>NW_015505372.1:1178188-1200632 GCF_001515645.1 Sinocyclocheilus grahami
CGTTTGCAAAAAGCAGCCCTGCAAAATTTTTTTTTTTTTTTTTTTGTGGAAACCGTGATACACGATACACTGTTTTTCAGGATTCTTTGATTGATAGAAAGTAAAAAGCAAACAAACAGCATTTATTATTATTATTATTATTGTAATATTGTAAAGGTCTTTTCTGTCACTTTTGTTAAATATAATCCTTGTTTAATAAAAGTATTCATTTTTCAATAAATAAATAAATAAAGTGAAATCAAATTTTAAATAATAATAACCTACTGACCCCCAAACCTTTGAATTGTATATCTTATAGCATGAATGAATGCAATTGTTTTGTTTTTTTAAATCTTCTCTTCAAATCACCATGCAGTCCAGATTGAACTCCTCCATCCATGGTCATGTTTTGACAGCTCTGCTAGACTTTTATGTTTAAAGAATAAATAATATAATATTATTTAATATATTCACATCAAGTCTATAAGTACTTTTCCCAGGTAGTTTCAATCTTGAAAAAAAAATAACAATGAATAATAATGATTTCTCTAAATGGAGCCCTGTGATTGCTTTTCTTTCTGTTATTCAGTAAATGTATGACCAGGAGGCCTGATGTTTCAAGAAAAATCGTAGCATGTCAAAGAATGGTTTCATTTAATCAAAGACATTAGAGTCTGCATGAACTTAATTACACTGTTCCGAGTATGTGGACAGGGTGGCAATAATTCTCATGAGTTTCTGAAAATTGCCCATAATTCATTTCATCTTAGGATATGCACTCACTCTCCTCTCCCACAAGCTAAACAAAGGTCCATTTTTTTATACATTCCCCCTATAATTCAGATGGTAAAAGGGCCACTGAAATGATCCTTTTCTACCTGAGATCTTTGGAATTGGGATAAATCTGCCTCATCAATTAAAAGTGATTGTTCTAATCATCTTAGTTTGCCTGTAGGAACCCAGGACAGTGAAACAGTGAAAACAAGCTCAAATTGTTGGCGTGGAAAAAATCATTATAATTTGCTCATTTAACAAAATAAATGAAGGGAATCTGATCCAATGGAACTTGATTAACTTTCATTTGATAAAGAATATATTATCAACAATTCATGCTGCAAACTATAACGAATGAATTCGAAATTTGATCAACAATCTCATATTATCAAAACCAGAGGCTCATGGGAAAAATTTTATTTAATGCATATCTACTAGTCAGTGAGGTGTCTTTTGCAAAGAACTATCTCTAAAGAGGCAAATATTTCAGATTTTTTTTGGCAATTACTCTCAAAGTGTTGCCACAAATGACCATAAGTCATGCGATGTTCAAATGCGATGTTGTCAGGTATGACAGATTATATGAGATAAAAAGTGATCACGTTCAAAAGCATATTTATCTCCTACGAAAGCCTCTCGGAGGCAACAAATCAAATCAAATTGGACAATCCGAAGCATTTGCAATCTTTCCCACCTATGTCTGAGACTGCAGTTAGTTAAATGAGAATATTGCCGTAATGGATCAGCCGGCATCCAGGTCTGGTGCTTGCAAATCCACTGTCATCATTGATTTCTCTTTGAATGGATATGTCTTCATCTCTCCCATGTCTTAGCTTAGTTTCCTCAAACGAGATGATGAGAAACCTTTGTGCGTGTGTGTGTTAAAGCAGAAGGGGAGAAGCTTTGAACTGGCCAGAGAAATACAATTGAGATAAGTTACTGGAGACAGGTAATGAGAACCAATAGACTCCCAGGAAAGAATCGATAGTGGACACTGATACACTGGAGAGGAAGGACACATCGCAGCATTATTCTTCGTTCGAGTTAATGCTGCAGATATAAGGGAGACATGCACCAAGCAGACAGATACCAAATAGTTGTCGATAACTTGATATTTGCAAACTAAAACATCCATCGATGAGATCAAACTGCCTCAAGGTACCAATGACTGAAACCGTGATAAGAACGAGGGACTGCACGGTCTGAGTTTTAATGGTGAAGGAAGAAATATGATGAAGGCTGTGACATTTGGAAGTATCGATAGTAAATATAATATATTGATATTGTGGGGGGGAATCTCGTTAAGAAATATACAGGTAATTTTTCACCCCTGGTATTCTGAAATTATTTTCATAAAATAAAGCACACTTTTAACTCAAAATCACACTAATGTGAAACAATCTCATTACTGTAATACAGTAATAGTAAAATGATCCTGTCTGGAAATAATTTCTTAGATTTAATTCTGTACTACAAATACTACTATGATGGACAAATATTTTAAGCACCTTTAAAACATTAATAACACAGACATATATTAAAAACAATATAAATATCTAAAAACAACAACAACAACAACAAAAAACAATGTGATGGAGAAAGAGAATGTAAAACTGGAAGAAAAAAATCCATTACAGCAAGCAGTGTTTACTATTATTTATACACAAATATTGTTTTTATGAATATTTTGAATTAGCTTTTAATTTAATACTTCATTTCCAGTTAGCGATTTTAGTGATTATACTTCAACTAAATGAAATTAACTTAATGGTGTTTCACAATGTTTTTAATTTATTATTTTTATTGTTATTATTTTTTGAATTTCAGCTTTATATTTCAATTAACAAAAATGTTTTAATAGTTTTAGTTAACGATAACCCTGGCAGCACTTTTGCTGTAGCATTCCCTAAACTATAATACACTTTGCATAAAAGCATCAGTTATATACAGTGCCGTGAAAAGGTTTTTGACCCCTTCCTGTTTTTTTTAATTTTTTGCATATTTGTCACACTTAAAAGATTCAGATACCCTGGACCACAAAACCAGTCTTAAATCGTTGGGGTATATTTGTAGCAATAGCCAAAAATACATTGTGGGCCAAAATTATAGATTTTTCTTTTATGCCAAAAATCATTAGGATATTAATTAAAGATCATGTTCCATGAAGATCTTTTGTAAATTTCCTACTATATATATATATATATATATTAAAACTTAATTTTTGATTAGTAATATGCATTGCTAAGAACATCATTTGGATAACTTTAAAGGCGATTTTTTCAATATTTTGATTTTTTTGCACCTTCAGATTCCAGATTTTCAAATAGTTGTATTTTGGCCAAATACTGTCCTAACAAACCATACATCAATGAAAAGCTTATTTATTCAGCTTTCAGATGATGTATAAATCTCAATTTCACAAAATTGACCCTTATGACTGGTTTTGTGGTCCAGGGTCACATATACAAAAATGTAAATGCCATGACGACTAAGGACAAAAACCTGTTTAGAACAATGACACATCCTAAGACACAATATCCATACAACACTGATTTCCTTTGCACCTGAGCTGGCAAGACAAGTGGAACTACTTTGTACTCTCCGCTTCAATGAGCTGACATATGTTTGAGTTGTTTTTCTATTCAAAAGGAAAAGTCAGGAGTCTAGTTTACTTCCCAGCACTAACTTTGAGCCAGACTTTCTGAAACTACACAGGAGACGATGCCTCCCGCTGCTTGCTTTTCAAAACACTGCTGACAGCACAATGTAGAAGTTGGGAGAGATCAATGTGGGTACCTTCGGAAACCTATACTGTTGGACATCTGTTTGTCCTTCATCTCTGGCCAAACGCTGGCCATTCATCAGCAACACACAGGCAAGAGGAATGGGGTGTCATGATGAGACCTTGTACTGTCTCACTGTTGACAACAGACTGTTTTCAAACAGAGCGACAGTTACCGAAGTCATGCAATGCTCCTGCTAACGCACTGCAAAATAAAAAAATGTTTTCTTAACCAGTATTTTCCAGTAAAAAAATTAATAAATTACAATTTCTAAACGTCCTACAGCATGAATTTACTTGAGTCAAGATAAAGTTACAGCTACAAACAAACTGCAAAATTTTATTTAAAAAAATGTTTTCTTAATTAGAAATTTCCATAAATTTTCAAGTTTTTTTTTTAGAGAATATATATTAAATCAAATTTGTCTCACCCCATTAGTGATTTTGTTCTAGTTTACACTCTTAAAAATAAAAGTGCTTCAAAAGTTTCTTCAAGCGATGCCATAGAAGAACCATTTTTGGTTCCACAAAGAACCATTCAGTCAAAGGTTCTTTAAAGAACTATCTCTTTCTTAACTTTTTGTAATCTGAAGAACCTTATTACACCACAAAGAACCTTTTGTCAAACAGAAAGGTTCTTCAGATGTTAAAGGTTCTTTATGGAACCATTTAGACAAAAAGGTTCTTCTATGGCATCATGAAGCACCTTTATTTTTAAGAGTGTAGGCAAAAACCTCACTAACGTGTGTTAGATTTTTAGTGAAATCCCAGAATACAAGCTTTAAAACATTTTTTTTTTAAATCATTCATTTTTCAAGGATATTCACTTAAAGGGGTCCTATTATGCTCTTTTACAAAGTCTTGATTTTGTTTTGGGGGTGTACTAGAACAGGCTCTCATACTAGGTTGCTCGAAAAACACATTATTTTTCACATATTTTACATTATTACAACACATTTCTCCCCAGTCTGACATGAATGGCTCGAATAGTTCCTGTATCAAATGAAGGCCCGCCTTCTGAAATATGAAATGTGCTGTGATTGGTTAGCTGGGCCAGTGTGTGTTGTGATTGGCAGCACTCGGCGCCTGGTCGGGAAATGTCATGCCCCTTACTATAGCCGCCTGCAAGCGAGTCGTTCATTGTAGTTTTTGAAAAGTAGATATTTTTTATGCTCAAAAAGCAACATTACAGACTAACTAAAGTTGAAAAAGTGAAAAAGCATAATAGCACCGCTTTAACATGTTAATACGTTGTGATTTTGTAAACAGTTTCATAGTCCTTCCAGGTGGCAAAACGTGATGTACTACTAGCTTAGGTGGCAGTCAAACAGACTAGCCGTCTTCACATCAGCGAATGAAGAATGTGTGTGTGCATTCAAAATGTGACTCACAGCTAAATAAATAAACACAATGTAATGTCTGCCAAAAGAAACTGAATGTTAATAGTCTAATGTGTGCATGTGTTATAGACAGATGAAAGGAGTTTATGCCTGTCTGCTCTAATACCTAGCAGCATATCCTCCATCTTAAGAAATGCGACGTTCCCCTGAAAATTGTCGCAGCTCCTCCGCAGCATGTCATAAGGACGTCAGCTCTCCCAATCAGCTGTCATGCTGTGAATTGGAGGTTTTAAGTTACAGATCACTTCTGAATCCTAGCACATGCGTGACGTGAATCCCTATGCCCCTACACTGCCTCTGCCAAGGAGCGTCAAACAAGCACACAAACATCCGCTCGCTGAATGCTGACGAGCCGTTCCCCGCCTCCACCTTCTGAGAGAACGAGGGGAAGACGGCGAACGGGAGACACAGAAAACCCTTTAGGAAATTCTTTTATTCTACTGATGCTAGGAACAATCATTGTAGAAAGCCAAGCTGAGTACTTGTCGGCAGATCCCAATCAATCACGAGACGGAGGAAAATAACAGAAAACACAGCATGTCCACATAAGAACAGGTACAGCTGAACAAATTGGCTACTGCGCCGGCTACATCTCTTAAACTGCTCTCAGAGGGGAGAGTGATTAAACCTCAGAGGAATTACAACACAAAGCTGCCTTGAAAAACAAGAAACAAATCAGAAACTGCAGAGAAACCATGCTGGACGTGTTTGAGGGAACTGACACTAATCATTAAAAAAAAAACAGACAGTTCAAGCTTTAAAATATTATTGTGCAACATTTCAAGACATAAAACCATGTATTTTGGGACATGCGGCAGTGACTTATTGTTTTCATAAAATAGCAGCAAAGGAAATATGAAAAACCAATGTACTGTATATTAATAATAATAAATAACTCTTCTGCCAAGTAATGTAAGTCATTGGACCAACCACAGTGGCTGTTTATAGTTGCCAAGAAACTTAGTATCTTTGAACATTAATATAGGCTGTCTCGATCCAATCTCTAGTACAATAGTATATATGCTGCTCAGGGAGTCAGTCATTTTTAGTCAGAATCATTCAGAGCACCAAAACAATCCCTAGAAATGTCCAAAATGCATTGTAAAACAACAGTAAGCACTGACTATATTCACACCAATGTCTTGCAAAATCCCTCACAGTATCGTATCTGCCCTCCTCAATGACTGATTATCTTCTTTAAAGGGTTAGCTCACCCAAAAATGAAAATTAGCTTGTGTTTTACTTACCCTTGAGCATCCTAGGTGTATATGACTTTCTTCTTTCAGACGAATCCAGTCAGAGTTATATTAAAAATTGTCTTTGATCTTTCAAGCTGTTTAATGGCACTCAGTGGGTGTTGCAGTTGAACAGTCTACAAGTCGTCAAATAAAGCTTGTGCATTCATAATAAAAAGTGCCGCAGATGGCTCTGGGGGATGAATAAAGGCCCCTTGTAGTGAATCCATGAGTTTTTGTAAGAAAACGTAATTAAAAAAATTCAAACGTAATAAACACTTTCTCTCACTTCCGCTGACTGTCATCTACTGAAGCAATTCCGGTGGATGACGTAAGATGCGCAGCGTTGCGTGATTAATGACGAATGCGGAGAGAGAACAAAACAAAACGCCGGTCATGAATTAGAAGTACAAACTGAAGATTTGCAAAGAAAAATGTCGGAGGATTTCGATATAAACCAAGAGGAGACTGGTTTTTCTTTGCCAAAGTAAGGAAAGTTTGCTTCCTTTGCTCCTATTAAACAAACTCGCGAGACTAGCATATCTCAGACTGCGCATACGTCATACGCCTTCCGCCAGAACGGATCCGCGTATGATAGATAACGGAAGTGAGAGAAAAGTGTATATTACGTTTGAAATATGGCTATTGTTCTTACAAAAACTCATGGATTCACTACAAAGGGCCTTTATTCATCCCCCGGAGCCGTCTGCGGCACGTTTTATTATGAATGTGCAAGCTTTATTTGACGACTTGTGGACTGTTCAATTGCAACACCCGCTGAGTGCCATTAAACAGCTTGAAAGATCAAAGACAATTTTTTATATAACTCCGACTGGATTTGTCTGAAAAGTCATATACACCTAGGATGCTTCGAGGGTAAGTAAAACACAAGCAAATTTTCATTTTTGGGTGAACTAACCCTTTAAGCTAATCAAAAGAGCCTTTCTTAACCCCTTAGCGCTACACTAAGCTAGTAACAATAACCAAATGATACTGAAAATAAGATTCTGCAGTGGATGCGATCTTGCTTTACGGTGGCCCAATGGTTCACAACACAAAATCTCCACAACACAACGAAATCGCCACAGCACAACGCATAGGACTAACTTCGTTGTGTTGTGCTAATTTAGCTGTGTTGCGACTTGTTTCTGTTGTGATACTTTCATTGTGTTGTGGCTTGTTTCTGTTGTGTTGTGCTAATTTCATTGTGTTGTGGCTTGTTTCCGTTGTGTTGCAGCTTGTTTCCATTGTGTTGTGCTAATTTCATTGTGTTGTGGCTAGTTCCGTTGTGTTGCAGCTTGTTACCGCTGTGTGGTGCTAATTTTCGTTGTGTTGTGGCTTGTTTCCATTGTGTTACGGCTTGTTTCTGATGTGTTGTGCTAATTTCATTGTGCTGTGGCTTGTTTCCATTGTGTTGTGCTAATTTGTGTTGTGGCTTGTTCCTGTAGCATTGCAGCTTGTTTTCATTGTGTTGTGCTAATTTCGTTGTGTTGCGGCTTGTTTCCGTTGTGTTATGCTAATTTGTGTTGTGGCTTGTTTCTGTTGCGTTGCAGCTTGTTTCCATTGTGTTGTGCTAATTTCATTGTGTTGTGGTTTGTTTCTGTTGCATTGCAGCTTGTTTCCATTGTGTTGTGCTAATTTCATTCTGTTGCAGCTTGTTTCCGTTGTGTTATGGCTTTTTTTCGTTGTGTTGTGCTAATTTCATTGTGTTGCTGGTTGTTTCCGTTGTGTTATGGCTTGTTTTCGTTGTGTTATGGCTTGTTTTCGTTGTGTTTCGGCTTGTTTCCGTTGTATTGTGCTAATTTTGTTGTGTTGTGGCTTGTTTCCATGGTGTGTTGTAGTAGTGCACAACACAACGAAATCTCCACAACGCATAGGACATGCTAATTTGTGTTGTGGCTTGTTTCTGTTGCGTTGCAGCTTGTTTCCATTGTGTTGTGCTAATTTCATTGTGTTGTGCTAATTTCGTTGTGTTGCGGCTTGTTTCCGTTCTGTTGTGCTAATTTGTGTTGTGGCTTGTTTCCATGGTGTGTTGCGCCTTGTTTCAGTTGTGTTGTGCTAATTTCGTTGTGTTGCGGCTTGTTTCCGTTCTGTTGTGCTAATTTGTGTTGTGGCTTGTTTCCATGGTGTGTTGCGCCTTGTTTCAGTTGTGTTGTGCTAATTTCGTTGTGTTGCGGCTTGTTTCCGTTCTGTTGTGCTAATTTGTGTTGTGGCTTGTTTCCATGGTGTGTTGCGCCTTGTTTCAGTTGTGTTGTGCTAATTTCGTTGTGTTGCGGCTTGTTTCCGTTCTGTTGTGCTAATTTGTGTTGTGGCTTGTTTCTGTTGCATTTCAGCTTGTTTACGTTGTGTTGTGCTAATTTGTGTTGTGGCTTGTTTCTGTTACGTTGCATCTTGTGTCTGTTGTGTTGTGCTAATTTAGCTGTGTTGCGGCTTGTTTCCATGGTGTGTTGCGCCTTGTTTCAGTTGTGTTGTGCTAATTTTGTATTTCCATTGTGTTGTGCTAATTTCATTATGTTGCGGCTTGTTTCCGTTCTGTTGTGCTAATTTGTGTTGTGGCTTGTTTCTGTTGCTTTGTAGCTTATTTCCATTGTGTTGTGCTAATTTCATTATGTTGCGGCTTGTTTCCGTTCTGTTGTGCTAATTTGTGTTGTGGCTTGTTTCTGTTGCTTTGTAGCTTATTTCCATTGTGTTGTGCTAATTTCATTATGTTGCGGCTTGTTTCCGTTCTGTTGTGCTAATTTGTGTTGTGGCTTGTTTCTGTTGCTTTGTAGCTTATTTCCATTGTGTTGTGCTAATTTCATTATGTTGCGGCTTGTTTCCGTTCTGTTGTGCTAATTTGTGTTGTGGCTTGTTTCCGTTGTGTTGTGCTAATTTCATTATGTTGCGGCTTGTTTCCGTTCTGTTGTGCTAATTTGTGTTGTGGCTTGTTTCCATTGTGTTGTGCTAATTTAGTTGTGTTGCGGCTTGTTTCTGATGTGTTGTGCTAATTTCATTGTGTTGCGGCTTGTTTCTGTTGTGCTTCGTTGTGTTGTGCTAATTTAGCTGTGTTGCGACTTGTTTCTGTTGTGATACTTTCATTGTGTTGTGGCTTGTTTCTGTTGTGTTGTGCTAATTTCATTGTGTTGTGGCTTGTTTCCGTTGTGTTGCAGCTTGTTTCCATTGTGTTGTGCTAATTTCATTGTGTTGTGGCTAGTTCCGTTGTGTTGCAGCTTGTTACCGCTGTGTGGTGCTAATTTTCGTTGTGTTGTGGCTTGTTTCCATTGTGTTACGGCTTGTTTCTGATGTGTTGTGCTAATTTCATTATGTTGCGGCTTGTTTACGTTGTGTTGTGCTAATTTGTGTTGTGGCTTGTTTTCGTTTTGTTGTCCTAATTTCATTGTGTTGCGGCTTGTTTCTGTTGTGCTGTGCTAATTTGTGCTGTGGCTTGTTTCTGTTGCGCTGCAGCTTGTTTACATTGTGTTGTGCTAATTTCATTGTGTTGCGACTTGTTTCTTTTGTGTTGTGGAGATTTTGTTGTGTTGTGCACTATTGGGCCACCATATTGCTTTACACCAACAATTCTCAAGTTGAGAGATAGCAACTCCTACTGCACTGCATATTGCTTGTCCTCACATGCGCTAACAGGTAGACAAACATCTGATATATTTTCTACTACAACCTAAATTACAGAGTAAATGAGATTTGATAATAATTGCAGTGATATAAAGAGATGTAAAACAAAACTGGTGGCATCCAAGATAGAAAGCTAGTAACAGCTGTTTGAAATATAATTACAATGGTAACAACGTCAAACGATCAAATTAATGGCACTATTACAATTAAATTAACAGTATATTAAAATATATTGCGCACATAAAATAAACAGGAAAAATCTATTAAAGGAGTTAAAATGAAACATAAAATGATAAATATGTGCTATGGGATAATTTTTGTTGTGTAATAGCCCACACAATAATGCAAGACAACTTCATTTCAAACTTTTAAATTATTTATTTATTTTTCAAATATATTATCTAAAAGTTATCTAAGCGTTATTTAGATTCCTCTATTAAAATATTATCTTTAATTTTGTGGAGCCACTCGACTTTCTCACAGTTTCTCAAATTAAAGGGGTCATTTGATGCGATTTCAATTTTTCCTTTCTCTTTGGAGTGTTACAAGCTCTTGGTGCATAAAGAAGATCTGTAAAGTTGCAAAGATTAAAGTCTCAAATCCAAAGAGATATTCTTTATAAGATTTAAGAGTCAACCACGCCTACCTAAAACGGCTCGTTCTAACACGCCCCCACATGTCTACGTCACGATGTGGGAATATTTACATAACGCCACCCAAATGTTCACGTAAAGAAAGAAGGCATAACTTTTATTCTTGCTGTAGTATTGTTGCTGCCGCCACCATGTTGTGGAGATGCTGTGTATTTCATTGTGAAAGCGAAACTACTTTGTTTGGCCATCCAAAAGAGGACCATATCTGCTTTATCATGCCTAGAGCTGATCTGTGCTGGTCGCTGAGGAAATACATCAACTTTGCGCTGTGGATCGCCTGATCGGCTTTCACCGTTGACGAAGCAGAGTCCAGCCCGGGCTCGTCACATGTGGTTGCCGCAAGCCTCCTTTGTCGAATCCGCCGGTCTCCGCTCACTCAAGCCGCTGTGCGTTTCGTTGTGAAAGCAAATCTACTTTGTTTGGCCTTCCAAAAGAGGACATAATGTTTCTATAAAGTGGGGCAGTTCCAACTTTGCAAGAACGGTCTGGCACTTCTGACTCACAGCCTGTAAGTATGTATTTTATATTTATATTTATTTATTTATATTTTATATTTATTTGTCACTGATGATTTAAACGCGAGTTTGAGCAGTGTAGAGTAGTGCTTGTTGTATGTCATTTCTCCGATCACAAATGCAGACATGGTTTTATGTTTACGCGGCGCAATACGCAACGCGTAAAAACACAGTATAAGTCATTATAATCAGTAATTATATCCCCACTGGATGCAACAAATGCCTCGTTTGTAATGGGTTTTATTGGTTTTGTCTCGTCGCGCTGGGACACACGGAAACACGGTAAGGGGCGTAACATTTCCGTCACACGCTTGAGGTATTCAGCCAATCACAATGCACTGAATAGCTGGCCAATCAGAGCACACCTTGCTTTTCAGAACGATGAGCTTTGTAAAAATCGTAAAAATAATGTACAGTATGTGGAAAATAATGTGTTTTTTTTTACCTAGAACCGCATAAATACATTGCATTACACCAAATACACAAAATAATGTTATTTTTAGCAACATCATATGACCCCTTTAAAGATAATGTTTTCAGTCATTGCACATGATAAGCTGCCTGAAATGTCGATAAAGAACATCTGGCTTTCAATCCGTTATCATTTATCATGGGTCACAAACTCTTCATTAGGTGACCTTACATTATGTAAGGCCAAAATTGTTCATTAGGCTATTCATACAAAAATATCTGACTCTATATTGCCTCTGTATAGAGTATGACATCATCATTATGCATAATGTCTTGCCTAATACTTATATATTAGTTTGCCAAGTTTACAGAATTAACTTTGACCGTAATGTTGCTTGGAAACCATGAACAGCCTACGGTTAAGCTAAATGATTACTATTAATAAATAGAACATATAATACTTATATAATACTGCTGTTACTACAGTTTTTTAAAAGCTTTCAGTGTGCATAGCAACATCTGGTAACTATAGAGTAAAATCACAGTAAGGCATTTATTATTAAATTATATTATTAATAGATTACAAAACTGACATTTTTTTTTTGCAGTTTAATTATTAATATTGCTGCCTCTTCTCCAAAAACCAAGACATATCCAAACTAAACCGGCCCTTTATGATAGACAGTACACTAATGCAACAGTCCAATCCCTGAGCACAAAGCAAGCCCTCTTCATGATATGGGCAGAAGACATTTTGAAAATTGCTTTGAAGGAAGTCCTTGTATTTTGTGCTATACTACAGAAGAAGAAAGAGCATCACGCCTAGAAAGCATCCTTTATAGGCACTCCTGTTTTCTAGTGTCATTTTATAAATGCTGCGGGTCAGCCGGCTTTAGTCGCCCTCGGAGAGAGTGTTGAGAGGGTCTACCTGTGGCAGGGTCCACGTCACGCTCGATCAAGTGCTGATCCTGGTGAACCCATTCGCCGTTGCACTTGAAGTAGATCTGAGTGGCAGGGGTTGAGCGGCAGGTGAGGGTCACTGGCTTGTTCTTAACGATATAAACATCATCAGGCTCCACCAGGAAGTGTGGCAGCAGGTCGGAGAAGGCCGCAGGAAGTGGATGTGTTACAGTGGCCGCGTGCTCTCCACCTGTGCAAGCAAGTGAGATAAAACTTTAGGGACAGGTTGTGGTTGTTCAGATGCCTGAAACCTTTTAGTAGTGCAAAGAGATAATGAGTGTATCTGATTTAATTTCAAACTGTGAGTGGACAGATTGCTTTTGACATGCACCTGAGTGCAATACTAATTTTGTGCATCCGTATTTGGTAGAATACAGATATTCTGCCAACCACAGCTGACACAACGTCTCCGCTACAGCAAGTCTGGGAGATCATACTAATGGTGTGGCGTTAAAAGTACGTGCTTTTGCCTGAGTGATGTGGGATTGTACTGATGGGGGTGTACTGACTTGGCTAGGTTTAAATAAATATTGTAAGCAACATATGTCACAATGAGAAACTGATCTAAAATGTTCAATAACTGCACATTAAATTACGAGAAATAAATACTTAAAACGTTTCAACAATTAAAAATGTTGTTACCAAATTCATTGGGATAAATACACATAAATGCAAGCCTCATTCAGTCTACTTGCACAGTGATTTGTGTGAGCTATTATTCTTTCATTTTTTTCATCTTTCATTTCTTATTTCTGAACTTCATCCTTACACCTGCCAGAATACTCTTGAATGTAAAGTTTTCAAGTGTTTAAAAATATAACAAATGGTTTTAATACACTTCAAATTTAAGTCGACATGAAAACATGCATTTTTTTTATTTGAGATGCTAATGAGTAAAAGTTATTACAGGAATTTGAAAATAAACCTTTTATTTACCATCCCAACTAAAAACTAGTAGTTTACAGATATTATTGAAGCTTTAACAGTAATTGTTTTTAAATCACAAAGTAGACCGTTTTTCATAAATGAGACTCTAATCCAGTAGACTGTTTCTGTTTGCTTCGCTTTGACTCCAACATTCTGACGAAAATAATATCAATAACATTTTTAGCATGTAAAAAAATTATTACATTTAATCATATTTTAACCTGGAGTCTCTGAGACCAAACATAACTTTTATTTTATTATTTAAACATTTTTTACATGATGGAATAGTTTGCAATCAAATCAAACGATCAACCTGTCTTTTGATTTAGATTTTTAAAAAGACCTTGGAATATCTTGATTTAAATATGTATTTAGATTTAAAAATGATTAGTTAATTTCTGTCAATTTCAAGACAAAATGCAGTTGTTATGGGCTTAGAACAGATTTAATTATATTATATTACAATCAAATTAATAGCCAAAACCTATTGAGCAAATAAAATAAACAGACAAATTAAAATTGTATTTAAAAAGATTAAAATATTTAAAATTAAACTTAAAATTAAATACACACACACACGTGCGAGTATGTAACAAAAAATTGCTTCTTTTTGCTTCAATTTGACTAGCAAAAAAATAAATAAAAATAAATCACATTTTAGTATATAAAAAATCATTATGTTTAATATAATTTTTACACCTGCAGTTCCTGGGATCCCAGATAGTTATAACGTTTTTATGAAGGACAAATGAGTAAATACATTAGTTTATAATTCTCACAAGATAAAAAAGAAAAGAAAAATATTTGAGATATTAAAAAGGCATTGTAGTCTCTCAGATTTAAATATATATTTATTTAAATAATTAGAATTAAATATCAGTCAATTTCAAGACAAAATACAGTTGTTAAAAAAATAGGTTCAAGAGCCCCTGAATAAGGTCTTATTCCATCCTGAAAGAGACATATGCTACTATCTTCCACCCCCCACAGAAAAACAATGTGTGTGTGTGTAAGAGAGAGTGAGTCCCCTTGTTAACAGGCCGAGTAAAAAGCTTCTGAGTGGTATGGCCTTGACAGGTTTGCCTACAGCAGTGCCGCATCCCATCTCTACTCTCGCTGCTGTTAATCACAGCCTTTTAAGATCAGAGCTGATGGACTGCAGGCCATAAATCCCTCTTGCTGAATGACCATGGCACTTCAAAACACGCTCGGCACGCCCTGTATCCAGGGCTTTAACTCAACTCTTTATTACGCCCAGGCCGAACATGGTGACGTGACTGCCAGCCATTCACTGACTGACAAACGCCGTCGCAAATAAGCTGCATTAAACGTGAGGTGAACTGGCTCTTTATTTCGACGACCCCCGGTAGCGCAGCAAGATCAGGTGGGGTGCGCGGCGCTGTTTACGGATCAAAGATCTGCGTGACTTTGTGGGCGGAAATGTTTCTCCCCCACATAGATTTATGGAAGGAGCGCCGAGGCGGCTGGATTCATAAATGTTTGGAGCGATTCAATGAGAAATCATCATTAATCAGAGCTTGGCCCTGCGACTTGCGGGAGAACGATTCTTTAGTGCGGCGCGGAAACGGAGCACACCCTATCAGTAATTTTGTTGCTTCATTTGTTAGCTGCAATGTTTTTCTGGTCTTTGTAATTAAGAATGAATTGCTAATTTATCCTTTTCCTCCCACAATCCAGAGCAATCAAGCAGCCTCGGCTGGCTGTTTATTCCCTCTCCATGCTGGAGGTCCCACACCATTGTGCATCATACACAAACACACACACTACATGTCTGATAGCCTTCAGGACTGAACTCAATTTTTAAAGTGATCAATTTTGCCAATTAGTTATTCCCTCTGCATGTTTCTCATTACAGAGTTTTGCTCTGTTTTTAGACACTTGTTGAGTGCAAATAGCCAATATAACGTCAAAGCCATGAAGCATAACTTGCTCGCATATAACGTAGACTAAAATTCCAACAACTTCAATCTTGATTTCATCAGAATTGAACAATGGGATGCTTGTGCAGGTGCAAAACACTAAACAGGTTTGGAAAAAAGCCAGTTCAGGGTGCGAATGACATTAAATTATATTAGATTGGAAGTTAAGGGTGTGTATTTTCATCTGCAAAAATTACAGATAGAAACTTCCTCAAAGTCAGCGCATTATTTACACACTGAGCCAAATTTGCTGTAAGTGATGTCAGGCATTCAACCATTTTTGCCGACTTCATTTTATTATTAATTATGTATTATTATGTACTATTTATGAATATTTGTATTTTCAGTTAGCTTTTATTTTTATATTTTAGTAATGTGCTATTGTCATGACATTTAAAAAAAAAATCTGTTTTGTTTTTATTTCAGTTTTAGTTTTAAGAATTTAAGCACTTCAGCTTTTTATTTCAGTTAGTTACGCAACATTTCTAATTTACATTTTTGTTCATTTATAAGTTTTTCATCTCATCAAATTTCTTTTTTTGTTGTATTTCAGCTTTCTACAAAAGATTTCTATTTAAAAAAAATACTTTTTAACTGTTTATTCATCAAAGAATCCTGAAAAATGTATGAGGTTCAAATAAAATAAAAAATAAATAAAATAATATAAAATAAAATGAGCAGCATAACTGTTTCCAAAGAATGATTTCTGAATGATCATGTGACACTGAAGACTGGTGTAATGGCTAATGAAAATTCAGCTTTGCATCACAGGAATAAGTTATATTTTAAAGTGCATTAATATAGAAAACCGTTATATTAAATTGCAATAATGTTTCACAATATTAAATTTTTTTCTGTATTTTTGATCAAATAAATGCAGCCTTGATGAGCATAAGAAACTTCTTTAAAAAAATATAAAAAATACTATATAATAAAATACTATACTAATTACTGATCCCAAACCTTTGAACAGTGTGTATGTGTGTGTGTGTGTGTGTATATATATATATATATATATATATATATATATATATATATATAAATGAAATCAGGCTGCTTGACATGTCGACACAAACATCTGTGTACACAAACATACACACAAAAATCACATCTTCAAACAACTATACATCTTCAAACTCATAGAATGGAGGTCACAATCACATAATTAATCTAATTTTTCTGGACTGTGATATTAATTCACAAAGTAATAGAAAACTGGCTGTTAAAGACATTTCCTATCACAACGGGCCTGTGGCACAGAACGCAAAAAGCACATATCTGCTAATGAAATAGCAAGGCTAGCGCTGACCTTTCCAGCACCTTCCTCATCTCCTCCTGCAGAAAACCACAACCACGCAGGTAACATTAGCCAAAGTAATAAACATCAAGCCTCCACGCCAAGACATTACCCAGCCTCGCCAGGCCTGGTGCAACACGTCATAATAATGCTGCTCTGCTCATTTCCTTTTGTCATTTTACGTGGTGTGCTGAGTTGCTAATTCATCAGGGTGAAATACAGTGAGAAGCAAAGCTACGGCTATTGAACCTCCAATAATGTATCGTGTACGTGTTAAACTCTTAATAAAAACTAAATGTTCTGTGTCCAATGAAGGACATACATCACTTTCCAGTTTCACCCCCCCTCTGTTACATTACATTTTGTGCTACGACAGACAAGTAATTTATCTTACAGGGACATTCATTTATCAAAAACATGCTCAAATGAATCGGGAATTCAAGCCGTTCTGTTGCAAGCAGATGATGATGCAATCAAGGCAATTATTGCAGGTCAAAATGGCTTTCTTTGTTCTGATGTAAGACCGAGCGCCCACGGGATGTGGTCCGTCTAATGAGCCTTAATTTGGCACAGTGATGATGGCCATTAGCTCCTCATGGTGACCTTTTCTATAACATGAGAGCTCGCTAAACCAGCAGGCAGACCTGGCCCAATCTGTCCAGGTGGGATCTATGTAAGGCTGAGGTGAGATACGACAATCATAAATGAGCTTTCAAACTGTTCGTGACCGTCTACATCTGTTTTCCTGACCAGTCTCAAAGGTTACAGGCTATGTTGGACGTAATAGACATGAATTCCTTTTTGTTCGGTATTTCAAAGTATTGCAATATGTTACTATACTGAATTGATATTCTCACTGCAATAGTCCATCTTTTTCCTCATAATTTATTTATTTATTTAGACACCGACTACTAACCAAGGCGCACTATTCCCATGGTGCAATTTTTAGGCTATATTTTTGGCCTTGCTGCCTTTATTATGAGAGGACAGTTCAGAGAAAGACAGGAAACGACTGGACAGGACAGAGAGGAATGGGATCGAGAAATGACCATGAGCTGGAACTCAAACTCAGGTCGCCCGAAGCGCTATTGCGCCATGTGTCAGAATCATATTATTTTTACTGGAATGTGCCAATGCTCAACTCTATTTTGAAGGCTCTGCAATGAAGTAAAGCAGGAAATTCAGCACTAGTTCCACATTCAGAAATGTGTGAGTAAAATATTGCAATACATAGAATTTTCAAAATACAATTCAATAAACTGAACTACTTTATCTTCTTCATGCCTTTTGTTGTCTAATTGACAGTTATTAAGCAAGTAAAAGCATAACTAAAAATATCCACCCTCAGGTTGTAATACACGTCTTTTTGCTGTCAAATCTTTACTGATTTTTATAAAATAAACGTAAGAATAACTTTTATATTGATAGTAATATTTCAAGATGAACACATACTGTACTGAAACGATTTACTTAATTATCCATTCATCATTTTTTAGAAAATTATGTTTAATATATCAAATATATTACATCAGACTTTTAATGGACATTCATTTGGACATTTCTCAATCATCATTAGCTACGTTTCCATCCAAAGTTTCGAATTAAACTTGCGTGGAAAATTAGAATATAGCCTAAAAATGTGCGAATAAAGCACCATTTCTATCCCATGTGTTCAAGAGAACAAAATCGTCAATTCCTGGGAAATTGGCGTAAATTATTAATAATAAAAATGAAAGTAGTTTCAACTGGGGAAACTTTGGGAATGCAATCGTATGAGACAGTTCTGGGAGGTAACTATACCAAATCGTTTTGATGACAGAATTTGGCTCAGACATTTCAGAATGATTAAAAACAACATTGAGATGGTGTGCAATGAGATTTGTGTGCGATGATTTGTTGAGGCAAAGTCACATGAGAGTTTTTGTTGCGCATCGAGGAATTCATATGGTAAATGTGTTTCCAGTATATTTTATGTGCATGTATTCTTATTAGATAACAACAAATGACCCACAACAATTGATCTCAAATTTAGTGTGCATATTGACGTTTCCATCCAGTGTTAAACAGCTACTGTATTGCATTGCACTGCATTTTTTAGTCTCCCCCAATAAAAACTACAGAATTTTGATCATATCATCTTAGGAGATACGAATGACAACTGATATTTATATGCATTTTGTGCAAGTAGTATGCTATGTTATGCTATCTCACTGATTTACAATACACGCTATCAGAATGTCATCTTACTTGTTGGCTATATACTGTAAACATCATCGACTACACTAAATCGCATATTTTTGTTAGGTTTAAGCCTCTGAATATAACTGAGGTGTTTTTCCTCCTCGAATAGCCCATAAAAGCCATATGTACCAAATAATATAATCAAAAAAAATCTTTTAGAAATATTTTTTCTACAGGCTTAATAAACTTCCATTTCATTTTTTATATATTTTTTTCAAAAGTCACTCCACAAGACTAATAATTGGTCAAAAAACAATATAGACTTTTGATTTATTTTTTAATCTTTGAGAGTATGTAAATTAATGACCACTCACTTTAAAAGATAATTGCAATACTTAAATGCTGCATTCAAATAAAATTAACAATTTTACAAGTGATGAGAACTATCACAACTGTACATTTTATTGCAATAAAAAGAGATATGAAACACAATTAGAATAAAAAGTCCATCTCAATTAAGAGATAAAATGAGGCAGTAAAATTACAGGTCATGTCAGCTGCCCATGTGTGACTGAGAATGTTTTAAACAGCTGGCTCGGAGGAGGGCGCCTTTATATCCTAAACGGACAAACTGCGTGGGACGTTTGCACGCTCTGTTAACACACGTTCCAGCTCATGACCAAGTTAAATCCTTTATTCATGAGAGCATATTCTAGCCATGCAAAGATTCAAATTAAAGTCATTCCGTAAGGCTGATTGATGAGCTTCCCACGCTTATGTTGTTATAGAGTTTAATATATTCATCATTCTCTTTGCACTTATTTCATATGCATGCATGCACACACACACATACAAAAAAGAGAAACAACTGCCCATCCGTGCTTAACGGGCTCCTCATGGATCAATGCACACATGAAGTAAACACTACATAATGGTTAACATTTGAATTTGAAATTCGATATAACACACAACTAATATCTAATGGATACAATCTTGTGTGCAATCTGATAATGCAGATTCTCATCCCCAAACATTATATCAGTGATGATATCTCTGTCAGTGCCACAGAAATGTGTCAGCTCAATAAAATAAATACTAAATTTACATTCTCATGCAAGCGCCGTCAGCGGTAGATGCAATTCATAACATTTCCAAACCGTGAATAATGAATCCAAGTGAACAAATTCATTTAAATATACTACATGAAAAGGCACGGTTGTTTGTAATGCCAAGAATGAAAGGCTTGTATGGATCTCTCCAAATACTGCCATGTTGAGTAAATCAACAGGGTTTTGCAACAGCTGAACACTGACCAGTCAAAACCACACCACAAAACACCAAAGAGATCAATCAGAACCAGATGCCACCAAGAAAAGACGTCCAGCAACAGCCAATAAATGCTGCCCATCAGCCACTTCCTTTCTCTGATCTGATGCACGGCACAGCGCTGGCATTTGACTTCAGAGGAGAAATCTTCTGATAACCAGAACCAAACATGAAGACTCTATCAGCTAAATTGGAATGAATCATCGTCAGACTGTAAATACGGGTCTGGTCGCATACAATGGCAGAGAAAGGTCACGCAAGGTCTCTCTTCATCGGCCACTCTTACTTCGCCTGCCCTTTCCAAGCCAATTAAACTCCTTTATCAGTTCTTTGTCCCCTAAGCAAACGCATCATAGAGCAATCACTCGGCATAATTTAAAATCACAATGATGAATGGCGGCTGTAATGCATTTTATGATGTCATCACCTCTTTACAATGTCTTCAGAAATTAATTTGATTAAAATGACTATACAGATTATTAAGCCATTTCATGTGCTAGTAACTTAACAACATAACCATGGTGACGGTGGCGGTTACAAAGTGATACGGCCCTACATTTAGAAGGAAATTAATTTTCTCAATTCCATTTATCATCTATAGATAAAATTACAGTGAGGTCACAAAACAGGCATCTGCGCTTCCGGATCCTTCAGGCAAGAAGTTTTCAGCAGCACTGCGCGCCTAATGATCTCTTAAGCACCATATAATGCAATAAAGTTAATTTATTTAATTAAAGCTGTTATGAAGTGATGCATATGTTTTATAGCGAAGCTATATACAGTACATAGGCTTTTTATAAGGTGCAGGTGCAACTAAATGAATGTATTTTAATTAATTTGTCCGATATAAAAGGTTATGACAATCTTAAAGCTTGACAAATAAAAAAAGAAATTAATTATTGTCCAAATGCACATTTAACCGCATAAGTAATACAATTTGTAAATAACTTGTAAAGTACTTTAATTAATAAATCATTACATTTAATCAATAAATCTGCAATAATCAATGTACTTCATTGTAAAATAAATATAATTCCAACTGAAAATCTTAAAAAGATTGAAAGTCTTATTGGTGGGTGAGAACTAGGCTGTTTTTTTGTAATGCTCCTAGTGATTGATAACAGATATTGGTACATAGAAAGCACAGTCTAGACAGGAAATGGTGTTGTCTGAGGCCCTGACTGATGCCTGTTTACCACCAGACAACAAATATTTGCTCTGCCTTGAGTCCAGGTTTAGTGAAAATATTTCCAGCCACAGCCTTTCTGAGATTCCCCCAAACAAAAAACACAACTCAGTTCACACTGCAGGCTACACACACCTCAGCTATGAGCCACAATCAGAAAATATCAAATTTTTGCTCCATCATGCACAAGGTACAGTTTATGTCAAGAGTGTCACCTCACTAAAACCGAAAATGTCAAGAGGAGCATTCCTGGGTCAAACTGTCATTAGATTGAAACTTTAACCAGAAAGTTCTACCTGGATGCTTCAAATGATAAATCATAGATATATGAGCATAGCTTCTAAGCAAGCGATGTATAGTGAATTCTCATAGGCCCAGGCCAGTCTCTGAGAGTTTCAGGTCACTTTACAGAAATTGTACTTGGGCCAGGGTTGCACTTTGTCATTGAAGCTGCATTTTAGGTATATAATTTCCAAATATATTATGGCAAAATAAAAAACAATGAAGTATCTGTTGTACATCATTTTTGAAGGGATCTAAAACAACAACAGCAAATTAAATATACATACACATTTTTCTCCCCACTGAGATGCCACCGAGAGGGGCGTGGTAGGCCGCAATGGGATTTAGTTGAGTATGCGGATGCCCTGGAGTCGCAACGGAGCCAGGGCAACATCCACACACTTCGTGAAAGTACGGGGTGAGAGTGCAAGATAGAAAGGAAGAACACGATATTGGTACGCTTTGCCCCCAAAAACGAACCTCAGGAACTTCCTGTGATGAGGAAGGATGGAGATATGGAAATATGCGTCTTTCAGATCGATCGTGACAAACCAGTCCTCGGACCTGATCTGAGACATGACTTGCTTGAGTGTGAGCATTCTGAACTTCAGTCGCATGACTGAGAGGTTCAATAGGCGCAGATCTAAAATGGGACGTAACCCCCCATCCTTCTTCGGAACAATGAAGTTACGGCTGTAGAACCCGGAGTCTATCTCATGCAGAGGGACCACCTCGATGGCCTCCTTCTTTAGCCAGAGGGCACCGGGGGGAGACGGGCACCATGTAATACGGTGTGAACCTCTCTGCCCCAGAAGGGCCTGCCCTTGCTAGTCCTACACTCCTGACTATTGGAGCTCTATCTGCGGACCTCTTAGCCTGAAGGACAGTCCGCAGATCCGGCTTAGGCTTCGAGGCCCCCAACCCAGAGCACTGCTTCTACCTCCGGTCCCGACGTGGGGGAACACGGGCGGCAACGCTCTGTTT
>NW_015505372.1:1201995-1202790 GCF_001515645.1 Sinocyclocheilus grahami
AAAGAGAGCCCTCCGGGAGCGAAGCGTACGCAGTGGGAGGCGCTCTCAATGCGGGCAGCCGGCCCCCTCAAGAGCCGACCCTGCGTGCTTTGCTCCCAAACAAACCACGCACAGGCTGTGTGTATCCCCACTCGTGATATAACGTGGGCAGGGAGGAACACACAACCTATAACGTGGCTTGCACCCCTTTGCATGCTTTGTCTTAGCGTGGGCTTTAGACATAGCTGCTTATAAGTATTTTACCAAAAATTAGACAGACAACAATAAATATGACTGACACACACAGAGCGCTTCGCTGAATGACAGAAAGCTGACGCGGGCTCCGCCGCACGTGCTTTTATAGCTTCCTGGTCATGACGTCATCCGCCGTGACGTCCCGTTCAGCTATTGGACTGATTTCACATACGATTCAGAGCGTGGATCGCGGAAGGCGTTCCCCTAGCGTTTGTCGACGCAGCTCGAGTTCCTGAAGAGGAACTTAAATGACAGTAGTATTCGAAACAAATCAACAGGGAAATTGTAAGCAGCATGGGTTAATGTTCATCATGAATGAATGTATGAATGAATAAACAAATAAATGAATGAACAAATAAATAAATACATAATTTTTTTACCACAAAAAAAAAGACAGACAGACCAGGTATTCACAATCAGGTATTCCTGAGCGTTCTCTAATAATGTATATGAATAGCCTTAGATTTTCAGTATTTAAAAATCTTCAGTGCTAAGAATTTTTCAGATTGACTTCTCTGTAGTTTCAAAGATAGGTTGAGCTAATTTGAATATTTTTCCATA
>NW_015505372.1:1203775-1209594 GCF_001515645.1 Sinocyclocheilus grahami
AACCAAAATATATATTGTGTGTTTGATTGGTCCAGACGCTACAACTCGCTCACATTACTATGGAGTGTGTGCAAGAGTATGAGCAATAAGTTGCTGGCCACAGCTCACTTAACGGTAAGGCTGGGTACCGTTCAAAAATTTTCGATATCGATACAGATACTGATACCTTGACTTTGATACCGGTTCCTGAACGATACTTTTTTCGATACCAATTTTATGAAATCTATTTGAAGAAGATTACATTACCTAAAAAAAAAACTTTGGTTTTAATTTTCAGCTTGTTGATGTTTATACAGACACAAAGACTCATCTCCTGAGCCACTGCACAAAGGAACAAAATGTAACAAACAAAATATAGTATATACAGTATTATAGTTTTTACAACACTTTGTTCATGAATACTACAGTAAACTGCAGTGTATTGTAGTATAATATACCCTATAGTTGTAGAAAACAGTACAGTATTGGGTAAAGTCATTTGTTTTTTATTACTATAGTTGTTATATTACCACAGCAACTATAGAATTACCACAACAAATTAAATCAAGTACCTTACTGTAGTATGGCATTCTGTTTTCTCATCAAGTATGCATAAACTAAGGTACTGTGAAAAATAAATGCTAACATTTGTTTACAAAACCTTTTTAGGACTGTAAATACACCACTCTCGCCTTCACCTGCATCTCGCACAGGAAGGGGACGCAGTGCAAAAGAACCTGTGGCAAAGAGAGCAAAAGCAAGTAAGCAGTCCACTTGGTCATGGAAAACAGAGGCTGATGTTGACATGGCTCCACAGGCTCTGAGACTCCTGCCAGCACAGGAACCTGGACCACAGCTAAGACCATGTGATGCACACACTCCCATGAGTCTATTCAAAAGGTTTTTTTCTGAAACTGCTGTGTCAACTCTGTGTCGAAACACCAATGCTCAGGCTGCCAGGGCACGTGCAAAGGGCCATAAATATAAATGGACAGACGTCAGCATCAGTGAGCTTTACTGCTACTTTGGGCTACTCTTCTACATGGCCATGCTGAAGTTGAGGTTCATCAGAGACTACTGGCGCCAGAACAATCTTTTCTCTGTTTCTTTTCCTGCCACAATCAAGTCAAGGGACAGATACCGCACCATTTCATGGAATCTGCACATGAGTCACCCAGATGCAGACCAGGACAATGACAGAAAGAGGTTTATGGAAGAACTAATTGCAGAGCCCTGTGGTATACCACCAAAACGGACCAGTGTTGACCATGTGCCTTTTCCAGGAGCTGAGCAGGTCTCAGATGCCACTACTGGTCGCCGGACCTGTGTGCTTTGCAAAGCAAAGCATAGTAAGAGGCAGGACACTCCTTGGAAATGCCAGGCATGTGATGTTCACTTGTGTGTTCAGCTGAAAAGGAACTGTTTCCTAGAGTGGCAAAACGTATAGCTATGAATGTGTCTTCTGTACCACTATATGTACCACAGTGTACTGACTGACTGGAAGCAAGTAAGCTTTTTTTCTTGTGACCACATAAACCTAAAAAAACTGTTTAACTGCACTCGCAAGTGTATCTCAAGTTATTTTGTGTGACAGTTAAATAAAATCTAAATAAACTACAAACAAACAATATATAAACTTATTTTGTCCTCACATTCTTTCTGGTAACTCTTCCCTCTCAGTCACACACCTGACTGAAAGGCTCATTATGCAGCTCATGATGCAGGCCTTTGTCTTCTCAGGTGTGAATCACAGCATTATGCATGACCATTCACGCCCCCTTGCATATTCCTTTTCTACACAAAATGTGTCTTAAAAAAGACACGTTCATTCAAACGATTCGTTCAAACGGCAGATTCATCAGATGTTTATGCATGGGCTAATGAAACTTTGACTCAACCGATTCGTTCAAAACACGGAATCAATCAGCAATGAATCGTCTGGTTGCTGTGAGATGCGCTGTTTCTGCCTAAAATGTAAGTGACCTAATATCATTGTATTTGCTTATTGAACGGTTTATAGAACTATTAAACAGTCGTAATGGTGAAACGTTGTGTGATGTTGCCTAACTAACTGTATTTTAAATATAAAAACTTTCCATTTTGAATTTTTACCTCAGGATGATGAGTTTCTTAGTGTTGCGCGTTTTGATTTCTCCTGGAGAGGCTGCGTGAGCCTCACCTCAAGCAGCGCAACCTTATACTGTCAATAGATACATTATATTCATTAGATACCCACTATTCACCACTTACTCTAAATGTAATAAAATCAGAATAATATTGCGTTTTGGTGTTTACATAGTTAATCTTGGTTACTGATGTTTTAATCATGTTACTTGTCTGGCGTTAATGAAGCATTAATGTCAAGCCCTGGAGTCTATGTGCCGGGGCTGAGCCCCAGACGGCCCGGCCCAATTTAAGCCCTGGTTTTATGTAGCATGATGCTACAGTGTGCATGAATGGTCACATAACACGCGCTTTTGGTCTTGTAGTATGAACGGACATCTGCATATGATTGAAACTCCCGCGCTACTCTCCATTGGAAATGAATGACTTTCGGTCTGTCGTTTGTCGGAGATATTGCAAACCCGGCTTGAAACGCAGTGGAAACGTCAGTATGACGAGGATCGTTTTCATTTTAAAACAAAAGTGCACCAGTGTAAATGTAGCCTTACAGCTACGGGGGCTGGGACACATTCACACTAAATACTCACGTGTGAGCCAAATCTCTGAGTGTCACAGTCGCGGACCGACTGTGCAGACCTATCGGTGTATTAGGCTATGGTAAGATACCACGAGCAGACTGCTCCATACGTTTTCGCATCGCTCTCGCGGATGTCAAACACTGATCGATCTGCGCCTCACTGACGTTGATGAGATTAACCCCTTAGGTATCGAAATTTGGTACCGAACGACGAGACGTTTTTCGATACTCAATGGTATCGAGGCAATTCGGTCGGTGCCTAAAAAGTATCGAACTCGATACCCAGCCCTACTTAACGGCCACCGGTGTCGCTAATAACAAGGGTTTCTGAATATTATAGAGCCCTTTGACAGCTAAATATCAGCATTTTAAGGAGTTAATCTTTACGGTTGACAGTGAAATAGCTTGATGCATCCTCTTGAGTAGGACTAGGCAGTTTCGCAGGACTGCTTAATTTTTGCCACACTGATAAAGAGATAATAAAGGAGTGATAAAGAAACACAAAAAACTAAAGCATAGGCATGCTTGATGGTCAAGTAAACATAGTCGGTTGCATCTTAAGTGAACATAAATTAGAAGAAATATGAATCAATATATTGGATATATTGTCTAGTGTTAGGGTTAAAGAATATGATGTTTATAAGATGTTCAAGGAGGGGAAAGCACTTATCTTTCTCGTATGTGTGTATCTAACTCCAGTATTACTTGCACTTTAAATGATTGCTTTTAAATATAATTTTTTATTATTATTTTCAAACTACAAATTTCTTGTATTTTAATTAAATACATTTCTCACCCCAGCATTTAGTATTTTAAATTAAATACATTTGATGAGCAAGTATTTGTAATTTGTAACAAAATACTTTTTGATGAATCTGTGCCCATATCTGGGGATAGGACAGCATTTTCCAGGGCTGATGTGAGGAAGCCATTTGTATTCAAGCACGTAACTTACAGTAAGGATCTTGATAAGTTATCTGTAGATGGCCTCTCTTAAAAGAAATGCGACTTTAATCAGTACCCAGTGCCTTGAGGGCAGAGAATCACTAATGGGTTTAACACAGTCAAGACAGAAAATGAAAAGACATGGAAGGTCTACAGAAGTTTATTCTGGAGAACATGACAGCTCAGAGAGGTTAACGCTCACTGAGATGTGCGTGTGTGTCAATGGGGGATGCAAATAGGACACAGTGACAGGTGTTTCCTGAGGTGGATAAAATGTCACAAAGTGTCCTTCAGGTCCTTCCTCTTACTTCTGATTATACAAACCTGTAAGTACTTTGATCCCAAAAATGCACTGAAAATGTTTGAAAGGTACAGCCATTTCTCACACAGTTTCTCACACAAAGCTATAGAATGACTTCAGAAGACTTAGAATATCACACATACAATTTTTTTATTTTTTATCTTTGGGTAAATACACTATTTCTCTTTTAACCCCCTTGGAGTTGACAGCTTACACTAGACATTCTTGTCAAGTTTTATATTGACAATTTTGACTAACACAAGTTAGTTAAGCAGGTTATTGTTACAGTTAGTTCAACTTGACTATAGTGTAGCAATGATGGGTAACCAGGAAAAACTAGCGTGGAAGTCCCCAAACCATACCATATAGTGGTAATCAGGATTTAACTGGCTATTTAAACTGGTCACCAGCCAAATCAGCCGAGACCTTATTTATCCTGCTGAAAATGAAGAAAATGTCTGTCAGCAAATTCAATACTAGAATGATTTAAATGTTAATATTGCTAATCGTACTAAAAACTCCTTGTCCTTCCAAAGGAAAACACCTCTGGGTGTTTAAGGACTTCAGTGAACTGATGACATGCTGGGATTAGCATTGTGCCAAATCCCCTCACAATTGTCTTTGCGCTAAAGTCCTTGCTAAATGCTAATTAATAAGCAAATAATAGGGCTTTCTTTTCCCTTTGTGGCAACAACATTGACACACAGAGCAATAACAGAGAACAGAACAAAACGCATGAGCAGGACCCACAAAAGGACATTTTTTTGTACAATTATTAAGGAAATGTTAAAGGTAGGGTGAACATGTGTCCTCTTTTTCCCCAGAG
This sequence comes from Sinocyclocheilus grahami, assembly GCF_001515645.1. Lineage (NCBI taxonomy): Eukaryota > Metazoa > Chordata > Actinopteri > Cypriniformes > Cyprinidae > Sinocyclocheilus > Sinocyclocheilus grahami. The sequence continues at coordinate 1,208,528 of NW_015505372.1, forward strand.
TCCTGGCCTGGATTTCTAAATTGCTTAAAATGTCTGGGTTTTAGCTTTGTTTTCACACTCTCTACAGTCCACATATATTATTAGTGCGCAAATTTGCATTGCTTTGACCATTCTTCTGTTGATCCCACATTCTCACAGCCATGATTGGTCGATTATGTACAATGCCTGCACACTACTGGTTAAAGTGTTCAGTTATTACCTTCAGCAAGTCCAAAAACAATAGGAAAACAAAGCCAAAAACCCCAGACATTTCAGGCAATTTAGAAATATGATATACTGTCACCCTAGTTAAAGGTATGCAATTTCTGCTGCACCAAAAATAAAAAAAACAGAGACTCATGGCCGAAACTCGCACCATTGGTTGAGTCAATGTTGCCCTGTCAGGCTGCTTAAACAAACAGAACACTGTTTCATTAGTGCCACAGAGCCACAGCATTTACACTTTTTTGGGGAAAATCAACCTACTAAGGCTTAATGATATTGTCTGTGCACATCAAACTGGCATAGCAGAAGTATTTTACAATGAAAAAAGGGCTTAAACTTAATTTGCATGTGTGCTTATATTTGGAGAGATACATATCAAACAATATATAAAAAAGGAAAAGATCTCTTTCTCACTCACAAAGTCACTCTCATCCTAGGGTAATCTTTAAATCCTCTGACTGTTTTCCCCCCTAAACCATTCTTTCTATCTAGATTTCTCCCACTGAGAAACAGCCTTCTATTTTCATGCCCTGGGCTGCACTTGTTCTTCAGTTATCCTCCTCGCCCGCTCTCACGCTCCGTCCAAAACGCACTGCAACTTACTTCCCCCTGTCATTAATAGACCCTCTGCACTGTGTGTTATTAAGTAGAGAAAGTTCTGCATATTTGACCAAGTGCCTGTTAAGTTGTGTTCCTGGTCACAGTTGACTTTACTATGTTAATCTACTAGCCAGAGCTGTCTATGGCCATCTCAGTATGTGTGCACTTTAAGAGGGGGAAAAGGGCATTTTGTATGTATGTATTTATTTATATTTAATATAAATAATATATAATAATAATAATAATAATAATAATAATAATAG
>NW_015505372.1:1209661-1227876 GCF_001515645.1 Sinocyclocheilus grahami
TATAATAATAATAATAATAATAATAATAATAATAATAATAGTAAAATACTTTTTAGGCTACTGTACAACAATCTTTAAGGGAAGTCTGTGCAAAGCTTTAAAATCCATACCAAAATGCAGAAAGCGAAAATTGATTCATCTGCCGGATTTCTCATGAATGTGACCTGTGGGATGTTGAATTTAGGAAACCTTTCTCTCTTTCTGTCTTTCCTAATCCATCCAGTCTGATTGAATTTCTGGATTTAGGAGACTTACACTGCCAGGAAAAAGTCTGCATACACTTCACTGGAATATTTCTCATGATCTTAGAAAACATTTGATCCAAAGGCTTATGCTTCAGTTTATGTTTTGTACACACACACACACACACACAAAATGTGCCTGCTCATGAATTTCTTTACAAAAGAATGTTCTTTCACAGGCTTTTTTATGACTTTACTATCATTCTAAAATATGGAAAACAGTCACAAGAAAGTGAGTAGGTGTGTCCAGACTTTTGACTGGTAATGCATCATGTGAACAGTTTGTTCTCTCATTCATCACTTTATCACTTATTTCAGTCTAAGTACTACGTATATGGATCTATATTTTTCATCTTACTTCTTGAAAAAGGGGAGGAATGCTATCTGGTGAAATCAAATTTGCGATGGAATTGATGGAACCGGGGCAGAATTGAAGATTAATGGAGAAAATAAGCACAGCAGTCGTAATCTAGTCATTAGTTCCTCAAGTCATTAGGCACGAGTCACAAGATCGACGGCGTCGACAAGATTTCATCATAAATCACTGTTATATGCATGGGTCTAACCAAAGCAGGTTCATCTTTGTAGCGTCACTGGGCAGCCATCCAGTCATGTACAGCTTCTATCTATTTGAATTAGAATATATGTAATCTCAAAAACTGTTTAACAAGTTTTTTTTTTTCAATAACATATTACCAGTAAAAATCTGACATCAAAACCAACTTTTTGATGCAAATTAGGCTTAAAGGAACACTCCACTATTTTTGAAAATAGGCTCATTTTCCAACTCCCCTAGAGTTAATCAGTTGAGTTTTACCATTTTCGAATCCGTTCAGCCGATCTCCGGGTCTGGCGTTAACACGCTGTAGCTTAGCATAGATCATTGAATCTGATTAGACCATTAGTATCTCGCTCAAAAATTACCAAAGAGTTTCTATATTTTTCTTATTTAAAACTTCTGTAGTTACATCGTGTACTAAGACCGACGGAAAATGAAAAGTTGCGATTTTCTAGGCCAATATGGCTAGGAACTATACTCTCATTCCTGCGTAATAATCAAGGAACTTTGCTGCCATACCATGGGTGCAGCAGGCGCAATGATATTATGCAGCACCTGAAAATAGGCTTATTGGAAGTTACCTAGCTGGGGTGCCCTGGGCTGCACTTGTTCTTCAGTTATCCTCCTCGCCCGCTCTCACGCTCCGTCCAAAACGCACTGCAACTTACTTCCCCCTGTCATTAATAGACCCTCTGCACTGTGTGTTATTAAGTAGAGAAAGTTCTGCATATTTGACCAAGTGCCTGTTAAGTTGTGTTCCTGGTCACAGTTGACTTTACTATGTTAATCTACTAGCCAGAGCTGTCTATGGCCATCTCAGTATGTGTGCACTTTAAGAGGGGGAAAAGGGCATTTTGTATGTATGTATTTATTTATATTTAATATAAATAATATATAATAATAATAATAATAATAATAATAATAATAGTAAAATACTTTTTAGGCTACTGTACAACAATCTTTAAGGGAAGTCTGTGCAAAGCTTTAAAATCCATACCAAAATGCAGAAAGCGAAAATTGATTCATCTGCCGGATTTCTCATGAATGTGACCTGTGGGATGTTGAATTTAGGAAACCTTTCTCTCTTTCTGTCTTTCCTAATCCATCCAGTCTGATTGAATTTCTGGATTTAGGAGACTTACACTGCCAGGAAAAAGTCTGCATACACTTCACTGGAATATTTCTCATGATCTTAGAAAACATTTGATCCAAATAATATTTTTGAAAATAGGATAATTTTCCAACTCCCCTAGAGTTAAACTGTTGGGACTATTTTCAGGCGCTGCGTAATATCATTGCGCCTGCTTCACCCATGGTACGGCAGCATGGCATCGGTTAGAATATCACACATACAATGCGAGATGCTAACGGTCTAATCAGATTAAATGATCTATGCTAAGCTACAGCTAAAAGTGCTGCCGCCAGACCTGGAGATCGGCTGAATGGATTCAAAAACGGTAAAACTCAACTGTTTAACTCTAGGGGAGTTGGAAAATGAGCTTATTTTCAAAAATAGTGGAGTGTTCCTTTAAAGAGCTGTATTTTACAGTTTATTGCACACCTCCCTCTCTTTTATTTGCAAATCAGGATTTCCTTTTCTTAAGTTGCCATGTTGAGCATCAATTTTGTTTGCATGCAACATAAAAATCCCCAGTACTTGATTTGTGGAGGGCTCTTAAAATCATAGAATGGACTTATTTCTCAAGATAGTCGCTAGTTAAGGGTTTGGAAATGTGTTGATGTTTATTGTGCCAGTGTTTTCATCTGGAATATTCAAGCATCTTCTATTCTACATGTAATCAGATCTTGTTTTCTTAGTGGTAGCACAGACTTCTACATCTAGAGACTCAATTGTCTCAATGGCTTGTTTGAAAGCAGTCGGAGGTAATTCCAATTACAACGGAGAAGATGAGAAGTTGTCTTTGCTCCGGAGTAATCAAACAAAAGGTTACTACTAATACAGAAGTTCGACTGCTTCAATGAAGTTCCCACCAGTGGAGAAATGCATTAAAACATCAAGCATAAATTGATGCACAGTGCAGCTGAAAGCACTCGCCAGCATCCGCTCAAACCACAATCATATCAAGCTGTTTCATCTTTCAATACTGCATTACACTGAGCAGACATTTGGCATCGGTTCAAAACTGACAAAGCCTTTCTGATATGATCTGCGCTGACAGCAGAAGGTAAACCTATTTTTTATAGTTTGTTTTTCTGTTTCTCTTGCTCTCTGTCTCACTTTTCCTTTTTCACATATTCTAGCTTGTTCTTCCATCAAAGAGTGCTAATACTTCCTAATCAGAGGAAGTTAAATGAATAGTGCACCCAAAAATGAAAATTGTCATCATTTAATCCCTCTCAAGTTGTTTGCAAACCTGTATTCATTCATTTTAGCTGTTGAAGAATGTTGACTTCCATAGTATGGAAAAAATAAATAAATAAAAATACTACAGAAGTCAATGGCTACAGTCAACTGTTTGGTTACCAACATTCTTCAAAATATCATCTTCTGTGTTCAGCAGAAGAAAGAAATTCATACAGCTTTGGAACAACTTGAGGGTGACTAAATTTGAAAGAATGACAATTTTAATTTTTGGGTGAACTATCCCTTTAACTTCACATAAAACTTAATGTTTTTAAACATTTTCAGAAATGAATTCTGTTACTAAGAATAACCCTCCACCCACTCCACCACTGTCATTTGTCAATTAAATATAAATCCAAATGGTGCAACTGAAATCAATGGCCTCAAGGAGGACCGATTCACCCTGGCTAAAGTGATAATCATTCACACTATAACAGAGTTAATTCGGGGTTAAATTATTCAGACCACTTAAACAATATTGTTCCATTCTTTTCCCCTAATAAAGTCCCCCAGTTCCGTACCCAGCCAGGCACACTCTGGTTTGCGAGAACATCTCAATAGAGCAGATGTGGCTCCATGCTGCTCTTGCTGGATGTAACAATGAGCGAGTAAACAGAGAGGGACTTGTGCTGCACAAAGGCTTTTTGCCGTAATGGGTTTTTAAATAGAGAGGGAAAAGCATCTCCAGCCCTATCACAGAACTGTTCATTCACGCTTTCGTGCTGAAATAACTTAATCCACCATCCTTAGTGAAGATTAGAGTAGATTTGCTTCAATTAAAAACAGACTTTACACCAAACACTCAATGCACAGCTCACTGGTGCATTGTTTTTAGCTTCACAGAGGCTTTGGAATTGCCGGAAAGCATCACATTGACTAGTTATGCATTAAGATAAGCAAATCAGAAGCATTGAAGACTAGTATTAAGACAATGCAAGGTTGCTAGTAGTTAAAGTCTAGTAGTTAAAGGAATAGTTTACTCAAAAATGACAAGTCTGTCATTATTTACGCAACCATATGTCATGTTTTCAGGGCTGTCAAGCTCTAACATGACAACAAAGCATAAGAAATGTGGTCCATTTAGCTTGGATCTTACTTTTTTCTTTGTTGCGACAGGAGAGTATAGACAGACAGAAAACGAAGTGGTTGATGGGATCTGGAAAGGTGCAGTCCATAATAACGTTTCCTCCAGTGAAAACGGCCATCCCCTGTTGTCCTCTCACAACAAAATCCATAGACATAACTGTTTTAAGATTGTTTTCACTTGTAAACAGTGCTTGATCTGTGGGTATTGCTTTGCTGATTCAGACGAGGCGACCTTTTCACTGGAGAATGCAATATTATGGATGGAGGACTTGTATTGTAGCCAGAAGCAATGATTTGAAGTTAGAAACATCTTGATGGATTTGTTTATTACAAACACGCAGCTTGTGGATCAATTTCATTACTTGTGGATTATTGTGATGTTTTTATCAGCTGTTTGAACTCACATTCTGACGGCAACCATTCACTGCAGAGGATCCACTGTTGAGCAAGTGATGTAGTTGTAAGGTAAACAGGTCAACTCGGTTTTGACCAAATCTTAGATTGTCTGATTCGGTCTGATATCCTACATAGTACACAATTTCTCCAAATCTTTTCTGATTAAAAAAACCTCATCTACATGTTGTATGGCCTGAGGGTGAGTAATTTTTCAGCAAATTTTCATTTTGGCTGAACTATTGCTTTAACTACAGGTTGCCTTAAAGGCATTACCCTTGTACTGTTATTTAGATAACAAACACTCACTAAAAGCCATGCTTCATGGAAGCTAATAATCCACTGCAGAGATCTTCACGCAGTGCTGTGAGAGTTTGAACATCAAGCAAAGGCAACTGAACTGCAGCACTTCACGTTAACTGCACATTTACAGCTGTGTGTGAATCAATGCTTTCTCTCCGTCAGCAGCTAATAAATTATTGTAGCCTTGGCAGCAACTGTCTTCCTTCCTGACACCTCAACCAAACTTTTGAGCAGTGATTACACATGTCATTAATGGATCAGGCTAGAGTGAAGATTAGAGGGCTAGAAATATGAATGAAAATAACACTCATATAGTACTTTAGCAGGGTATGAGTAATTACATATAACATCAACTACTGTATATACTATAGTATTCCATAGATTTTAAATTCACTTTTTTTTTAAATAACACATTATATAAAGCGACACAACTGTTTTCAACACTGACAATAATAAGACATATTTCTTGAGCACCAAATCAGCATAGAGTGATTTCTGAAGGATCATGTGATACTGAAGACTAGAGAAAAGGCTGCTAAAAATTCAGCATTCACTGTATTTTTTATCAAATAAAACCAGTCTAGATGAGCACAAGAGACTTACCACTTGTGTAGGGATTAATAAATCTTCTACAGATTGGTATCTGGTATATTTGATGAGTTTTGTACATACACGAATATGTATGTCTGTCAATATGTCTGCCCATCACATGGACACATGCCATAATCATCTAGGCAAGCGACAAACACTTATACATTCATACAGATCATTGCAGCACATTCTGTTGCTACAGGCAGCTCACATATTATGCATTGACGCATACATGGTAATATTAATGCACTCACCCACCACCTGCATATTTAAATGACCTGCTGCCTAAGCGTGGACACCTGTTTCCAGTTAGAAATCCAGGTTTTGAAGGAACAATTTAATAAAAATGACAATTCTGTCATCATTTCTCGACTCATGTTATTGCAAACCTGTAAGACGTTCTGTCTTCTGTGGAATTCATATGGAGGAACAGTTACTGGCCACTTTTTTCCCCATACAATGAAAGTGAAAAACATGAATGAAATCAATGATCAGGGATGTCTAGCTCAAAAATGACAAAAAAGTCTTCTGAAGTCATACAAGAAAAAAGAAAAAAGTATTAAAAGTAAAGAAAAAAGAAAAATATTCACAGAAAAAAAATTATGTAAAATATTTCACTACAACCCTCGTTCTCTTCTTCAGTGACACTGATTTATAAATGCAATAGCAGCGACCTTCAGATTTGAACAGAACTGAACATACTGCATTTTTAATAATATGCTTTGAATCATCCACTGTGTTGGAGCTACTTCCCCTGATTCAGTGTTTATACTGGTGATTCAGTGTAACAAGTCACTCAAACTAACCTCCAGGGAAACAGAAATGTCTGAATGATGACCCATGCAAAAGAGATCAATACTAATGTCCACTATTGGATTGGTTCAGGTCCCTCAGGAAAAGGTGTGTGATTGGCTACTTAAACTGGGATGATTTGTATATATATCTGTGCCGCCATTTAAAGCGACACAGTCTCACTGGAGCTAACTGGCCATTTCCTGCCCAGCACACGCATGCTGAATGGGTTTACCAATAAAACCCCTCAGGAGGTCTGTCAGGGGCTTCCTTTAACTGACAGCGCTGAGGAAAATCCACCGCTGAAAGAAACTGTAGTTCATTTCTCCACTCTATTGTGCAAGTCCATAGTGAATTGATTGTAACAGTCTAGTTATTGAAATCAATACCAATAACTGCAATCCCTCATCCTCTGAACGGATATCCAACCAATCAATGGATATCAAATTATAGTTTGCCTATTGTGCATAATTTCCATTTGAGAGGCAGCGAGCGGGATTTTGTAAGAATAAAGATCAATGTTTGTTAACGGCGGTCATTATGACACTTTTTGACAATGCAAACATTTGTCTATCATAGTTCATGCTTCTTTGTTGTAACATTACTGTCATATTGCAAATGGCATTATGGTTAATTATTCATATTTCCCCATGAGCTGATTCGCAACACAGTTATAACATTGGAAATAAAAATGATTATTTCGATTTCCTTAATCCAATTTTGTGGACAAATATCACTTGACAGTTCACTTAAATGGGTTAAGAAAGCTGTGAACAAATATATGATATTATTATTCATGATATTTAGCTTCCATCAGCCATATTGGAAATAAAAACTATATTTTGATGTTTTTTTTTTGGGGGGGGATCAGTTCAGTCCAATGGGTTAAGAAAGAGAGAAGTAAAAAAATATTTTCTGTGGCATCAGCTGTTAAAAATATTACTATTCATGATTTTCATTTATCATAGCACATGCTACCTTGTTGTACATATTGCAACTGGTGTTTAGTCATCACATTGAAAATATAAATTCTTCTTATTTTTTTATTTTTGTTAATCCTGTGATTTTGTTAATTTTGTGAAAAATATCACTTGACTAGTTCAGTTCAGTTCATTTCAATGGGTTTAGAATAAGTAAAAACAAATTTCTGTGACATCAGCTGTGGAAAACAACAACAACAACACACAAATGATATTACTTCCGTTTCATTCATCATACTGAAAATGATCAAGGCAATGGAAAGTCAATGCATTATGGAATACTGTATTCTATATTGCATACTGTATTGTATTACTGTAATGTGCATACTGCACATTTAGGTCATTCCGTGCATATCAAAATTAGCATATTGTGCACAACATTCATTCTGGATACTGCAGAAATAGATAATGTAGCATGCCATCCGAACGGCCATGGACCTTATAACTCGGTTATATTAAGCAACTCTGCACCTTAATATAAAAATAACTCAACATGATTGTCTGTGAAGAGAAATGGCTTTTATTTCATGGTCCCTGAACCTTCCTGTATAATTTTGAATCAGAACTGACACGATCCCTATTACAGCTCCTGCATTTTATGGCTTCTTGCTTGGCTGACATTTCTGCAACATATGATTACATTATAAGACTATTAAACTTATCAAGTGTAGGCTCAAAAAATCGTCGACCACCGAATCCTACGGACTCAAACGGGGGTTGAGAAAGGGGAGGGGCATAGACTATTCTCTCCGGCCAGGAAAAATCTGTTGACATGTTGATAGATTAAAAGAAGGAGCGAGCATGAAATCTTTCCAGAAGACTACAGCCAACAAAGGAGAACATCCTCAATAGCCTGCCATTCTAATTGGATCTGACAGTCAAGTCAAAGATAAAAGAGAAACAAGATATGAGGCTTATGTACACATCCAGCGGATACTTTGAGCACTGCCGTTGTAGTGCATTAGCAAGGTTGGCGATATCTAAAATCTCATCATCCCTAATCAAATGATTGAGCACACAAGCATACAATACGCACCGCATGGGGAAAAAACAGGAACATTTGTTAAGGTTAGAAGACCAGCGGCCTGGGTTTATGGATATTGATGCCGGTGGAATTGCGTGTCAGAGCAAAGCAGGGGACTCGCAGAGAGAGCATCATTCATCCCAGCGGCCTCTTATACACACACTGAATGAGGTGCCAACCTGTGACACTCAAAGAGCCATTTCTGTCCACCTCGCTCTATTGTCCTCTGACAGAGAGAGAGAGAAGTGTGAGTGCGGGAGGGAGGGCTGCGCGTGAGAGAACGTGGGTGTGTGGGGAAAACGGGGCGAGAGGAAAAAAAGACTGTGAGAAATGAAGCAGGGGAGACGAGTGCAGGAGGAGGAGTGGACATTCATCAGTATCCCCTTTTGTCACATTTAAATGCTGGAGTCTGGATAAAGCATTGCTTGTTGCCTTTTCCAGCTGGGCCACTAGAAAAAGAGGCAGAAAGCGTTAGTAGAGAGAGAGAGACAGAGAGAGAGAGAGAGACAGAGACAGAGAGAGATCTGGGGAAGAGATTATTCTATACAGGATCAAGTATAGGCTCACTATAATGGCGCACAGTAACTTTCAAAATCAAAACGTCCTTCCCAGTTGGAAAAAGACGACCACATACTCAAACTAAGAACCAAAAATTACTCAAATCATTGGATTTTTTGTGTCAGAAATCTGAAAACAAAAACAAAAAAAAATTAGATGACACATTGCCCACATTTAAATATCAATTATGCCTATTGGGTGATTAAAAACTTTTTTGTCTGATCACACCAAGTTCAGGTCAGAATGTTTATTCCCAAAAATGTTATTTTAGTATCACTGAGATACATTATAGTTTTTATTAATATATATTTTTTAGATTATATTTAATTCGATTTTTTTAATCTTAATTTTAGTTAAAGTTTAAATAAAAATATTAAAAATTAAAAATATTATTTAAAATTTTTTACTAATTTTTTAATAAATTTTTATTTCAGTTTTAGTTATTTTAGTACTTAAGTTATTTTATTTCACCTAATGATAATTTTATTTCACAATGATTTTTTTTCATGGTTTTAATTTTAGTTTCAGTTTTAATTTTGGTTAAATATAATAACCCTGGTTCACAAACACAAGAACAACTAAAATAAGAGTAAAATGCTGGAGAATCTGTTGTTTCTGGATGTCTGTCGGTCTGCATATTCTTCCAAAGAACAACAACCACAGGGATGAGTAGCTGAAGCTTATTTTAACAAGTTAAATTGTCCCCCCCCCCCCCCCCCAAAACAAACAAAAAATTTTTTAAAAAAAAAAAAAAATGAAAAACCATTGATTAATGTAATTATGTTGACTTAAAGTGTTTGAGGTTCAAAGGATATCTTCATGAGTTTGATGTCGGTGTCTAACAGAGAAACGTAAAGGGATAGTTGATTTGACAAAACATTTGACAAAAAAAAGATTTTTATTATATATTATATATTATTATATTATATTATATTTAATGCATCTTTTAGCAGACAATTTTATCCAAATATATTATATTATATAATACATAATTAAGTCTTTCAAAAAAGGATGAGGCAGTTAAACATTGCAGTTTTGATTATGCACAATTTCACATGCAAAGAGGTTTTTTGTACAAAAAAAAAAAAGGTTCCAAAAGAGATACGACAAAAATAGTAACAAATAAATAAACATAAAAATAATAATAAATAAAGAACAACACTACTAACAAGTGGGCTTCTAAGGGGGAGAAAAAAAAATAAAACATTAAACAATATTTTCTTTTTTTTTATTGCAGACCTAGATAAAAAATGCTTAATCTTAAACATTGCTTCTTTATTTTAAATGTGAACTTTGGACCCCACTTTAGATTTGACCAAGATCGATTTTTCCTTACATCCTTTATCATCACACTCACAACGGCATCAGCAGCAATCCCAAATCTCTTTCTCTTGCTCTCTTATTCATGCACGCATATGGAGGTGTCCATCAGCACAGTGAGCTGCTAAGATGGAATGTACTTGTTGAATTATACATACGCAATCGAGTCACAGATCACTGCAGTGCCTGCTTCTGACAGATATGAATACCTGTGAGGAGGATAGGAAGTATATGAGCTAAATATCTACCCTGTCTCTTTCCTGCTCTCACTCTCTCCCAGTCACAGCTGAAGATATACATCCTGAACTGCATAATAACAATGAAAAAAGCATTTCTTCAACCCCTGTGATCACTAAAAGCAAATGTTGGTCTTTGATTTACCAACTGGATGCAGTTATCGAGACGTGTTTTCTCCTGCCTTTGTCTCTGCTAACTGACGTGGCCTCTGACTCATCGCTTGTGTTCTTCTCAGCATCAAGAACACGTCAGGTGAAACATGTCCAGGTTTTTAATTCAAAGGATTTAAATTAAGCAATTAATGGATCAGCAAGACACAGCAGGCTGGTGTCAGTCTGTGACCCCAAATCTGTGATTAAGCACAGCTAGATGAAAAACAAAAAGAGGTTAGGTGGGGCTCAGGAGAGCGATTTGAGTGCTAAAATGTTTTGTAGTGAGCCCTGGTGTAAGGAGAGCCATACTTTCTGTTGAAAATGGGGCCACTGTGAAAGCTTTGTGCATGATTCTGATGGCAGGCTCAAACCAGGGGCATTTCTAGCCTTTTATCAGCACTGGGGCAGAGGCCCCCCCATCAAAAATGTGTGCCTATATTTTGATACTCTTTTTTTTTTTAAATACTCTATTGGATATAAATAGAGATAAATCATCCGCATCACAGAGTTGTTCACAAGCTGTACATGCAATAAAGAGCTAGTTCATCGTTGACAAACTATAGAAGACATTTGCAAGAAAAAAAGGTACAAAAGCTGTCACTGGGACAGTACCTTTGCACTATATTTACCACTAAAGGGTGCATATTGGTTTTTTAAAGGTACATATACTGGTCACTAAAATGTACATGATAGTACCTAAATGGTACATATTAATACCTTTTGAAAGAGTACCGGCCAAGTGACAGCTTTTGTACCTTTTTTGTAGGTAAATATCCACCTCATCCAGTGCTCTTTTTGTTTTCTGTCTTATAAAATATACCGTTACTATTTCAGTGAGAAACTGCTGCAAATGATTCAGTGAAGTAAGTGAACTATCCAAATTAATCAAATTGAATTGAAAAACAGTTTTAGACCGTTTTGCAAATCTGTTTGACCGATTGGATTAAAAAAAGTAATTTGTTTATGAATCTGGCGTCGCTAGTTCTGATTCTTTAAAATCATCTAGAATATCAAATGTATACATTATTAGTTTATAATTTGTTGTATAAACACACAACCGAGTTTGGTTGTTTTTTTGTTTTTTTTAATTTATAGTTTTATTCGAGGATGCATTAAATTGATCAAAAGTGAGAAAAAATACTTGTAAATTGTTACACACACACACACACACACACATATATATATTCTGTATATATATATATATATATATATATATATATATAAGAAATGCTGTTCATTTGAAGTTTTTAATTCAACAAAGAATGATGAAATGCATTCAATTCAATTCAAGTTTATTTGTACAGCGCTTTTCACCATACAAATCATTGCAAAGCAACTTTACAGCAAATTAAGTTTCTACAATAATGCTTGGCCAAAGAGATGTGTCTTTAATCTAGATTTAAACAGAGAGAGTGTGTCTGAACCCCGAACGTTATCAGCAAGGCTATTCCAGAGTTTGGGAGCCAAATGTGAAAAATGCGAACATTAAATATTAAGATATTAACATTTTAATTGTAATCATTTTTACTTGTTGCTGTTTTATAATTAAATAAATGCTGCTTTGGAGAACATGAGATTCTTTTAAAAACAAAACAAAACAAAAATAAAAAAAACTAAACATGTTTATTATATATAGAAAAAAAAAACATAATTATTTCAAACTTTTGACTGGTAGTCTATATTCAAACATTATGGTAGTGTTTCTTGTATTGTCTTACTAATATAATAAAAAGAAAGAAAGAAAGAAAGAAAGACATTCTGATGAATTACAGTAACAGAAATGTTAGAGGAAAATGTGCTTATTTGTTATAAAAATAAATCAATATAACAATACAAATCATAACGTTTTTAAACATAACCTTTACTTTTTTTAAATATATATTTTATTTTATTTTAAATATGACCTGGGCATGTTTTTGTAAGGTTCAGCCATGAATGTACTTATAACTGAAAAGATCTATATTTAAAGTTAAGTGATCATTTAAAATTCCACAGCAAGATACTGAATTTTCTTGATACTGAATTGATTGTACGGAGTCTCCCTGATTGGATATACATGATGTCTTCACCTCTACAGTAATGATATAGTTTGCACTACATGCCTTCAGGAACAAAAATGGCCAGAGTAGACAAAGTACTAGCTCATTATTCTCTGACACTCGTGGGTGGAGCACTGCGCCCCTCTCATTAATAAGCAGCGATTAGTCTTAATAAAAGGAAGAGGACCTGCTAGTCAGTAGTAATTGTGTTAAGGATTTACTATGGGAAGGCAAATGCTAAAGCCCGGAGACGCTGGCTGATGGGGACAATGTCCTGTCAGGGACAATCTTCCGCTTACTAAAAAGTGCTCAGACAGGCCAGGGTGTGAAACAACCCCACATTTATCATCTTCACAAATCCAGAGCCATGGGGCTGTCATATGCTCATGTGCACACGCACACGCACATGCACATGCACACGCACACGCACACACCCTTAGCCATAAATATAGCATGTTTTAAAAGATGCAGAAGGGAATCACGCTCTCATTCAGACACACACACACACACACACTCACACACACACACATATATATACGCTCCCCTGAGGCTATGAGCTCCTCCACATGCCAACAGAGCGGAGGAGGGAGCAGGTATCATGCCAATGTTGGACAAGGCATAGCAGCACATGGCATCACACAACGCCCAGTGCCACCTTCTGCTGAGTAAAGAGAGAATGTGCACACAGAGAGAGAGAGAGAGAGAGAGAGGTGCCAGTGTGAGCCTAAAACTTGTTCAACTTCAATAGTCAAGTAGTCTCCATGCCACCCTACCTGCAACACCATTTATGCTGCTTGGATAGTAAAAGGCAATAACACTAACATATTATTTATTTATATATTTTTTAAAGAATCAGTAAGTAACAAACTGAGTTACATGTGAAATTATAAGTAGAAAGACTAAAATAGTATTTTCTTATAAATCAATCAATCAATCAATTTCACTGTACCATGGCTTTTAGGACATGGTACCATAACATTTGTTTTGGACATAGTAGTAGTATTGCTGTACTATTTTGGACAATATTTTAAAAATATATAATAATAAAGTAAATGTTTACAGTAGGGGTGTGCAATGTATATTGGGGTGTGTCTATGATAATATCATAATTGTTGTTTGAATGATATGCAATTTGACATTATTGAGTATATCGTAAAAACCAAACAAAACACACCCAGAGAGTGCATGCATACACGGAGATGTACTGTAGGTTAGACTACCCCGTGAGTACATTTAGAGTTCACGCTTTCACAGAGTGATTTAGGCCATGTCCACACGTACACAGGTATTTAAAAAAAAAAAAATCTCCGTCCACATGAAAACGCAAGCGTATGCTATGACGCACTGACAAGAGCATGCCTAACCAACAGGTGGCGATATAATCTCAACCGTAAAACCATGTTGGCCAATCAGAAGCCTGAAAAAGTTTCCAGTAGGTGGAGATAACAGCACAGGCTCCAATGTCACAAGCCAAAAACTCCGGTTTCGCTGTCTACACGATAACACTGCAACCAGACTTTTTGAAAATCTTCACCCTGGCAGGCGTTTTCAAAAATGTTCGGTTTCAGTGAACTGGTGCTGCATTTGCATGTGGACGAATGGCCAAACCGCGTAGAAAAAGCTGCTTTTTTAAAAATAACCGCGTTCGTGTGGACAGGGCCTTAGTCTTTTAAAATGCATTTAGAATCCCCCCAAAATGCAAGATAAGGGGGCAAAAATGCCCCCGAATGACTTTTATATGTCTTTTATATTTATATCATCTGATTTTGTTAATATCACACAAAGAGTGACGTTTTTCTACAAATATCAACACGATTGCAAATATGATATTGATTTGATGAACAGTTCAAGAAGTTAATATTACTGTAAGTGACTTACATTTTAGACAACAGTTCTAGTTTCTTCTCTATTTCGACAATGACAATAGTTTTAAACAAAGCCACAGCAGAACTGAGCTGTTTGAACGAATCAGTGAAATTAATGACTCAATGACTCACTCATGCAGTGATTTGCCAGCCACCTGCTGCCGATTTTAAGTTTATATTTAAAGTATATTTTCCCCCAAATCATTTCAGATATCAGTATTCAAAAAATTGGCCTTATAAAAGGTAAAAACTCCCATAAAAGGTTAAAATCAATTTAAAGAGTCGGGCCGAGTACCAAAACAAACTTGTAGCCAATCAGCAGTAAGCGGCGTGTCTACTCACGATGCAGAGGAGAGAGCGCTCAGTGCACAGGACGGACATTAGCCAAGCCGAGCGATGACAGAAAGATAGAGATGGCGGATAAAAAAAACAAAAAAGGTCTGCAGAACAAAAGAAGGCAAGAAGTAGGACCCGTGTAAATATCATGTCAGCTTTCCAGCGCTGGAGAGAACTCAAGGAGCGAGAAGGCCTGCGATCGGACGACGAGGTTGCTTTATTTCTCCTCGATAGGTGAGTAACACCGTGTCTACACCGGACGCGACAGTTGTCGCACCATGCCGCAACAGCTGAAGTCTGTCTACACTGGCCACGACGAAGCGACCGTTGAAAATCATTTGAAATTTGTGTCAATACGTCATAAATAGAACGCAGCAGCAGTTTTCTGTTGAGGATTTGTCGTGTCACGCTGCATCCAGTGTAGACAGCATCACTGATTATAATGAGTTCTATAGCATTTTGTCGCGCCGCTCGTGTCCGGTGTAGACATATATGAATATATAATATTCAGGATGTATTTATGGATATGCACCATTATAGTAACATGGTGTTCTTGGAATTACCTTGTAAATATCAATGTACTACACTTAAAAATAAAAAGTAAAAAATTTTTTGGACATATACCATGGTAGTACTATGGTAGTCTTGGAAGTACCATGAGAATTGAGTACAACGGTATTACCATCACAGTACAATTTTGCATACGTTATACTGTATCTTTGATGTATCATATAAAAATACAATGGTACACAAATACGGTAATAATTCAGCACCATGAAATTAGCATTTAAAATCATCACTACAAAAGGGCATGTTGAAGACTGTCCCTTTAAAAACATAACTATCCTTTTAATAACCGCCCTGGAATATGCAGATAAATTCAAAGGTCACTGCATTGTCCATAATTAATGGCATGCCTCTGTGACAGCCACACTTTCCTGTCATATTTCATGCATGTATGCAGTCGTAAACAGCCTTCAGCTGAATATAAGCTGCAAATATAAGACACGTCTCTTAAAGGGGTTAGGTCACACAGCCAGTGTCTCCTGAGAGAACGCTTTAGTGCTGTGTTATGAGAGCGTGTCATCCTGGCTTTCAATAGGTGAAGTGCATCCACATGTAATGGGCCATGTCTGGAAATCGATTCCAATTGCAATGCTAAACCCGTATCGCCCTCCTCTCCAAAGCACCCAACAATGTCCTCATGTAACTGTCCAGTCATTTAGCATGAGGGCCTGTGGGATTTAACCGTGCCAATGCGCTCCGTGTTGAAATGAGATGTTAACGTTAAGTTATCAGGCTAATGGCCTCTGTCAGGTGAGCGTTAACTTAGAATTACATTCCGTCAAAGGCTGGTACAGTCCAGAATATGACAAGAGTTAACATTCAGTTGAATTAACAATGTCTATGTCAACAGCTGCATCCCAAATGACACAAGATACACTATGCGGTAACACACTATGTACTTATGCACTTACGTACTCAACTGTGTGGTGTATGAATTATATAAGGCTATTTTGTCATTCATAATCAAAGTCTGATTGTCCCTCTCCCTCTGCTACATAATTAAAGCTGTGACAGTTCATGCATGAAGCATCCAATGTTCCACAATTATTTTAAGTGCACTTTTTCTTTTTGGAATTTTCAGTGTGGATACACTTGACAGAAGATCCGACCAATCTTATCACTGAAGATTTGTCTTATCATCCGACAAACAAACCAGACAGGAGAGTAGATTAACGTCGGTGGATTTGAACTTGAAAAATGGTGTGTACTGATGTCTTTCTGTGGTTGAAATAAAGATACCTTCTGGTGTTCATTCATGTTTATTTTGTGCTAATAAAGAGGAAGAGATGATCGGTTCACGTGTCGCTTGAACTGAGGCACTACAGCGATCGGTCATGACATATTAAAGAGCCACGAAACGGTATTTATTGTTTGAATTTCTTAAAAAAAAAAAAAGACAAAATTAGAAAGCTGAGATTTAGTTTCACACCAAAAGTAAGCTGCTCTGTCTTGTCTGTCGGTGCGTTGTCAGTTTCCTCTTTGCAATGGACGTAGCAACAGTAACTAGGGTGACTTTGGGAAGGGTCAACTGGGACACACCTAATGACTTGTTTAAACTGCACCACATGACCATGCTTTAGGTTTTAACTAAAAAGTAATTGTGCTTGAGGTTTTAGAGGTTTGTTAAAGAACAATTTATGATGATACATTTATATGACTAATAGTATTACTCACAGCATTATCATGAATACCCAGCAAACAAAAATATGTTCCAAGAATATTTTACTAATGTTCCCAGTGATTAATGAAAATTTTATTTTTGAATGTCATCTTTGAATGTTCTCTTTTAAGTTTTAAATTATTTATTTTTATTGTTATGAACATTCCATTTGATCATTTCGCAAATATTATGTTTCTTTAGAATGTTCTATGAACACTCTGAAAAAAGTAATAGCATTTAAAAAATATTAGACAACCGTCCAAATAAAACATTTCAGAAAAACATTCCATGCATGATGTATTAATAATGTTTTAACATTTTACATTATTAAAGACCAGGTATTTCATTTGAGGCTTGTCACAACAATTGCCTGATTCCTGAGACTTAAGACAAAGCATGTCTCACAACTTCAGTACATGACTTTAAACTTTACATTTCCACTTTTAAATTAATAATCACTAAAATGTATCAGTTCATTGGTTTTTCACTTTATTTTATTTAATATAATGGCACTATCACTTACTACCCCTAAAACCCCATGTGCTGAGACCAATGCTTTAAATACAGTAGAACAAATTATATTACATTTAACCCCTTCAGACCATACATCCACTGGAAAGGACATCACTTAGTTTTTGGTTTCAACTAATATATATATATATTTTATAATATGAGTAATGCCAAAAATGTAATATGTGTAATGAAATCAAACGAGTAATAAAAAAACTCTAGTTTAAATATGCACATTTTAAAGATTCATTACTACAATGTCATGACAGAAAGTTAAAAAATATTAATTAAAAATATACCAATTTTAGCTATAATGTTTCACAGTGTTCATACACTGTGTAGGATATCAGACCGAATCAGACAATCTAAGATTTGGTCAAAACATGGTTGAAACGAGGAGTCCAAATTCCACAGAGGCCCAAGACAACAGGATGTCATAAATCAGACCCTAGCCAGTCTGAAGCAAGCCTAACCAACTCTTTCACAGAACAGCTTTCAACATTAAAACAAAAGAACACTTATTGACAATTCCAAGGAGATTGTCAATTTTGGGGGCAAGTTATCAAGAATAATGGTCAAAAGAGATGCATAGCGTGACCATCACATGGAAACATGTGATAGTGATCACAAGCTCTT
>NW_015505372.1:1228898-1230206 GCF_001515645.1 Sinocyclocheilus grahami
ACACCAAAAGTAAGCTGCTCTGTCTTGTCTGTCGGTGCGTTGTCAGTTTCCTCTTTGCAATGGACGTAGCAACAGTAACTAGGGTGACTTTGGGAAGGGTCAACTGGGACACACCTAATGACTTGTTTAAACTGCACCACATGACCATGCTTTAGGTTTTAACTAAAAAGTAATTGTGCTTGAGGTTTTAGAGGTTTGTTAAAGAACAATTTATGATGATACATTTATATGACTAATAGTATTACTCACAGCATTATCATGAATACCCAGCAAACAAAAATATGTTCCAAGAATATTTTACTAATGTTCCCAGTGATTAATGAAAATTTTATTTTTGAATGTCATCTTTGAATGTTCTCTTTTAAGTTTTAAATTATTTATTTTTATTGTTATGAACATTCCATTTGATCATTTCGCAAATATTATGTTTCTTTAGAATGTTCTATGAACACTCTGAAAAAAGTAATAGCATTTAAAAAATATTAGACAACCGTCCAAATAAAACATTTCAGAAAAACATTCCATGCATGATGTATTAATAATGTTTTAACATTTAACATTATTAAAGACCAGGTATTTCATTTGAGGCTTGTCACAACAATTGCCTGATTCCTGAGACTTAAGACAAAGCATGTCTCACAACTTCAGTACATGACTTTAAACTTTACATTTCCACTTTTAAATTAATAATCACTAAAATGTATCAGTTCATTGGTTTTTCACTTTATTTTATTTAATATAATGGCACTATCACTTACTACCCCTAAAACCCCATGTGCTGAGACCAATGCTTTAAATACAGTAGAACAAATTATATTACATTTAACCCCTTACATCCACACATCCACTGGAAAGGACATCACTTAGTTTTTGGTTTCAACTAATATATATATATATTTTATAATATGAGAAAATGTAATAATGTAATATGTGTAATGAAATCAAACGAGTAATAAAAAAACTCTAGTTTAAATATGCACATTTTAAAGATTCATTACTACAATGTCATGACAGAAAGTTAAAAAATATTAATTAAAAATATACCAATTTTAGCTATAATGTTTCACAGTGTTCATACACTGTGTAGGATATCAGACCGAATCAGACAATCTAAGATTTGGTCAAAACATGGTTGAAACGAGGAGTCCAAATTCCACAGAGGCCCAAGACAACAGGATGTCATAAATCAGACCCTAGCCAGTCTGAAGCAAGCCTAACCAACTCTTTCACAGAACAGCTTTCAACATTAAAACAAAAGAACACTTATTGACAATTCCAAGGAGATTGTCAATTTTGGGGGCAAGTTAT
>NW_015505372.1:1230297-1253728 GCF_001515645.1 Sinocyclocheilus grahami
ACAGACATTTTAACCTCTCTGGTCTTCACAGAACGCATCCTTACGTCCACAGAATGCAGAAGAAACTGCATTTCCATGTAAATATGCATCTAAATGACACTAAAATGACTTGTTGTGAGCAACTAATCATTGCTATGCAATAACTTCATATTATGTATGTAACCCACGTGTGACTTATCAGGTCGTAATCATTTATTGTGAATGTATTTTGAATAACTATGGAATAGCTTAAGAATCCCTATTCATGTTTAGTATGTGTGTGTTTGAATCTTCTTGCTTGAAAGGTTTCTTCCAATCAATTATTTGTCAAATGTATCATATTCTTGTTATAGAAATCATGTTCAAAACTATACTCTGCAAGAGCGGGAAAAACGCAGACCATGTGAATGATGAGATAACAGTTGATTTATGAATGGGGAGGAGAAATATACAACACCCTGAGCAAACACGACATCTAATTGGTCAAAACACCATTTAGAGTGTGTTAAACAGCCTGGTTTAAATACTCAGGACACCATCAAACTTTTCTTTTTGTGTCTAGCTTTTAGCGCTTCCTTCTTGCCTTTTCGAGCTTTATTTTTTTTTAAATCATGCTTCTTTAGTTTTGAGCGTGCTCTGGCTTACACGCCATCTCCTCCAAAACCATGAGGAGAAACGCCACCTAGTCTCATCAAACTTCTATTTCTTTACTTTAGTTTATTTTATTTTTCATTGAGAGTTTCGTGTTCTTCTGAGTTAAGTTTTGCCTAACACTGTGCCTCAAGAGCTGTCTAAACCTCAACTTCAGACCACAGCTCTGCGTCGTCAGCCAACGCCCAACCACTGGCTTCCCAAGACTGAACCTCCAGCCAATCAGAAAAGCGGGAAACCCCTTTCGGCAACCAGACAAGGAAGGGAACCCTGCACACAGGAAAGCAAGTACCTCCAGATCCTAGCTGAACTGGTGCATTTAATATAAATTTTAACCTCATTGAGCAAACTCAATGTGAGGGTTAACTAAGTGATTGATGGTTGTTCAGATCTATGCAACTACACATATTGCTGTAAACTTGGGATTTCACATTTTCATTCTCTTAAACTAATTATTTCCTCACTTTCTCTCTTTCTGCAACTCGTGTGAATGTGTGTGTTAGATTAGTTTATACGTCTTAGATTTATTCAATAAAGCCTTATTTATATTGAAAAGAGAAGTATCTTGTGTTTTATGCTCACAAGTTAATGTCTTAAACTGCCGATCTTGTTACTATGCTAATTAATAGTGTTTTCACTATATTTTGGATATAAATATCCATTGCAGAATTGATGTCATACGGCTCGTTCAATGAATCGCCGGCCGGTTCAGTGATCAGCCGTAAAACAGTGATTCTGTCCAAATTCCCTTGCATATTATTGGTGGAGTTCCCTTTAAAATCTTAAATGATTCCCTTTGAGCTAAATTGACCTGTTTCCCTTACAACTGTTAGACATTTGTGAAAACATTTGTATTTCATGGATTTGGCAGATAATTTCATCCAAAGTAACTAGTATTCGAAGGCATACCAATGGAAATCAAACCCATGACCTTGGCATTGCTAGCGTCATGCTACTTTTTGAGCTACAAAAACGCTAAAGGCAACATGCTGGCTGCAAATCAAACCTTGGTCAACTTCTTGGAGGGAAGCTAGACTCGCAACTATACCACCAACGCAATATCAAAGTCTATGTTCATCCTTAAGGTCCCCTTTCCATATTTCAAGTGTTCAACAAGATCACAGAGAGCAATGGTTAAATTCTCCGTCTCATAACCACACAAACAGTAAAGAAATTGCTACTGCATATGTGACATGCAAATTATGGTTAATTTATCAATACCATTATGCTGTGTATTTTAGTGACAATTCATTAAGCAGAGCTGAAAACAGATTTGAAACAACCCTGCAATCTCAATTCATTAATTCACTAAAGTGAATATCAGATTTGCCAAATTTATAATAAGTATTTGACATTATTTTTGTATCTAGTGGTGTTGGCAAATATTGAGGTGTTGTAAAACAAGCATTTTGTGAGATTAAGAGATTAATGTTAAACAGAATAATGCAAGATAATTATTTTTTGTTCCAGTACTCAAGGATCAGTTGACTGTAAAATCTGCATGCTTATAAAACAGGGTGAAATGTTCTAATGCGGATGATGAAAACAATTAACTCATTACCTATAACAGGTTTTATGGGGTCAGTAGGTAAAAGTATTGATGTCTGTCACTTTTGCTGAGATTAAATAAAGTTAAGTTGTAACCCAATAACAAGATATTTCCTTCCACACTTGTTTTGCTCCCCTGTATGGATCTTAAAAGCTTGACACATTAAGCTTGTATGTGAAATGAGTCAGTATGGAGCCAATACAATCTTCTGTAATCCTGTAATCCAAGTAAAAGAGGCAAATATATTAAAAGGGATCATGAAAAGGAAATGTATCGAAGATGTTCAGAAAACAGCCGAGCTGAAACATTTGATTACCGCTCCAAAGCTGATATTTGTATTTTGTTGTCTTTTTCATCTGTGGGGCGATAGATCAATTCTTATTTGTCTGCTATATTTTCAAAACTCAATCGCGGCCCTTCCAGAAGTTGCCCGGAGTATCTGAGAACACTTAATAAACGGCGAGCCGTTATTGACTTCAATTTAGAGAAAGCTGCTGAATGCTTTTCTTCCATAGAGGCCCAGCGCACCTTAGGGAAATCCAGAATTGCATTGCCATAGGAAACATATTACCACAGGTCAGAACCTCCAGTTTACAGGATTTATCGCTGAGCCCTCAATCATATTTCCACCTGTCTCAACTCTCACTGCCCCTCAGTAGCTTGTCTGTAGCTGCAGTGGATTCAGGCTGGCCTCCATCCATACAAACACATTGAGCTCTTTCAAAGGCTAGATTCCTTTTAATCGTTTGTTTTGAGAGAGACACCATCAAAGTATCACAGTTTGGAGAGGACTGTGACATTTTGTCACTTAAATGTGATTTCAAGATTTTTTTTTTTTTTGGTTAAATCTGCACTATTTATTTAAAAGATATCAACAGAAAACAGTATAATCAAAGAGGATACAATAATTTGTCATAACTAAAAAGTCCTATTCAGGCTTAATGTCATGTCACAAACATCCATTTTCCATTAAATAAATGAATAAACAAACCATTCAAAAATTTGGGGTGAGTACAAGTTTTGTTGTACAAAAATTAATACTATTATTCAGCAAGGATGCATGAAATTGATCAAAATTAACAGTAAAGACTTTTACATATACAAATAAGTTTTCTTTTAAATACAATTTCTAGTCACCTTGAGCAAAAAACAAAAACAACAACAAAAAAAGTTAATCAAGCACCGCTGTTTTCAACATTGATTATAATTGATAATAACAAGAAATGTTTCTTGAACACAAAATCAGCATATTAGAATGATTTCTAATGAGTAATGGCTGCTGAAAATTAAGCTTTGCAAACACAAGAATAAATTACATTTAAAAAAATATTAAAATGAAAAAGTTGTTTTCAAATGTAATAATATTCTATATTTTACAGTTTTTACTTATTGATCAAATAAATGTAGCCTTTGTAAGAGACTTTATTTATTTATTTTTTTTTTTTTCAAATCCTACCAACCCCAAAATATGTATGGTATTTCTATAGGAACATGTCCAAAAAAACACAGTAAAAGTGCTACTTTGAGTGCATGGCCATTTTATGTTAGAATGGATTTATTGTAAAAACTACATTGTCAAAATAAATAAATAAATCAACACACATTCACACCTTGGGCAGAAGCTTTCATCCAAAGTGACTTACAGTGCATTCAAGCTATACTGTACATTTTATCACTCTATGAGTTCTCTAGGAACTGAACTCTTGACCTTGCTGTTGCTAACATCATCCCAATACCCTGTAGCTACAGGAACACAGAAATATGCATGACAGAGACTTTAAAATTCTCTTCCTTTCCCAGAAGTACTCAGCTTCCCCTGTGAGTGCTGAATTTCAATGGTTATTCATTTCAAAAACAAGGACCAATCATTCTCACTGTCTGAGCCAAAGTCTAAAAGTATCACGTTAACTGCATTAAAACCCCACTGGATGAGTCAGGCAACATTTTACGGATGACGTGAGCTTAACATCTTTTCTTTGTCTCACTGTCATACTGAAGCTTTATCAGGCTTTCAAGGTATATGGTATATCCTATATGAGTTTATATGATATCAGAGAGTCTTTTTATTGCAAACGTGTTGTTTATGACAGAAACTATGTATGCAGCCATATGCAGCACAGCCAGGCTCATATATCAACAGAAACTATGGCCCCCTTCTGTCAATGTTTAATTAATTTACTTGACTATTCATGTATGGCCTCCCACTGAAGTAAAGCTGAAAATGCTGATTGTGTCTTCCAACTTTAAACGATCGCCAAATAACAAGCTATGTATGTTGTCTGAAATCATTCACAGTAGCCTTTTGTGCTCTGGTTGAAAGTCTGAGAGAATCAGGGTCTCGTGCAGCTATAATTAACATCTCTTTACCAAACATCAAACATTGACAAAGTCCCTTTTTACTGCAAACTGCTGGCAGAGCAACACCAGGATAATGAATTCAGACATTACCAGAATGTTAATTGCGAACAGCCAATCTCAGTTCTGCATGCAAATGTAACATTTGCATATGACTGGAGAGGAAATATAAAAAGGATCCTTGAAACTATGAAGCTGATTGTTTCAGGGGAGATTCCCTCATTTCCGATGGCACACAGGAATACCAGACTCTAGACGTTGGAGACTATTGGGCACAAATGCAGGGTAGACTCATGCTATTGGAATGAAAATGAGCCCCAGGTTCGTAGCTTTTTCTGATTACCAGTTTACACAGTCCTGTTTGAGAAAAGTCCATAGCTCATGTCTCAGCAATGGCTCAGATCAATTCAGAAAAACATAAAATAAATACAAATTGCCATGAGACTGTGTTGTTTGGAACTATATTCCATCACTTTTGAGATTTATCTGAAAATTTAAATACTTATATTATATAATTTATAATATGAATCAACATTATTATTAAGGTTTGTAAATGTAGCATTGAAACAGGAACTTTTATGAAAAACAATTTTAAGAAATTAAAATGTAAAAACATTTATATACTGTATGTATACTTTGTGTTAATATTTACTGTGTTTGTGATAAAATTATTAATATATCTTTAATTGATTATCACGTATGTATAATATATACATACCTCTAAAGATCTACAAAACAGCATTGTGATGTTCAATAGACCGTTCCAGTCCTTCAGGACAGGTATTCTTCCACCGAGTTTCAGGAAAGCTGACCTTGTCTTCTGAGCTTCAGGCAGGAGGAGAGTTTCATAATTAGGCACCCAGGGACTAAGTTTCCTATATAGGGAAAAAATACTATATAGATAAAGCAGGAGGGCAGTCAATGGGCAGTTCTGAGCAGGCCAGCTCAATGGCCCCAAAACAGTGAGAATGAGATACCAGGAAAGTTCCTCATTAAATTTGCAGAGACTGTGGTTGGCAAAGTTATTTGTATTCGTGACTTAGTGAAGGCCCATCTACAGGGCTCCACTGATGGTGCCAAGAGCCATTCAGTGAGCGTAGAAACACCCACTCCACAGGCCTTGAGAGAAAGTGAAGTAGATTCTGCACTAGCTAAAGCTAAAGGAATCCGTTTATGACTATCAGGTTCACTTCAGAGATACTGAATAAACTACATACTGACATCCTGCATGTAACTTACTTCAAGACAGACATCAGTGTATAAATCATGTTTTTTTTGTAATCTTACATAAATTCTCCTCACAAAATATGTTTGTTTTAAGTGGACATATCAGACTGACTGCATAGACAACTCAGTTGCACAGCAATCTTCAGTGAGAGTCTTATTCTGTTCATAAAGAGTGCCTCTTTTTAGGAGTATATACAGTATATATGCTTAAACCTCATAAAAACAGATTTTGCTAACTTGTCACTTTTAATTTAAATTATGTTAACATGATTACTATACTAGTTTATTAAAATCAATTTTTGAGTTAATGTTGAAGGGGTATACCTTGAATAATATGCAGAAGCAGTAAAAACATGCAGTAAATGGAAACAAATGCACAAATGTGCTGCCGATTAGCAACATATCATTGATTGTTTAATATCTACATGCTTTCCTTACAAGAAATGGATGGTTAGCCGTAGAGGAACCATAAAGGGTCGATAAATCACTGCCACCATCATCCTGCTATTGGAGTTGCCACCAGCTCTTGGGACTAATTACAATGAATATGCAGCAAAAACGACAACCAAGAGTTCTTCTCTTTTCTTATGAACTCAGAGAGTAGGGTGTCTACATATTAGAGTTAACACTGCAAATCCATTGATTAGAATGGGACAAGTACATAAAGAAAAACAAAAGGTTTTAAGAAAATTATGCCACCAAAAGTTAAAACATTTTTAACTTGTATCTGTAACACATTTAAAAGTAGGCATCTAATGAGGTTGACTAATAAGAACTGTATAGAGCCATGTCCGGTTGTGCTTTTGGAAATCCAATTTTCTGCATCCTGACTTGATTTAAAAGTGACCTGTTTTTTTTCCAGTCTCTCAAACTACATTTTTGCCATTCTTATCTGTCAAATGCCCCGTCAGAGTTTTAATCATCTGTGCGAAGCCACACCACACCAAATGAGGTCCCCAAATAATTAAGAACATTAGTCTACGAACAACAAGACCAACTAAATCTACTCCACAAATACGGCATTAATCAACAGGAAGCAGGAAGTGAGTTTTAATTCAGACAAATCAATCACTGAAAAAATCAGAATCACAAACACTATTAGCCAGGTTTGAGTACTCGAGGACAAAAACAAAAGCAAGATAAAGTGGCGCCGATAAGAACAAGCTCATAGACTTATAGATTTTGCTGAAATCTTAAGCTGCACTCCCACTGTGTCTGAATGAATAATTCTGTTTGAAACAAAGCGTTTTTATGTTAAATGAGTCGTGTAGGCAAGTGCTGCAAGCAGATTTTGAGAATGCAGATTATTTGAGAAAACCAGACAATTGTTAAAGAACTAATTCATAATTCATTCAACTGTAATTCCATGTGATACATCAAGTTGCATTGTGCACTTTTATGTGGGCCTAAACGTGATATGGAAATGTTGAAATCTTATAGCCAGACCTGAAACAACAGCTTCAACCCATTTTATTGATATTTAGTAATTTAGTGTTAGTAAATGTGTGACTTACAGGTGTCATACTGTACATAATGTATGTGATTATTATTATTAGGTCAGGTAATATTGTTAGTAAAACTGTATGCAATTAAGTTTTACAAGACTAACATTTATCAAGACGAAGTTTGTTTAAAAGTTTAAAATAAAGTTTAAAAAGGCTTGTTTAACTCAATTTACAAAAGCGTTCAAAATCCTGAAAAACATATCGCAGTTTCCACAAAATATTAAGCAGCACAATGGTTTTCAGCACTGATGATAAGAAATCCTTCTTGAGCACCAAATCAGCATATTAGAATGATCATATTAGAATTTCTGAAGGATCATGTGACATTGACTGCTGAAAATTCAGCTTTGTCATCATGCAGGAATAAATTACATTTTAAAATGTATTCATATAGAAAACAGTTATTTTAAGTTGTAGTAATATTTCACAATTTTTCCTGCTTTTACTGTATTTTTGATCAAATACATATAGCCCTGGTGACCATAAGAGATCTTACCAACCCCAATACGGTGTAACTTTCTGTGGCTTTGCCAAAATCAATTCAAATTCCAATTCATGAATTAAGAGTCCATTCTTACATTTTAAGTTGTACTGGGCAGCCTAATTTCAATAAACACTCTTCAATAAATGCTCAAAGTTTTGAGTTCTAAAAAGTTACAGTATGAGTTCATAGTACATCAAGCTCTTTTATCTCAAAAGATCAAGGGAGATTTGATTACTCATGATACAACCCTTTAAGAAAACACTGAAACAAACTCACCTTTAGCATACTAATTAAAAAGAAAATATTAGTAATCTCATATCCCAATACTCTCAGACGATCAAAACAGAAAATCGAATTTTCTGATAAAGCTGAGCTGAATTCTAAAAGATCTGGATAATGGCCAGTTGGGTGCACTGAGTTTCAAAGTTTGATGTAAAAACAGATACCGGCATCACTGTTCACTGTAAGTCAAGCAGCACTGATCATAGGGCAAATAGAGAGATAAAGTAGTGTCAACCCTCACCTTTCAGCAACATCCACATCTCTACATGACATCGTGAGCAGGGTCGATGAGGGTGAGCAAACTCAGACAGCTAATAAATCAAACCAACCTCCCCCTTCCAAAAAAATGGAGGGTGAGGAGAGCAAAAAGGGATTTCATCATTATAGCCCAGATCGATCCTACTGAACCCAAAGTCCTGAGAGCAGCACTTTGCTAACATGCTATGCTAAGAATAGAGGACCCACAGCTTCGTAGCCAAAAGCCAATTCATTCATTCACTCTCAACGCTTTCACTGATCACCCATCAGAACCTCTTCCCCTCCCAACCGGAAAGCACAACATGTCTTAAGATCAGCACTCTGCAGTAATTACCGTAATGAAGTGTGTATACGACGAGTACCATTAAATGTTACGGAGGCAGAGTTTGACCGATATTCAGGCTGACTGTGCTGTGGCGTCACCGCAAACCACTCCCCTCGGCCGCTGTGGCTCACTAACACCCTTCACAGTGACCGCCAAATATGACTGCCACAGAAACTGGGACGCAGCATGCCACATATTCAATCTACACAGGAGAAAGGGATCTAGGGATGTGGAACAGAGGGAACGGTATCGACATGGGCCCATTTCAACTGCTTCCCTCCATCTATCTACCCCTCCACCCTCTCCAGATTCTGCTTGTTACCAGCTACTCACAACCAGGTCACCAAACAAAATTACACTCACATTCACAAAAATACACAGACACACACACACACACACAGTCTATAGAGCTCATCTACAGTAAGTCAAGGGGCGTGATTAATTGCATTAAATCTTTTTTTTTTTACGATTTATTAATGATTGTGAGGGGGAAAAAAACACAATAAATTAACAACCCAAATTAATACCAATACTTATTTAAAGAAAAATGCGGATTGAAAGCTTTTAAATGTGGTGAACATACTGAGATGGTATCTCTGTGAAGGTTGAAATATTTGATCACAAGTCCCCTGAGAGAGCCTCGCTGTTTTACAATTTCACATGACACTGAAAAGAAAATTTTGAGCTAGTTTATTTTCCCAATTAGCATTGTGGTGGGTAAAAAAATTTAATAAAATAAAAAAAAAAATCTTAGTTTTAGGGACTAAAATATCTCTACTTTTTTCTATGTACAGCTAGCTCTCTCTGTACATCAAATTGAGGGCAATTATAACAACGTTTATTTAATCACAAATAAGCCAGAGTGAAGAAAATTACGAAATAATTGAACGACTGAACATGAAAATTCTATTTTTAAAATGCGTAATGAACATTCTATAAAACTAAAGACTTTGTAAGCCCTAACAGAACTAGCACAATATGACAGGTATTCAGTAATATTTTTACACCAATTTTGTGTAGTCTTATTGCAGGTAGAGTGATTTGAAAAATAGCAAATATTGCTTATGCTAAAAGATAAATGCCAGATTTGTAGTAGTCAGTCAGGAAGGAAAATGTAATTGCCCCGCACATTCATTATTAGCAATACCTCTCTGTTTAAGGCTTTCCTGTCTTGCTGCTTTGCTGTATGGTTGGCGTTTGACACCTCCAATAAACTCAGCAGCTCACTGTGAAGTGGAGCGAATTGTAGAAGAACTTGCATGCTCCATCCTGACATTTCCATGCATACGACCTCTATAATGATATTAGCACTGGGATCTGCACCATGGACATCAATTACCTCCACTGGTGAGTTGTTAAATAGGGGGGTCAAAGCATTGGCCGTACACCCAGACTAGGATCATTCATACAGCTCCCTGGTGTGCAAAAGCTCCATGGTGCTTCAGCCAACAGTGCTATGACTCTTCATCTAACTCTGTAACAGATGATAAGACACCGTCCAAAAGTACCATTCTGTGCTTTTGGCAGCTCTACTCAGCAACCATAACAAATGAAGGCGAAAGCGCTTCCCAACACCAGTTCTGAACTAAAAGGTGCAGTTTAAAGGGTTGCGGTCTGGTGCAGAGGATTTAAAAATGTCACTTCCTAGGCTAGGATGCAGAGGGGAAGTGCTGGAAAATGTTATGAAAAGTGATTTGGTTTGATGGATGAATAAAGTCAGCACTTGAATATATAACTATATACATTTATACTGTACTTCCAAACAGTCCACATTTGAGGTGGATGAGCATGGAGTGTAAATGTAAAATCTGGCTAACATGGGTGTGCTGATGTGAGCAGCAGTGGTCCTGACTGATCTCAGCTTGGCTCCTGAGGTGTTAAGACCCCTGAGATAGCTGTCTCTCGTGTGATGTCACCTAGCACTGCTGCTCATTCTCCAGATGACAGAGGCACAGAAGGCCAGTTTAGTAGTCTAAAGCCTCCTCACATAAAACCACTGGAAGTATGAGAAAAATGTGAGAGCAAGTTCACTTGAGGACGTTTTATTTCAAGTGAGATGTATTTGCTTAGAATTTGTGAATTATAAATGCTTCTGCACGGAAGGGAAACATAACAGATTATCACTTTAATTACTATTAAGACTCAAATGTGCAAATGTTTATAGACAGGAACAATAATATACAATTTTTACCTCATTAAAAATGTTTTGCACAGAGAAAATGTTGAATGGACTGTTGAAAATGTGTTTAAAATCATGTAAACTCACATGAGATGAAACATCCCTTGTTAAAGCAGATTTGATTTATATGGAACTGGTTGCCTCATGGGGGCAGACATGTTGAGATCACATGACCAACCCAATAATACTTTAAACTATTATACAATAATATCTCAGTAACCTATTACTAATACTTTTGCTGGTGGAATAAACAGCAAATAATGGCGTCAGTAACTGAAAACATTAGCTTGTGCAATAATACATCCACACTGATAGGTGTCAGTACAAGCCCATGATGACTATTTTTGTTGTATAGTACCTGCTCTTTCTGCTTTTCTGTGCCACATTTGAAAAAAAAAAAAAAAAAAAAAAAAAAAGAAAAAGAAATTGTAAGGGTTTGAAATACCATGAGTGTGGGTAAATTATGAAAATGCAATTTTCCATTCATATGGAGGCAGGGAAATGTGAAATTTTCTGTTTGAGGTTTGTAATTTTAGCACATATCTAGCACTACCTTATTTCTTTCCTTTCCTTTCCTTACCTTACCCACTTAAGTTGCGTTATTGTCTCACCAAACTACACTCCTCCCTTTTTTGACTCTTTCTCACTAGTCTGTGCTATTCTGGTGTCCCTTAAGACTGGTCTGCCAATGCAAGCAGAAGTCAGCAATTACACAAAGATGGTGTCACACCAGTGATCCTTGGGAGCCTTCTATAGCATCATGCCTGTCTTCATTTGCTTGTCTGTTTTCATCTGGAGTACTCAAATGAAAGTATGAAAATGCATTCTTAATGCAAATGTACTCTACATAATTATATCTGCAAGAACCATCTCTTCCATTGCATAGTTCTCATATTTAAAATTTTAATTATGCAATTGAAACACCAGTACATAATACAGAAAGGCTGTTGAAGAGAAATAAGAAAGTCAGACTTAGAGTAAAGGGGGATAGGAAAAATGAGAGCAAAAAAGATTAACAATGAAAATGCGAGGAATGAGTGTGTACAGTGGAAATAATTGGAAAGAGTATGTCCACAAGACAGCATGAGAGGAAAGTTTGGAAAGAGGTGAAGGAGAATTAAAATAATGAGGATAGAAAGAAAGGAGGTAAGTGGAGACAAAAAGAGTCAAAGAATGAGAAGGAAAAAAACAGTGAAAAGTGAATAAGGAGGACTTGGAGAGTGTGTGTGAGTGTTTGAGCAAGAGGCAGTACACTCAGCGAGGAGGGGAAGAATGTGTTAATACACAAGAACACTGCATCAAACCAATACACTGCTCTGAGTGGGATGCGTCAGCAGTACATTCACGTTTCCACTGAAGGACAAAAGGAGGAGAAAGACTCTGCCGCCTGCAACCCAGTCACACGGAGAGAAATACAGAAAGGAGGGTGAGCGCTGGAGGTGAGGACTGCTGCTCTTGCCACTGTCGCCGTTGATGGTCTTCTCTGCCGCGCGCGCGCGCGTGTGTGTGTGTGTGAGCGTGTTTGCGCGTCTCTCTCCCTCGCGTGCTTTTCTCCTGCCCACCTCCCACTGCAGAGCCGCTGCCAACCCACAGACTCACAGCCAGAGCAGGCGAACTGCCACAACTTACTACCTCAAGACAAGGGAAAATAAAGGAATACCGCAGGATCCACAATGGGGGGAGGGAGGGTAAACTACGGAATCCTCTGCAAGGTATCTTTCTGAAATTAGCCACACGTCGGCATCAATCTTTTTTTTTTTCCTGACACTGAGAAGAGAGAAAGAAAGAAGGAGAGACAGGAAGCCAGACAGAGAAAGAGTGAGAGAGAGAGAGCATGAGGAGCAAACGATCGGTGGATAGGGAGAGAGCTTCACCACTGCTGCGCTGCTGTTGCTGCTGCTCCCCCGTCCTCTTTCCCCCATCCCCCCTTATGCTCCCACAACGCCACCCCCGAGCCCCCCTCTGGAGAAATTGATGGATTATTGCTAACTGTGCAGGCAGCAGTCCGCAGCTGCTACAGCGACAGACAGGAGAGCAGAGTGAGTTAAAAAAGCAAGACGGAATGACCGCAGTGTACGTCTGTTAGCCTTTTTGGATTCATCAACACACGGCTGATAAGCTGAACAAGTGTCGCGGGGGGTGGACGATGGCAAACTAAAAAAACAACAAAAAAAAAAAACGGCTTAGTCTACTGCGAAGGGGAGAGACAAATCTGAGAAGACTTTTGGATTTTTCCCTCTTCTGCTTTCTCTTTTTATATTTTTCTTGGTTTAATGTGCATGTGCTTCAGCAATGGAGTCTTGTGAAAATTGTTCAGTGGTATTCAGTGTCGCCTTCCAAGGACAATCAATGGGGGAGCTGAGAGGAGATCTTGTCCAAGCTGACTGGATCCATGCACCTGCTTAGCTGACTGGGCCTTACCCCTTGAACCAGTTTCACTGAATGCCGCTTCTCTCTGGAATTAATAGGGGCCATTTTGTCAAATCAGTTCATGATCCACTTTACTTTTATAAGAGAAATAGCTGAAAAGGCTGTGCTGTGATCTTAGTGGGAAACATGAGTGAACAGTGTTGGGGTTTTGCTTCAAAATAAAGGATTATACTAAGGACAACTTCGCGCTAATGAGGTAGGTGCCTTCTATTTCAACACATTTATTCTGTAGGTCAGCTTTTTCCCTTCTCCACTCATCTTTTTCTCTGCCCCCCCCCATCTCTCCCTCTCTTTCCCTCTCTGTGTTTAACGCAGCACCATCCTGCACTGTCGATGGCAAACAGATGCAGAGTCTTGCTCAAACCAGGGTAGGGCCACTGTTCTCCGTACCCCAGCCGAATCCCCACGCGATGTTGAATTATGAACGCGCCACATCATGAGTCTCTTTTGGCAGGTAACTGTGCACCGTGCCTGGAACGCAGCCCTGCTTTGTGCAGTCTACCTCATGGTGCGATCGTGGAGTGTGTGTGCCGCCCCCTCCGGACCACTGACCTGCCCTGGTGTTTGCTCCTGTAGTAACCAGTTCATTAAAGTGGTGTGCACCAGGCGCAGCCTGGTTCGAGTGCCCCCAGGCATTCCTGCCACCACACGACATTTAAACTTGATGGAGAACAGCATAGAGACAATTGAAGCTGGCACCTTTCAATACCTTCATCACCTGGAGGTGCTACAACTGGGTAGGAACTCTATTCGTCAGATCGAGGTGGGGGCCTTCAGTGGCCTCAACAGCCTCAACACACTGGAGCTGTTCGACAACCGATTGACAGTGATCCCAAGTGGCGCTTTTGAGTACTTGTCTAAACTGCGGGAATTATGGCTCAGGAACAACCCTATCGAAAGCATACCTTCCTACGCATTTAATCGTGTTCCCTCTCTAATGCGTCTGGATCTGGGAGAATTAAAGAAGCTGGAGTATATTTCTGAGGGTGCTTTTGAGGGATTATACAACTTGAAATACTTAAACCTTGGAATGTGTAACCTGCGGGAGATGCCAGTCCTGACCCCTTTGGTAGGGCTGGAGGAGCTAGAGATGTCTGAGAACTACTTCCCAGAGATAAAACCTGGGTCTTTCAGGGGGTTGAAATCCCTGAAAAAGCTGTGGATTATGAACTCTCGGATAACCACTATAGAGAGAAATGCATTTGATGATGTCACAGCCTTGGTTGAGCTCAACCTGGCCCATAATAACCTTAGCTCTTTGCCCCATGACCTTTTTGCGCCCTTGAGTTACCTGGTGGAACTCCATTTGCACCACAACCCTTGGCGGTGCGACTGTGATGTGGTGTGGCTGGCCTGGTGGCTGAGGGAGTACATTCCCACTAATTCCACCTGCTGTGGACGCTGCCACACCCCTGCTTACCTACGTGGACGCTACCTGGTGGAGGTGGACCAGAGCACTTTCCAGTGCTCAGCACCTTTCATTCTGGATGCCCCAAGGGATCTTAATATATCTGCTGAACGTGTAGCTGAGCTAAAATGTCGCACAGCCCCTATGTCATCAGTTAGGTGGCTCCTGCCTAATGGAACAGTTTTGACCCATGGCTCTAATCACCCACGGATATCAGTGCTCAATGATGGGACGCTAAACTTCTCCAATGTGCTGCCAGTAGATACAGGTGTGTACACCTGCATGGTCACCAACATGGCTGGCAACTCCAATGCTTCAGCCTACCTGAATGTGACTGCAGCTGAGCTCAACACTTCTAACCTGAGTTACTTCACCACAGTTACAGTGGAGGAAGTGGAGCCCACCTCACAGGAAGTGATCAAGCCAAAGACGGTAACCGCCTCGCCCTCCGTCTTTCAACCTGTTTTCATCTCTACACCGACCGTTTTACTTCAAACACCTCGACAGGTTTCGGTGCCGACTGTACGCGGAACGACACGCCCACCTGCCAGTCTTGATGAGGTCATGAAGACAACCAAGATCATCATTGGCTGCTTTGTGGCAGTCACCCTGCTTGCTGCCGTTATGCTCATAGCTTTCTACAAGCTGCGTAAACGGCACCAGCAAAGGAGCTCGGTGGCAGCTGCTAGGACTATAGAGGTCATTCAGATGGATGAGAATGTTCCTACCACCCATGCAGGGACAAGTATACCAGGTGAAAGTGGAATGATGTTACCTAGCCTGAGAGATCACAAGAACACCTACAGACCCAGCTTCAGCTCCAACAGACCAGCACACTCTACTCCCTGGGCAGAGAACAACTTCGGAAACTTCCTGCACCGTCCCCGCCCCACAACCATCAGCACCATCCCTGAACACTACCTGAACAAAACTCACACAAAGGAGAAGGTACAGGAAACACAGATATAACATTCCTACAGCCTTCTTCTGCTCTGTCTTTTATTCTGTTCATCATGAAAACATGCAATAGAATGCACAACAGAAAAGACAGCAATTACTTTTGTACCCAGTGCAAAAATGAGACTGTTTTTCTTGTACATGCTTATACATAAATATATTAATATAAATATATAAATTAATCCACTATGGGATGATACAAGAAACAGATTATATAAAAGTGAAAATGAATTTAAACTATTTTGTAACTTGTAACTCCTATTTAAGATTGGAAAATGTGATGATGCTGGTACGACATTGCAATGAAGACAGATTTGCTTGAAAAGGGGCAACCTGTGATTTTTAGAACATGCTGTATATGATGCAGTAAAGTCCCATTTATACAGAGAACTTTCTAAGTAAGTGTCCACTGATTGATCTTTAAAGGCTTATCTTCTAAAAGCACCAAGAATTTGTATTGTGCCAAATGTTATACTTGCAATAAATGAGACTGGCTTAAAAGACAAAACATTGCAAAACACAGGATGGACACCAAGAGAGAATTAAGCAGCTGGATTTACAGTCTGCTGTTCTGCAGCTCTCAGCCAAATAATTTTTTGGGCTGTGCCATAGTTTTGCAGCAAGCGTTTAACAGTATGTTTCCAGAACAGACATCCTGCTTGCTTTTTGAGTTTAACCTTCTGACTATTACTCTGATGTTCCTCTTGGTTTTTTGACAAATCGGATTGACTATCCTGTGGTTTTTCCATCCAGTTTCTTGAGTTGGATTTCGATTGCTTTTCCAGTTTCTTTCAGATCCTGTACTGCATTAATTATGATTTGAGTGGCTTTTAGGGCTAATTTAGTAAATCCATTACAACAGTTGCCTCAGATTCGTAGCGCAAGGGCTCAACTGGATGTTAGTTTGTGAGACTTACGAGACGGTTGCAGTGACTGGATGGTTTGCTGCAGGTTCACATAACATGGTTTCACATTTTCTTTATTAAGAAAGGGATTCAAATGAATGTGTGAATTATGGACTTTCCTTTATTGAGATCGTTCCAACAGCAATTTACTTTGTCCTTATTTTGAGCGGCACTATTTTTATGAGGAGTCTACAGAGGTTACAACAATAAAAAGAAAACATTTGGTTTGTATTTCTCTAAACTAAACTCCTTCCTCTTGTCTTTTTTTTCAACTGTAGGGCATTTGCTTAATAATGCAATTCTGATAACCATATAAGACGTTATAGAAAGCAGCAAATACTTCACTTTTGTCTCTAAAAAAATTATTTCACTGATACAGTGAATTATATTCACACTGCAATGAACTGTCACATGGTCAAATTTCTGGCTACAGGAATGTGGTGACATCTTAATTCTGAATAAATATGTGATGGGCTTGTGCACACACACACATAGATGCACACACACACTCATCAGCCTTGTTTCCTGATGCAGTGCTTAATGATAGAAAAAGTTATTTGAAACATGATCTCTGCTCATTTATAGTAAAGTTACGGCTTGCCTCGTTCAAAGCTCAGGAATCAGTGTTCTTCAGTTGAAGTATATGTTATGAGTTGTGAGTGCAGCATTTAATACAATCCTCTATTGATCTGCTTAACCTGTGACATCCAACAAATTAGAGGCTGAGAGAGAGAGAGTTGGAGGAGAGGCATTTAAGGGTTAGGATTTAGGTCATTTTCTGATGGAACATTCAACCTTCCTGATTGCTTGTATAAGTCAAATTAAATTTACTATTAAAAAAAAAGTTTAATTTCTGATATCCTTTTCAATATAGTTTTCTTTAATTTCAGCACATTTATTCTGGTGAGAGGTTTCATCAAAATGTTAGAGATTATTTTTTACTAAACATTCATCATAAACTCAGCATGTGTCGAAGAATATATTGCAACAGATAATTAAGCAATTTTCTCTTGGTGTCATGCAAAGTAGGATAATTTTTAGGTTCCAATGGACACTAATGTGTCATTATGCTGTACATTTTTAGCATGGGGGACAGAGTAGGGGCAGGGGCATCTGCAGATATGTGGTTGCAGTAACCCTTCCTTTACCTCCCTCACACACAGCAATTTACTGCCCTCGGAGAACAGAACCAAGCCAGAGCCAACACCCACCACCAAAGCGCTGCAATGATACACACACACAAAATCACCCTTAAACCATTACATGTCCTTATGTCTTTACATTATTCAGAGGAAAGAGGCTTTATAGCACACTGCGGTGTTGTATCTGTGGATGATGCGGCTTGTAAATTTAATCTTTAATGCCTGTAGGACTCGTTCTGAGTAGGTTGATGTGACATGGCTTTTTATGGCTTGGTTATATGACCAAAATGGCAGTGCCAGGATCAAGTTCAACTGAATTGCATTTCAAGAGGCAAATGAGCCTTATAGAGCTGACAATCATATTCTGGACTGGTATTATTATTTTTTTCTTCTTTCCCATGATTTCTTAGTTGATGCTATATAGGAGTTTCCTGTCATCTCCAAATCATTTCAACTAAAGCAAAACCACAATTTCTGACTTTGGTAGCCTTCAAAACAATGCCATATCTGATATTTCATGGGAATAGCATGTGCCATCTGAGCAACAACAGCCTTTCGCCATAAGCTTATCATTATTCTTCCTTTTTTTCCTCGTCTTTTTTATTACGCTAATTGACATTATTGACTTCCTGCGTCGACACTAGCAGTAGTGTGAGACCCACTATGGAGAAATGCTCATTTTTGTTGGATTCTCCATGGGAGACTTATCAGTCGCACAATTATCCTGGCAGATTTGAGGATCACATTTTCCCCTCACCCTCCTCCTTCTGCTGACTGATATGTTAGCTTTCTGTAGACTGATAGATAGAGATGAGGAGGGAGACGGACCTTAGAGAAGAGAGCTCACCAGATGCTTATCAGTTAATGAAGTGTCTGTGCTGGGCTGGGCTTTTCTTTCAATGGTTCTGGGCTCTGACGGTCATCTTGGCCATGGGTGAGTGGCGTGCTGGTTTAGCGTTATTACAGTGGTGAGGTCTCTGCTAGGTTATACAGATTGGCTCTCATGATTTGGCAGTGGAAGAAAAAGGGGTGACAATATGCTAAAGTGCTTTGCTTTAACTAATGTTCTAAACTATTGCGATGTACAGTAGTGGCACGATTTCTAAAAGTAAAATTCCTGAGGTGGTGGTGGTGGGGGGGGGAGGTTCAATGTATATTCATAACATAATACTCACATACAAGAAAAAACAATTGACTGTTCTCAAAAAATCAAAGCAACAGCAGGTTCAACCTATTGCCGATATTTCTTTATTTGATATAGCAGATCAAATAATTTATGCTTTATCCTATCCAAATGCATTGGGATTTTCCATTTACACAGTCTATGCGATCAGTCAAGCATGCTCTAATTGGGCTTGTACTACAAGTTATTGTGTCATTCTCAAACAAAACCATGCTCCCTTTCTGACATTCCTAGAAAGCGAGATTTCATTAAGCATGACATTCGAGCAAAATAAATGCAGAAAGGGTGTAGGATGTACAGTAAGCTGGTAGCACTCCAGTTATCTGGGTTCAAGAAACTCATTAACTAGATTCCATATAAACTATGTGGTCTTGTAAACTGCTTTGAACTAAATGGCAACTAAACATTTAGAATTTGTTATTTTCACATATTTTGCTCGACCCCCATGCAGGAAACAAAAGGCTAATGTACAGAGAATGTAGTACGGGAAATATCACGATCGACCCATCAGATAAAGAAAATGCAGGGCCGTATCTCTGTGCCCCAGGAACATCCAGACAGCAGACAGATGCCCACCGAGAGTTTAATCATATATCTGTAACACAGTTTTTCTGTTGAGGGATGTAACAATATTGTTCTGCTTTCATTCTGAAGTGATAACTGGAATGAGCTGCCTTCCTACATTTTTAAAGACAATCTGACTGCTAGAATTTCCTCCTATCGATTTCTGTTTGAGGACAGGCAGAGCAGTAATGGATGGATGTGGCAATTCTCCCTGACAGGCCGACAAATTAAAAGCCTGTCCGATTCCATTTTGGAGAAAATGAAACGTGTTTAATTTAGTGTGATTTGGTTGTATCTGGTTGCTGCTTTTAACAGGGTCGTCACTTCGCAAGATGGTGCGTTTTACAGAACCAGCCACCTAAGATCAAGGTATGAGATTCGACGCCCGTCAGAAAGAACACGAGTGTGCGTGTGTGGGTGTTGCATTGGCGGCATGACTCAAACCGGGAAGGGATGAGGAGTGTTTATTCAGGGGTACCAGCCTCTGCAGCCTCTTTGCCTGGAAATACAGAACTTGTTTGCTTGTTTACTTAAAGTCCAATCCTCCCATTGCTTATGAAGCTTTTAGGACAAAAACAAACACGGTGGCTAAGTACCGTCAGACCCTGACAAAATACAAACCAGTGGAGGATAAACACCCACAAGGCAGAGGAAAACCATACCAATAAATTCCCTGTATTCTTCACAAGAACATGACAACATACCATAATTCCATCTGACAAGGCTTCATGAAATGTAGATGAAAAGAGAGGGATTTTTCAAGGACCTCTCAAGGTTTCCAGTTGTGAAACATTTGAGCATTAGGAGTTATGAATGAAGCATTCATGGATGAAGGAGTGCCACCTTCAAGGTCTCCTCTGCTAAAACTCCACATATCAACTTGCACAATTTACACCAGTCTGCTGGATGACAAGTGTGCATGTGGGTTTTATGTTTGATCCAAAGTGACTACACGTGTTTAATAAGAATCATGTGAAAGTGATAAATTGGTTACTCAACCGTTTACTGCTGAGGAATCATATTGCTCCTATATACACACCAAGCTCATATGACACTTCAGCCAGAGACTAGTAGTAGCCTGTAATGTGTTATTTGACCTGCTCTAACCTGCTATCATTTAAGAAATAAGCAACGGAAAAGCATTCCTGAATGGGACAGTCCTCCAAATAGGGTTGACAGGAAAGCTTTATGTTAAAACAGCTTGCAGATGTGCAGAATAGGAATCTTAATTCTCAAACTTTCAATGTTAAATATAAAAATTTGATATAATTACATATGGAACTATATTATTTATAATTATACACTCTTAAAAATAAAGGTGCTTCACGATGCCATAGAAGAACCTTTTTGGTCTAAATGGTTCCATAAAGAACCTTTAACATCTGAAGAACCTTTCTGTTTCACAACAGGTTCTTTGTGGAGAAAGAAGGGTCTTCAGATTATAAAAAGGTAAGAAAGAGATGGTTCTTTAAAGAACCTTTGACTGAATGGTTCTTTGTGGAACCAAAAATGGTTCTTCTATGGCACTGCTTGAAGAACCTTTTGAAGCACCTTTATTTTAAGAGTGTAAAAATAAAGGTTCAAATTCAGGATTTTTTATTATTATTAAGTATTAATATTCTGTGCAGATTGTGCAAAACAAAAGTTATTTTCTTAACATCTTGATCTACAAAGTTGTTTTATTTTGCCTTTTTTCTGGAAGCCACAAAAGGCTTTTTTTTCTTTCCTTTTCTTTTTTAATGACAAGACAATGATACCTACAAATAATAATGTTTTCCAATAAAGCGTATACTCATTCTGGTTGCTCTAAAGCCTTTACAAATTTGGCTTTCATTAAGACAAATCAACAAACAACTCCAGTCTAAAGTACAGGATGAATAGATACAGAAAATCATTTAGCTAGCTTGCTATCCAAGATTCATTTAATGAAATGAAACACTTGTCTATGCACTTTATTGGCTTAAAAGGCTCAATAGTAAACTTCATTACATGTGGCTTGTTATTGACAATAACAACTTGGTGTCTATTATCACAAAATACAACGTAATGAATATGCGCAATAGTGCTTGATTCTTAAATGGCTGTGCTTTCAAATATGGTGGCACAAATTAAATTATTTGTGGTCTATGAACAGATTTATTTAATCAAATTTAGTACAAGCTAGTTACTCCAACAAAATGTGTCACACTTTCAATAAACACAATAGAAGGCGATACTTTGATTCCATACTCAAATGCTGTGGGGTTAATGACATACACATTAACACATGAATTAATTAACATGAGAACTATTAGAATTGTGTCTGGGAAAATGCAACGTATCAGTGGGAACTGAGTTTGATTCGCATTAATTCATACCATTTTCTGACTCAAAAGAACAATTTAACCTTCACTACAACCTAATTTTCAGTTTTCTTACACCACTATATGGATCAGTGGTTCCCATCCACATTCCTGGAGCCCCCCCAACACTGCACATTTTACATCTCTTCTTTGTCTTACACATCCATTTCAGGTCTTGGAGTCTCTACTAATAAGCTGATAATCTAAATCAATTGTGTTTGATTAAGGAGACATGGAAAACACACAGTGTTGGGGTGGGGGGGGACCCCTGATATAGATAACCTGCTCACAACTCCCAGACCTCAGAACATAACGTTATACATTCTACATCTGCGTCAATATGGCAGACAGACTAAGAGATATTGAAGAGATAGAGAGAAAGTCTCAAGCTAAACATGAAATTGAGGGAGAACCCAACGCCTGCACAAAGGCCAGGGATTCAGTGTTTGCTCAACATGTCACAGTTCTTACTGTTTCCAACATAGCAGAGATCCTGAGTCAGATCTCCTGAGGACCCGTCTAACTAATTCATGTACACTAACACACATCTCGTCTCAGGGCTTATCACAAAGCAGTTTAGATAAATTATACATATCAAAGCAGACAGAAAGCACCAGCATCATCTTTAAACCCCAGAAAAGTGGAAAAACTTAAGTAGGTTGTATCAAACCATTGCATCGTTTAAGTGTGGCAAAACGCTGAAATATTATCCCGTTAGTCATCCAATATGTAGATGAATTTGTTTCTTCATCAGAACAGATTTGGAAAAAAAATCACATCACTTGCTCACTAACCGAGCCTCTGAAGTGAATGTTTGGGACTGTTTTTGCTCATAAAAAGTACTTGATCTGTGCATATTTCTTCTGATTCAGACAAAACTCTTTCACTGGAGAAATCAATATTATGGAAAGATGACCCGTATTTTAGCTGGAAGCAACAATTTGAAGTTAAAAACATCTTAATGATGGATTTGTTTATTACAAACACGCAGCTTTTCACTTCACAAGACATTAATTGACCGATTGAAATCGTGTTGTGGATGATCGTGATGCTTTTATCAGCTGTTTGAGCTCTCATTCTGATGGCACCCATTCACTGCAGAGGATCCACTGGTGAGCAAATTATATAATGTTAAGTTTCTCCAAATCTGTTCCGATGAAGAAACAAACTTATCTACTTCTTGAAATTATAAATTGATCGGACATGAATTAAGATGAAATTGGTGATTGAGTAGAAGATAGATAAATTGGAATGAGAAAGATTTAGAAAGAACCAGAGCAGCTGGTTCGTCATAAAAATTGAAAGATAGAGCGAATATAGCAGCTCTCAGGGCAAAAACACTGTGGCTGACACTAACAACAGAGTGCAAATCAAAAGGCCAATACACATCACTGTTATATGGACGACACATGCACTCCATTGATTTGCTGTGTGTGTTAAAATGTGAGGGTTTTTTTCTCTTCAAAGTGTTACACTCACCATGGCGTTCAAATCA
The DNA here is from genome assembly GCF_001515645.1 of Sinocyclocheilus grahami. Taxonomy (NCBI): domain Eukaryota; kingdom Metazoa; phylum Chordata; class Actinopteri; order Cypriniformes; family Cyprinidae; genus Sinocyclocheilus; species Sinocyclocheilus grahami. Next base: position 1,253,518 of record NW_015505372.1, read on the forward strand.
TGCATTCCTCTCTACATACAGTGTTAAGGTGAGCTGCTTTTGTGAATGTCATCAGATCAATAAAAAAAAAATCATCTGGGCAGAAAGAGAGAGGAAAAGAAATAGGTGGAAATATATATATATATATATATATATATATATATATATATTTAGTCAGCCACCAATTGTGCAAGTTCTCCCACTTAAAAAGATGAGAGAGGCCTGTAATTTT
>NW_015505372.1:1253762-1304097 GCF_001515645.1 Sinocyclocheilus grahami
ATATATATTGTCCTATATATATATATATATATATATATATAGTATATTGATTAAAACAGAAAGATAGAAATCAAAAACTGGGAATTAATTTTACCCTACAGCTTTTGAAATTCAAACATCGCTTTCTTTGCCTCATACTAATCTCACCACTGCAAAGGGGCAAAAAAAAATAAGCCTCATAAACTGCTGGCTGCAAGAAAGCAGGACTGCAGAGCAAAGGATATTAAAATCCCAAAAGTGCCTTTTCTTTTATTGAGTAGAGGGGACTGAAACAGTGAACCTGACAAACTCATTTAGCTTAATCCTCACATTTGGATCCCCGGGAGAGTAACACTACCGCACCCACACAGGGCACAGTGCTGCACACGACACGTCCGAAAACTGACTGAATCAACATGACCTCCTTAGACGGGTGTTTGTTTTCCTTGACGCAGCCGATTTTTATGTTTGTGTGGGAGTGAATGTATTTTATGTGTGTGAGACAGTCAAGTACGGGAGATGACGATAGAGAAAAGCCATCTAAACTGGTCCAGCAAAATATGTCCATTTTTGTTATTTACTCATTTCATTTTCAATAAATCATTTTTATTTTGTCTATCATTTCATAAAGTAAGATTATGCTCGTTTGCTCACATGCACTCTCACACTCCAGTGACTTCGTTAACCACCTCTCTAAAACAGATCTAATTATCATCTAGGTGAATACCGCATATATCTGCGAAATGATTGAAGCCACTGAATTGCAGCCATCCAATCTTGAAGCGAACGGCAGTTTCCGAGCGACGCTGTTCTCCGTAGCTTCATTAACAGGCGTATAGCGCTACTTCCATGTCTCCTCAAGGCAATGTCCCATGCTAAGGTTGTATTTGCAATTAGCCCTGATCCCTTTGGGAACTTCAGCAGCGGAGGCCTCAATGACATTCACCATGGCAACGAGCTGTCCTTTATGGTTGGGTTAATTAAGCCCCGGACAGCCTGACTTCCTCATAAACTCTGCCATATTCTATATCAACTAGATGATGTATAGAGAGGTACTGTATATGGAACTAGAGATGCATATGGAAGTGTACTGCAGATATACCAGGTTAATTTAAGACCTGTGCAATATTAAGTAAATTAGGACTAGTAAACACTTCCCCAACATAACCCAGCAAATGTCAACTGTTGTTGGGTTTGTGTGTGTGTGTGTGTGTGTGTATCATTGTGTTTTAATCCTGCTGACACAGTGTGAAAACTCAGCATTCTAAATCCAACAGCCAAATTTAGAATGTTGGTATTTGTTGGGACAGTGTAAACCAACCTTAACATAACATGACAACACCATCTGAAATTACAGGGATATTTCCTTTGTGGTTAAGCTTGCTTAACAGCAGCAGAAATTTCAACCATCAGGTTAACCACACAAATCTAACTAATTAATATAAGTATACCCATTATGGTACTTAACAGAAAGAAGATTGCATGAATTAAACATTTCAAAGCAGACCAAAAAGCACCAGGAAAAACTTAAGTACGTTTTCTGAAAGCATTGCATCATTGTATAATGGCAAAAAGTTTTTATACTTTCAGACCCATCGCTTAGCAGTTAGCGTACATGCTCCGATGCATAGCCTATAGCATGAATTACCACTGTAAATTTGTACACTGCATAGTATGTAGCCTTTTGTATTAAAAAATTGGGTTACACTTTACTTGAAGGGGTGTACATAAGACTGACATGACACCTTCATAATCATGACATGACACCTACATAATCATGACATGACACATGTCATGAATATGAAGGTTTTTTATGCATGTTTATGACAACTGTCATTAAGAGTCATTCACTCAGTTATGTAATTTTTTATGCAAAGATGACATTATTTGAGATGTCTTTGTTATGGGCTATGGTTAGGGGTAAGGGTAGGGGTAGGGTTAGGTTAGGGTTAGGTCAAATAATGTCATATTTGCATTAAAAATGACAAAACTGAGCGAATGACACTTAATGACAGTTGTCATAAACATGCATAAAACCTCCTTCATATTCATGACATGTGTCATGTCATGATTATGAAGGTGTCATGTCAGTCTTATGCACACCCCTTCAAGTAAAGTGTTACCAAAAATTGTATGTAAAACAACACATTATGCAACACCACCAACAAAGTACTGCAAAAAGTAGTCAGTTTCAGTTTTTAGAGTTCTTCATTAAACTCCGTTTGAGTGGGATACATTTATTAAACTATTATACTATTACTATCTCATTTTAAAGCATATTACTGAATATAAAAATGTAGTAACCAGCAATATTAACCTCTCTATTGTTCAGTTGTTGTACAAGTAGGAAGATTGGTCGGTGTAGTATTTGTCCCGCGCCTCCTCCATTCATTGGACGGCTGGGTAAAAAGTGACAGTGACAAGCGCTGTTTCCTCAAAGCTAAAAAGTTTATCATCTCTCAGCTCAAAAAGAAAGAAAGAAAGAAAGAAAGAAAGAAAAAAAACAGAGCAAACTAACTTGTAAAATATTATAATGGCAGTGCATCAAAATTCAGAAACATTTCAGAAACAAACATTTAGAAAATTGGAACACTTTCATGAATCCGAAAATTTACGTCAGAACAGCTTTACGGACACAAAAAAATGTGTTCTGCTCGTATTTCATGAATGAGGCCCAATGAGTGAAAATAGCGTAAAGATGGCTCCGAATCAATAACCTGAATCCAATGGGGGCGTCAAATCTGAACTGGACTTGGGGCTCAAATACGATAAACACAACTTATGGACCACTCCATTCAGGGTTTAATTGTGTTACCTTGTTTTTAGCAGCCCAGGGGCCTCATTTATAAAATGCATGTACAATCGCATTTGATCCTAAATACTATGAATTGTATCATTAATATATTTCATATGCACAAACGAGCAATATTTAACTGCTTTACATCATTGAAATGAATTAATTTATATTATTTCCTAATTTTCTTGCCCATTTATAATGAGTGGCATACTTCTGAATCATAAAGAGATGTTTGTGGGTGTTCTGTAGGTGGAGTTGATGCACACATTGCACTTAAATTCAAATTTATTCTCTCTTAATAAATTGCAAAAAGATGAATCGCAATTTATTAAGAGAGATGCATATAGGAATACTTTTGTGCATACGGACGTTTTATAAAACATTTCAGAGACTATGGTAAGTTTTCTTTTAGGACCATTATATGTATATCTTTATAAACGAGGCCCCAGCTATTTACCAGCTATGTTACAACTCCCATTTTTTGGTGCCAAGTTAGCGGCACATGAAGTTGTAAACTGTTCTCTAAGATTTAGAGGGAAGTTTAGAAAAAGGGTCAGAGATTGCAAGAGCTAGACACAGAAAGAGAAAGAAAAACTCTCAATTTCTCAGTGTCTTTATTATAGCGCAATGTGTTTCAGTCCACATCATGGGGTGAGTGCCACATAAAAGCATGTTTGATATGTCCGAGTTATGCGTTTGAATGCTCTCTATAGTTGTTGTGACTAGTCTTTCTAAGCGCTGCCCTCCAGAATCGCCTCTGGCATCAAGCAATCCAAACTCCCAGGGAGAGTTCAGAAATATGACTTGCTAAAAAAAAAAATATGGCATGGAGGGCGAAAGTCTGAGTGGCCAAAAACTTTCATAGACAAGGTGTCACACATCAGTATACAATCTCAGCGAAGATCATGAATTTGTAAAAGCATTGTTCTGCATGCTGCTAATTCCCCAGACCACTGAGATGTGCCCTGCTTATTCAAGTCAATTCTCCAGCAGCTATTAACCCCCAGCTGTTCATATGCCATTAGATAACCATCATCTTAATAGATGTAAACAAAATCTGCCAGGCTGCGCGTTTCAGGAAGGTGCAGCAACTTGCAGGGCTCAGATTCAGTGGCATCCGCCATGACATTTGAAGTGACTCATTTAATCTGGCAAACAATTTGCTGCCTCTCTCCTGGCAAAAAACTTGAACATATTCAGTCACACACAAAATTCAATCATGTTTGTTATCTTTCTCGGAGTACAAAGTTCATCTTTTAAAAAAATCATGTCTCTAAAAGTTTGCATGCAGCTTTTTAGAAATATTGAGAGCAGCCAGTAAGGTATTTCTCCTTTTCAAATAAATTAGCATGAGCGCCGTATCTTGTATCTGAGGGAATTAGACTCACACACTCAAACTCAAATCAGATTCTATCAAACGCTCACGTAAACCGGCATAATGACAAGCAACCGAAGCCAAGCGTATACGCTCATCTGTGTGATCCGGTGCGGCTTCGGAGAAAGTGAGTTAAATCTCCGTGAGTCCGTTGTGGCGGTTTGCAGAGTCCACAGGGGACGGGAATGATGAGCAGAAAAGCGCTAATCTCAGCCATGTTTCATTTCACATGTTGCTATGAATAATTCAGCATTGGATTACTCCATCACAATTGTGGCCTCTCTGCCTGCATCTCTACTCTCATTAAAAAGCCCATAACATCAGAGTCCCTGACTCTAAACCCCTGTAACACACAGCCGTGTTGAGCCACACGCCTTGCCGCGTGGATCTACGAGCTACGAAGGGAACATAAGATGTCTAGTTATAGTATGTGCTAAAGTGCGAGTGCGTGTATCTTCTGGGAGAACAATGGAAATTCTCTGATTGGATGTGTTTGAAGAGCTTGACTGTATTAGTCCTTATGTAACTTGATTTAGAGGACTTTGTTTAGAACAATGTGTGCAGACTCTGATAGGTTTGTATTAGATTGTGTAAAGGGTCTTGTAGAGTATAATTGTGCTAGAATGATTCCACCTGTCCACCTGTTTTCTTTGCATCTATGATGGAATTACCCAAGAAAGTGCTCTGCATTTACAATGGACCCCTCTGTCAAGTGCATCAAGCATTCATTACGCGAGTATGGACTGCAAGAGACGTGCAAGGTTGTTTCTACCACGGAGAGTTTCTGTGAATGGAAAAGGATGACTACTAATGGCCAGAGAGGCTCCTGTGTGGGGATAGAAGGTTATAAATCAGTCTTAAACTGTCAGATAAACACCTTATTATGGAAGGATTGTATCTAGCAATCACACATTAAATCTCAGATGTTTTTAACCCACTGAAAATATTGATTTTCGCAGATTCAAATTAGGATACTTGCAAGAACTTTTTTACTTGTTTGATATGTTGTGCAACCTGAATCAATGAGGCTTTACGCACAACCCAAAGTTTAGGTTTGTTTTGTACATACTTGAACAAATTTTTATGACTTCGCCATCTTGTATGAATTATTACAACTTGGGACTCACGAGACCGAGTTAAACACATCCGATATAAATCTATCCGAGGAGGAATAAAATTAGATTCAAAAGCAACAGATTTTTAATACTTGTTCAAATTACTTGGTTAAAATGAGCAGAAACAACAAAATTCTTTATTTATTTATTATTATTATTTTTTTACATAACTTATTTCCATTATGTTCATAAAAGGCAAAAAAAATTAAGTGAAATTAATAATTTTGTGTTGGGACTTCATGAATAATTTTTGTTGGTTATTATACATGTAATAGTGAGTTATTTTGGAGATTTAGAAGAGGTTTGGAGATTAGAAAACATGAGTACAGAAGAGTAGCGCTCATGTTTAGGGTGCTGGGGCTTCATTAACATAATGCTTCACTCAATGAGCAATAACTGTGCTAATCTGAGATCAGTCTTCTTTGCTCAACCCTTATTGTATATATTACTACTATAACATTGTCATTAACATGCCAACATTATTATTATTATTATTTTTTTTTGCTAAATACTACACCCCAAAAAATTGCTTCAGTGAACTTAAAGTTCAGGAAAACTTTTCCATGCAATTAGTTCAGATCCATACAGAAAGACTAAAACAAGTTCAATTAAACAAATAATGTTTTGTTGAACCAACTTAACAGCATTTGTTTAATTAAACTTGCTTTAGTCTTGTTGTATAGACCTGAACTAATTGCGTGGAAAGGTTTTCCTTAATTTAATTCCTTAATTTAAGTCACTGAACAAGCTATATATATATATATTTTGAGTGAAGACTATCATCAAAATCTATCAGATTGCTGGGATCAACGGTCATAAATCAGTCTTAAACCATCAGATAAACAACTTATTATGAAAAAACTGTATCTAGCAACCAACCTAAAAAATCTCAGATGCCTTTTAACCCACTTAAAATAATGATTTATGATTCTTTATGATTTTGCCATCTTGTTTGAATTATTAACTTCTCAATGGACCGGTTTTGATCTGTCAGAATGAAATCTGTGCAACCATGAATAATATTAAAGAGATACAAAAATTATACATAACTTACATATTGACTTACATTTTGAACTTAAATATTTTGAATGGTTTCAGGTGGCTTGGAATGCTTCACCATAAGCATATGGGCTATTTTTATGGTGTTTTGTCTTTTTTGGAGCTTGATGATTTCAATTATAATACATTTTTGGATGAACTGTCCCTATTTCATTGCAGTCATTTAGATTAGATGCAAGTGTATTCTTGGGTTGCATCATGTTCATTCAAACCCCCCAAAAGACACAAAGAGCTTTAGAATCTAGAGTTCGAGTTCCCAACAGTCACCAAGAATGTCCTCCTCATCTGTCTATATGGACTCACATCAGGCGAACGATGTGGTAGGGACGTGGGAGTCAGCCTCAAAGTGATGTGCACTTGACAGCAGCAGGGTGTTCAGGGTGAGAGGTTTTCCAGCGGATTACACTTCACGTGTGTGACCGGTATGACAGGAGCGTCGACTCAGCACCTTCCACAGATGTTCCACAGATGCCTTCCATCAGTAAAGCCCCTCCGCTCGTAAAACCATCCACCACCCGCTTTACGACAGGCCTGTGTGCAGGCCACAGCTGTGATTATGATCTTGTTAAAACCAAATGAGGTGAAAATACAAAGAGGAAATGGGGGTGCAGTAGTAAAAATAATCCAGCAAATCCATGTTTTGATATGATATACAGTGATGGGAGTGACTATGCATATGTATGCGGCCACTTCATGTTAAGTGAGCCACTCGCAAGGTCATGTTTGAATAGGTTTAGTACTGTCATCAAATCAGCGCAAAGAAAAGTAAATATAGTTCCATTGACCTTTTGCACAGCTTGTGTCAAGAGTGCCAGTATGGCAGATGGTCACGTTTATAATTAATCTAAATATAATTCAACTACATGCGAGTATGCATGCATTAAATTTACATTTAAGTCAAAGCGTAAAGGACATAAAACATTCCAAAGAGCCAATCACTGCCCTTTGATTTCAGGATAAGGGTTCTGATTGGTTGACAAGAATGTTCCAAAAGCAACAAAGAACACTTTTGTGTACATCATATTATGCGTAACACTACATCAACCTCACCTCATTCTGGCTCATGCAAATAGACGTGCACATCTTTTCTACAGTAACAATAATTGCCAGGATGATTTCCTCATCTAATGACGCATAACATTAAAAACTTGCATCGCATCTGCATAAACTGTGGGATTTCAAGGAAGATTTGATGACATTTGTGCATATTGGCTACACTTCATGTGTGTAGCTGCACAAGCTGCTACATAATTACAGTATGTGTGTAGATTATGAGGAGCTGCACTGGTGTTTATAACACTGCTTTTAGAATGGTTAGGTCCAGTCCTGCATGCTTATTGGTCCATATACTGTAGCTGTGCTAATATAAATGATACAGGGACAGCTCTGACATGAAAAATGTAATAATTTAGCTACTGTTTACAGTATATGACTGTATGCCACTTAAAGGGATAGTATACCCAACAAATGAAAATTCTAGTCAAATTCTCATGTTGTTCCTAATCTGTATGACTTACCTCTGGGGAAACCAAAAATTAAGTTTGTCTGACCTATTCTCTGCCAACAGTGGATGGTGACCATCAAAAAACACCATAAAAACACTCTATAACAAAAATTATAATATCAAAAGTTTAAATTGAAAGAATAAATATTCTTAGCAAATATAAACATGCATTATTATTAAAAAAAAATTGGAAGAATTTGCATTTTTTTCAAAAACAGGAAGCCCGTATTAGCCAGCAATAAAAATAAAATAAAACTGAAGACTGAAACGAACTGACATTCATTATTCACTGGAAATCATGCCTGACAGTCATGTTCATCACTGTACAAAAATGAGAAGTAGAAAAAAATCTCCAAAATCTCACTCAAAACAGGCTACTGTTAAAAAGTTCTGGGGTCGGTAAGATCTTAATGTTTTTGTAAAACGTTTCTTATGCTCACCAAGGCTGCATTTATTTGATCACAAAAACAGTAAAACAGTAATCCTGTAAAAAATATATTATAATATTACAATTTGAAATAGCTTTCCATTTTAATATATTTCAAAATGTAATTTATTCCTGTGATGGCAAAGCTGAATTTTCAGCAGGCATTACTTCAGTCTTCACTCTCACATGAACCTTCAGAAATCATTCATGCTGATGTGCTAATAAATAAATAAAATAAAATAAAATTCATTCTTACACTGAAGAACGACAAGCCTGAATAATTTGCTTAAAATCGTCCATTCATGACAGTCATGGTCATCACTGACTTTTCATTGTATAAACTTCTGCTATAAATGTCCTCGCCAAGAAAGTCATATATTTGTTTCTAAAGACATGAAGGTGAGTCAACAATGAATTTTGATTCCTTTTTTTGAATTTACTCAACGATTTTTGTTTTCATTCTTAATTTTTTTTTATGACAAACGTCCTTAATATTTTTATTACAGTAACCATGTTAAAGCAATAAGGCTCTCAAGGCTGTTTTACATAGAGTCATGTCTAAAGGGGTTTCTGGCATTCATTAGCAATGTCCTTTAGGCATTCACGATATAGCACCTCTTGTACCTTATTGCTTAAATATACAGTACAATGTCACCCGGATACTGTTTTTGTAACCCCACAGGACCCTTTCCGATTCACATTGTCAGTGTTGCTGAACCTGAAAAAAGGGTTCCATTCCCTGCTCATTCACAGACACTTAAGGCTCGAGTGAATGGACTCCTTTGGACTTGCTTAGCGTCTCCTGTTGCATGGACTGACCGGTTGGCTCAAGGGCAGATGGTTCTGAAAGACTTGAACAGACAGAATCGAGTAGTCCGACGGCCAAAGTGGGTTAGAGAACCTGATGACAGAGCCTATGATGTGTTAGAGCACTCACACATGCACACACTACCAGAGTCAGCCAATTTCACATTGACTGAATTACAGGGAATGGACGCGGCTGCAGTCAGGCTAGAAGCACAAGGTGATTAACTCTGTAAGATAACATGGCTTTCTGCAGCAAGTTACACACGTACACACACGCATGCTGTCTGCGTGCTTCACACATACTCACACATTTCTAATGGCATTTTCTCTTGTACCTGACCCTGGTCTTCCTTCTTTTTTTGGCATATTCACACTCAACCATGTTTCTGCTCGCTTGCCTTCATACAGGCAGCTTAGTGTGAAATTGGGGAAATGCCATCTATGTCTAAATCACTCGTTCTATAGCTTATGCATGATTGTGTGTGTATGTTCGCCTTGAACAGAGGGCAAACAGAACGAGTTGCTAACATGCGCTCATCAGCAACTTAAAGTGTTAAAGCATTTTTTGGCTCACTGGCAAAGTGTTGAAAACATCGAATTGCTACACGGAAAGAAAAAAAGTAGACTGAGACTTGAATAGAATAGAAACAAGTAAAAATGTCTGTTATTAAAAGGGATAGTTCACCCATAAATGAAATCTGTCTTCATTTAATCACTCTCAGGTTGTTTCAAACCCATGCAACTTAATTTCTTCTAGGGGTGTGCTGACATTAAAAATCTGCCCGATACTGATATGTTATTGATTATTTTTATTAATAACCAATAACTGATTAAAAAAAACAAACAAAAAACTACACTATTGTGCTTAAAAAATACAAGTGGATTTAGGTATCACAGTATTATAATGTATAGTTTGAATAGTATGAAAAATGTATATTTATTTTGAGACAGGCTAAAGATTACATTTAGTAGTATTAGATTTAGTAGTATTGCATTATTAAGTTAAGTATATTTAGTAGTACTGCATTAAGTATCAGATGATGGCAAAGGCAGTTTAAATGTAAAAATATGGGAAATGAGCATGCCAATTAATCAAATATCAACCGATACAAACAAATAAACAAACAAATAAATAAATACACTGATGTAGAGCAATAAACAATAAATGAGCATATTAAAATTTTATATTTTTGCGTAGATTGTGTAAATAAGTAAATGAATAAAGTTTTGAGTGAATTTAAGTAACACAAACATTATAATGTACAGTATGAAAAATGAAAATGATGGCTAGAGATTACATTTAGCAGTGTTATTAAATTATTAGTGTTTTTAAAATTAACTTTGATTGTTAAATGAAAAATAAAAATACACGATATGTGCATGGACAATTACGGTAACACTTTAGTTAAAGCCTTTATGTATAATGCATTATAAAGGGTTATTAAAGGGTATAATGCATAATAGTTATTCATAATGTGTGTTATATATTGTTGTAAATAATTATAACCAAATTGAATATGCATAGTGTAACAATGAATTGATAGGTGTTATAATGTATTAACTGCGGTTACAATTATTCAAGAGATTGTACAATACATTATAAGGTGCATTACAAGGCATAATTAATGCATTAAAACTACTTTTAAAATGTATTATACATAAAGGCTTTACGTAAAGTGTTACCACAATTAAATATTGTACTTATTTTCTTCTGTGGAACAGAGCAGCATAAACAATGAAAGCAAAATTGATGAAATTCTGGGCTTTCTCTTTAAAAAACAATTTATTCCTATAGCAAAGCTGAATTTTCAGCAGTCATTACTGCAGTTTTCAGAGTCACATGATTGTTCAAAAGTCATTTTAATATGCTGACAAGAGTTTCTGACTGCAAACTTTTGAGCACTACTGTATATGCCACAAGTCATTTAAACTTATTTCATGCTGCTTTTAATGGTGACTTCACAACAACCCTTGGAAATTCTACAAAACATCTCCTTTTGTGCTCCACAGAAGAAAGTAAATCATATGTGTTTGGAACAACAGCAGTCTATTCCTAAACGAAGCTCTCCTACCCAGAACGATGCTGCCTTCAAGCACTGCTCCATGTTGAGTCAGATTTCTTCCGATATTTTTATTGAGACATCTCATCGTCTCCATCCCCATCTCTAGGCAACACCTTGCAGTAAAGTTTCCATCTTCCCATAGATTTCCTTTCAGCCTACAAGTACTATAATAAGAGGGAGGGGGGATATTTTAGCAGACTTGGAATTCTGCATGTGTGTCGTACCCTTTCAAGCAACAGCTATTTCTCATTCGTAACTTATTTGAAACCAGTTTCAAGTGTTCCGAAGGCATTCACCCTCCGTAATAAGATTCAGACTTATTTTGAACATCAAGAGAAAGGCATCAGCGCGGATGCACATCACAATTTAGTGATGGAGGGGGTGGATATGTTGGCGATCAGTAGCTCTCTCTTTATCCCTAAGGCAGGCTCTGCTCTAAGCGGAGTCTAGGTAATAATGGCTGTCTTCTTCACAGCGTCTCTCTTCACCTGTGGACTTCACCCCATTCTTTTTCGTCCAAATTAGCGTGACAGGTATGAGTTCCCGATGAGGTACAGAGATCTACACGGCCCGAGGCACCCACAGCTGGTAATAGCGATGGATAGTGAAGGGTTGATCCACTGTACCGGGTTCTTTTATTACACTATTTTTTCATTCACCATAAGCTTGTCAGGAGACCACACAAATCTAAGGCCACCATTAACTACCGCAGATGGCCAGTATTAATTAAGCTGATTTGACACACTGTCAAATAAGCAACAGTCTAAAAATAATTAAACATTCTGAGGAGTGGAAACTTTGAGCGATGATGCTCGGCCAAGAGGCAGGGTGAGCGCCATGACCTTGAGCTACTATACTCATGAGACTCTTGAATTTACATATGGCCCTGTTTGTGTGCAACACATCAGACCAGCCAGGTGTGAGAAAAGACACAAAAAATAACAAATGCAAATATGTGATTTGGACTTGAGAAGCCACTCTAGAGTTGAGTAGTGGGACATACAGCAACCCATTATCTTTTAAGGACACTTTAATGAAAACTGAAAATGTACTCACATGCAGGCCATCCAAGATGTACATTTTGAGTTTGTTTCTTCATTGGAATGGATTCAGAAATGATCATCATACATCAGTTACATCACTTGCTCACCAGTGGATCCTCTGCAGTGAATGGTTGCCATCAGAATAAGAGTCCAAAGAGCTGATAAAAACATCACAAGTAATCCACACAACTCCAGTCCATCAATTAACATCGTTTACAAACACACAGCTTTTTTTAATTTAAAAAATGCTATAACTTTTAACTTCAAATGTGAAATGCCTTAATGATGGATTGGTTTCTTACAAAAATGTTGCTTTTTACTGAATTACTTGTGGATTATTGTGATGCTTTTATCAGCTGTTTGGACTCTTATTCTGACGGCACCCATTCACTGCAGAAGATCCACTGGTGCAGAGGATCCATTTCTCCAAATCTGTTCCTATGAAGAAACAAACTCATCTACATCTTGGATGGCCTGAGGGTGAGTTAATTTTCAGCAAAATTTAATTTTAAGTGAACTATTACTTTAAACGCAATAACAAAAATATTAAACCAAATGTCATCGGCAGAAAATGCTCCTCTTTTCTCTTTTTTTTCAATTACAGCAAGTGTCCATATTCCATTTATCTTATCTTAAAGTCTTAATAAAATAGAAGCAGTGGCAAGATTATTGAAAAAGTGACAGATTATCGAAAAAGAAAAGGAAAAAAGGATGAATGTAGTGTTCTATTAATCAGGTGTTGCATGCATAAATGGCTTAAATAATTGTAAAAGTCCAGCATACGTCACCAGAGAGAGTTCTGGAAGTTATGATTATTTTGATTAAAAATTATTTAACTTCTAACCCTTAAAGTGGAACTCAGAATTCTCCCATCTCCAATTGAAAATAATGAAGCATCACATTAGCTGCCGCTATCTTGGAAATAACATCAATTGATGCTTCTCTCATAAGTAAGGAGTGATTGATCTGCCTCAATTTTAAAAAACAGATATCTCACAATGTCGTCATTCTAGAGCAGGGGTGGCGAACGTCGGTCCTGGAGAGCCGCAGCCCTGCAGAGTTTTGCTTCAACCCTAATCAAACACACCTGAACAAGCTAATCAAGGTCCGAATGGTTTCTAGGAAGCTACAGGCAGGTGAGTTTTAATTAGGGTTGGAGCTGAACTCTGCAGGGCTGCGGCTCTCCAGGCACCGCTGTTCTAGAGGCTATGTTCAAGTAGGGAGGTTCCATGTCCTGAGTTTTCCATAATGCAGCAATCATTTCCAAATACCTGCGGCCACTGTATGAATGCTTACAATTCATTTTACTCAAGGAATGGACAGGAACTGTGAGCTGTATGAGAAATGAGGCATCCCAAATTGTTTCAGGCATTTGCTGGCTCAAAGTTAAGCATGGTTCATATCCAGTTGGTGCAATTTGTGTGCAACACATCAGACCAGCCAGGTGTGAGAAAAGACACAAAAAATAACAAATGCAAATATGTGATTTGGACTTGAGAAGCCACTCTAGAGTTGAGTAGTGGGACATACAGCAACCCATTATCTTTTAAGGACACTTTAATGAAAACTGAAAATGTACTCACATGCAGGCCATCCAAGATGTACATTTTGAGTTTGTTTCTTCATTGGAATGGATTCAGAAATGATCATCATACATCAGTTACATCACTTGCTCACCAGTGGATCCTCTGCAGTGAATGGTTGCCATCAGAATAAGAGTCCAAAGAGCTGATAAAAACATCACAAGTAATCCACACAACTCCAGTCCATCAATTAACATCGTTTACAAACACACAGCTTTTTTTAATTTAAAAAATGCTATAACTTTTAACTTCAAATGTGAAATGCCTTAATGATGGATTGGTTTCTTACAAAAATGTTGCTTTTTACTGAATTACTTGTGGATTATTGTGATGCTTTTATCAGCTGTTTGGACTCTTATTCTGACGGCACCCATTCACTGCAGAAGATCCACTGGTGCAGAGGATCCATTTCTCCAAATCTGTTCCTATGAAGAAACAAACTCATCTACATCTTGGATGGCCTGAGGGTGAGTTAATTTTCAGCAAAATTTAATTTTAAGTGAACTATTACTTTAAACGCAATAACAAAAATATTAAACCAAATGTCATCGGCAGAAAATGCTCCTCTTTTCTCTTTTTTTTCAATTACAGCAAGTGTCCATATTCCATTTATCTTATCTTAAAGTCTTAATAAAATAGAAGCAGTGGCAAGATTATTGAAAAAGTGACAGATTATCGAAAAAGAAAAGGAAAAAAGGATGAATGTAGTGTTCTATTAATCAGGTGTTGCATGCATAAATGGCTTAAATAATTGTAAAAGTCCAGCATACGTCACCAGAGAGAGTTCTGGAAGTTATGATTATTTTGATTAAAAATTATTTAACTTCTAACCCTTAAAGTGGAACTCAGAATTCTCCCATCTCCAATTGAAAATAATGAAGCATCACATTAGCTGCCGCTATCTTGGAAATAACATCAATTGATGCTTCTCTCATAAGTAAGGAGTGATTGATCTGCCTCAATTTTAAAAAACAGATATCTCACAATGTCGTCATTCTAGAGCAGGGGTGGCGAACGTCGGTCCTGGAGAGCCGCAGCCCTGCAGAGTTTTGCTTCAACCCTAATCAAACACACCTGAACAAGCTAATCAAGGTCCGAATGGTTTCTAGGAAGCTACAGGCAGGTGAGTTTTAATTAGGGTTGGAGCTGAACTCTGCAGGGCTGCGGCTCTCCAGGACCGGAGTTCGCCACCGCTGTTCTAGAGGCTATGTTCAAGTAGGGAGGTTCCATGTCCTGAGTTTTCCATAATGCAGCAATCATTTCCAAATACCTGCGGCCACTGTATGAATGCTTACAATTCATTTTACTCAAGGAATGGACAGGAACTGTGAGCTGTATGAGAAATGAGGCATCCCAAATTGTTTCAGGCATTTGCTGGCTCAAAGTTAAGCATGGTTCATATCCAGTTGGTGCAATGTGAATGCATTACCCTGTAATCTAACCCAGGATGCACACGTGTGTGAGTGTGTGTCTGTGGATGCATGTGAACGTCTGCCAGTTTTCTCAATGTCAGCATCTCCTTCAGCTACTGGGGTTTCTCTAACTGGGATCTGAATTATTTAGCCTGAAACTTCCATCATCATATGACCCAAAACTGCTCTCCACATCACCACGGTCTGTTCCCCGTTTAGAGAAAGAAAAAGTGAGAGACAAAGGAGATAGGAAATGGGAAAAGAGAGAGAGAGAGAGAGATGCACAGTAATAATCATTACATTATGAACATTAATAAACTCAATGAAAAAATTTAAGTAAAAAAAAAAAAAAAAAGAATAAACTGTTTGGAATAAGTAAGATTTATTTATTTTTTTCCCCCAAGAAGAGTCTTATGTGCATGAAGATTGCATTTATTGGATAATACAGTAATATTGTGAAATATTATTACACATTAAAATCACAGTTTTCTATTATAATATACTTTAAAATATAATTTATTCCTATGATGACAAAACTGAATTTTCATCAGGCATTACTCCAGTCTTCAGTGTCACATGATATTTCAGAAATCATTCTTATATGCTGATTCATTACTCCAGTCTTCAGTGTCACATGATATTTCAGAAATCATTCTTATATGCTGATTTATTATCAATGTTGGAAACAGTTGGGCTGCATTAAGATTTATTTATTTTTTTCCCCCAAGAAGAGTCTTATGTGCATGAAGATTGCATTTATTGGATAAAAAATACAGTAAAAACAGTAATATTGTGAAATATTATTACACATTAAAATCACAGTTTTCTATTATAATATACTTTAAAATATAATTTATTCCTATGATGACAAAACTGAATTTTCATCAGGCATTACTCCAGTCTTCAGTGTCACATGATATTTCAGAAATCATTCTTATATGCTGATTTATTATCAATGTTGGAAACAGTTGGGCTGCATTATTATTATTATTATTTTGGGACCTGTGATACTTTTTTCAGCATTTTTTGATGAATAAAAAGTAAAAAAGAACAGCATTTATTCAAAATAAAATATTTTGTAAAAATATACGCTACCATTGAAAAGTTTGGGGTCAGTATTTTTTTTTTTTTAAGAAATTAATATTTTTATTCAGCAAGGATACATCAAACTGATAAAAAAGTGATTTAAAAAGTGACTTTTGTTATACTTACAATATATAGACTTATTAGACTTGTATTGTTATATTATATATTTACCAGTATGTAATATATTTACCACTTTAACCGTGTGGATAATTCAAGACAAACAATTTATTTCAAATGTTTATATCGAAAAAGAAAAGGAAAAAAGGATGAATGTAGTGTTCTATTAATCAGGTGTTGCATGCATAAATGGCTTAAATAATTGTAAAAGTCCAGCATACGTCACCAGAGAGAGTTCTGGAAGTTATGATTATTTTGATTAAAAATTATTTAACTTCTAACCCTTAAAGTGGAACTCAGAATTCTCCCATCTCCAATTGAAAATAATGAAGCATCACATTAGCTGCCGCTATCTTGGAAATAACATCAATTGATGCTTCTCTCATAAGTAAGGAGTGATTGATCTGCCTCAATTTTAAAAAACAGATATCTCACAATGTCGTCATTCTAGAGCAGGGGTGGCGAACGTCGGTCCTGGAGAGCCGCAGCCCTGCAGAGTTTTGCTTCAACCCTAATCAAACACACCTGAACAAGCTAATCAAGGTCCGAATGGTTTCTAGGAAGCTACAGGCAGGTGAGTTTTAATTAGGGTTGGAGCTGAACTCTGCAGGGCTGCGGCTCTCCAGGACCGGAGTTCGCCACCGCTGTTCTAGAGGCTATGTTCAAGTAGGGAGGTTCCATGTCCTGAGTTTTCCATAATGCAGCAATCATTTCCAAATACCTGCGGCCACTGTATGAATGCTTACAATTCATTTTACTCAAGGAATGGACAGGAACTGTGAGCTGTATGAGAAATGAGGCATCCCAAATTGTTTCAGGCATTTGCTGGCTCAAAGTTAAGCATGGTTCATATCCAGTTGGTGCAATGTGAATGCATTACCCTGTAATCTAACCCAGGATGCACACGTGTGTGAGTGTGTGTCTGTGGATGCATGTGAACGTCTGCCAGTTTTCTCAATGTCAGCATCTCCTTCAGCTACTGGGGTTTCTCTAACTGGGATCTGAATTATTTAGCCTGAAACTTCCATCATCATATGACCCAAAACTGCTCTCCACATCACCACGGTCTGTTCCCCGTTTAGAGAAAGAAAAAGTGAGAGACAAAGGAGATAGGAAATGGGAAAAGAGAGAGAGAGAGAGAGATGCACAGTAATAATCATTACATTATGAACATTAATAAACTCAATGAAAAAATTTAAGTAAAAAAAAAAAAAAAAAGAATAAACTGTTTGGAATAAGTAAGATTTATTTATTTTTTTCCCCCAAGAAGAGTCTTATGTGCATGAAGATTGCATTTATTGGATAAAAAATACAGTAAAAACAGTAATATTGTGAAATATTATTACACATTAAAATCACAGTTTTCTATTATAATATACTTTAAAATATAATTTATTCCTATGATGACAAAACTGAATTTTCATCAGGCATTACTCCAGTCTTCAGTGTCACATGATATTTCAGAAATCATTCTTATATGCTGATTTATTATCAATGTTGGAAACAGTTGGGCTGCATTATTATTATTATTATTTTGGGACCTGTGATACTTTTTTCAGCATTTTTTGATGAATAAAAAGTAAAAAAGAACAGCATTTATTCAAAATAAAATATTTTGTAAAAATATACGCTACCATTGAAAAGTTTGGGGTCAGTATTTTTTTTTTTTTTAAGAAATTAATATTTTTATTCAGCAAGGATACATCAAACTGATAAAAAAGTGATTTAAAAAGTGACTTTTGTTATACTTACAATATATAGACTTATTAGACTTGTATTGTTATATTATATATTTACCAGTATGTAATATATTTACCACTTTAACCGTGTGGATAATTCAAGACAAACAATTTATTTCAAATGTTTAGCAGATCAGTGTTGGGTTGGGATACAAAACCTGAATGAACAACATGCTGACGGATTTTACAGCTCCGCGTTCACAATGCCCGGCTAATGCGATAGCGGCAGCTAATGAGAAGCACAAAAAGATGCAAATTACAGGTGCAGGCATGAACAGGGAGACCCAGGGGAGGC
This sequence comes from Sinocyclocheilus grahami, assembly GCF_001515645.1. Taxonomy (NCBI): domain Eukaryota; kingdom Metazoa; phylum Chordata; class Actinopteri; order Cypriniformes; family Cyprinidae; genus Sinocyclocheilus; species Sinocyclocheilus grahami. The sequence goes on from NW_015505372.1 coordinate 1,272,164, forward strand.
GCATGCCGAATTAAGTGAAAGAATCTCACCGGGTGGAATGTTTGAGTGAGATACCGTGGGGATCACACCCACGTTACACGCGCCATTGGCCCACGCTGATGGACGATCATAAAACCGGCCATTGAGGCATTATGGCACCAATGTACACAGCCTCCTAGTAAAACACACAGTGATTCCTTTATTGCAAAGCTTAAATTGAAGAGCCATGAGAGGCTGTTCAGAGAAGGACAGGCTTGTTTAATGTATGGCTTGAACAAAACTATAAGCTCTAACAGGAGGAGTAGCGCCCTGGAGATCAACCGAACATCTCGGCATGTTTTCCCGCCACAGATGGTCTGCGAGTATTGACAAACCACTAAGATCTACATGCATTTTAAACAAGGAATATCAAGGGATGGTGCTGTCTTTCATGTCACTATGCTTGGAAAGTATTTATGGCCAGAAATCTTCTTTTAGATGTTTTTGTAACTCGCAGGTTTTCCTACACCATATTGTCCAGGAGTCATTTAAAAGCTGTTCGAAGGAGACACGTTCTATAAAATTGGTCCCCGGTGTACCTGATTATTCTGGTAATATGCCACATTTACATTGCAAGATAAATAATTCATATCCTCACAGATGGGGTGAGATTCTTAAACCTTTAATATCTATGAATCAACAGCTAAACCTCTGCGTGAGTTTCTCTTTACACCCAAGCCTCTGGATCACAAGCAATATAAAACCACTCTTATTAAAATATTACAGGAAATGATGCCATTTTCAGAATCTTCCATTTTAGTATAATTTCTGCAAAAAGACAACAAGACAAATCAGACTCATGCTGCACCTAAGACACTTTACACATAAAAATGTCTATGGACATGAAGCTAAATATAATTTTCTCATGGCACTTATGTTAGTGTGGCATAAAAACCGGTGGGACACTTAACTGGTAAGCTTTGTTATAAATGTTTCTATATATTGTGTGCCTGTTTGAGAGAGAAAAAGTGAGCAGTTCCTCATCTTTCCTTATAACCTTGGATATGAAGAACATTTCATATCCACCTCATATGTGTTTTAATATACTGGATAAAATATTATACAAATAAAATATAAATTCGTATTAATTTTATCACAATAACAATTAAGTGTACATGCTCCTATGTATTGCACTAACTTCTTAAACAAAAAAACAAAACAAATAAAAAAAATATATATTCATTTTATTCAGAAATATTCAGATCCCCAATAATCTAATCTAAATGTTTCTAAGCATTCAAACTGTATTCTTGAAAACATTTATTTAATTTCTTCACCCTGTGTTCTCAACATCACTTTATGTCCTGTTAGTTAAAGAGTTTTTTAAAGGGTTAGTTAAATAAAATAAAAATACAATTTAATGACATCATCTTTCCAGGAAGTGACATCATTTTGGTGGTAAAACAACAACACTAACAATCAGTGAGCAATAGCAAATGTATCTGATTTATTTTTTTAAGGAATTGGCTGGTTTTTGTCACATCCATTCATAATAAATATTAAATATACATATATTTTAATACATTTTCTACAATTTCAACAGCATGTTTTCTGTAATGTTTTTTTTAATGAGACAAACCAGCAAATTCCACAAAGATAATAAATAAAATTAATAAATAAAATAAAAAATAACAACAAATTGAAATAAATAAATCTGGATAATAATACATAACTTATTTCCATCCAGTCAGGCATCATGTTCATTTTCTTGCCATTATGTAATTAATCTAGTTATAATTAATACAATTAATTTACGGTAAGTGTGTGATCTTGACTGGGGCATGTTTCTAAAAGTGGGGTTATACTTTACCTTAAATTACATCACAAGCACATATTTATTTAATTAAAGGTATTTATTAAATAAAAGGTAAGAGTACTTACTGTTAGATCACTACCTAAGATTCTTGCACAACAGGACTGACCTTGTAAGACTACAATTAAACACAGACTTCTTAGTCCTTAGTTTATCTTTAGAGCTCAGGATAAAAATATGCACAGAAGAATGACAATTGAAATGAGTGAGGGAGAGCAAGATATTTTCTTGTATAAGCTTGTATAAATAACTCTCTGTCGCTCTGTCTCTCTCTTTCTCTCTCTCTGTGTGTGTGTGTGTGTGTGTGTGCGCAAAAACCAAGCTGATCAGCCCCAGCCTTGCCTCTGACAGGCCCGGGGAGGCAGTCAGTCAGCTTTTATGCAGCACCGCGGCGTGACTGGAATCTTCAATAATTTCCAATTCAATATTTCATAGATGCCCAGATTTAATTGAGAGGTTATAATTCACTTCCTGCAGGCTTGGCCAGATTTAGTCCTCAGCACACCAACACATCATTGAATTACAAGTGCCCACTTTCCACCCAGCACGAGCATGGCTCTGTTCTCAAACCCTCACTGCAAAGAATACTTCAAATCTAATTTAACAATACGATTAAATTAGGTCCACCAAATGGTTAAAATATTTATTCGGGATTAATATTTTCATAGTTAGCACCCATTTCAATGACATAAAATGAATATGTCTACATGAAATTATTTTACATACACTTATGTAAGTGTTTCACCTTCTAGGGAACTCACACTGCATTCTCTAGCGGACACTATGGGGACTGCCGCCGACAGGACCAGTCTGAAGCATGTGTGAAACAATTCCAATCCCATTGGCCCATGTAGCCAGTGACGTCACAGGTGGGCACCTGCCAAACACGTCACCAACTTTTGTTGTCTTCAGAAGCCGTTTGTTTGACAGTGGTGTGAAGGCTCTATGGAGAAACCAAGGCAAGCGAGCGTTTTAGAAAGTGTGTGCCTCGGTTTCTGAATTTTTTATTTTCAAAGGACACACTCGATCTATGCGTTATGTGTCTTAGCGAGGAGCACACACGTTCGGTGCTCGAGGGCTCTGAATGCGCTCGTTGTGAGAATTTCCAATGAGAAAGCTCTGTTAGCATTTGTCCCTCTTCTCAAGGGACGAGGGACAAGAGTCTGCATCTCGCAGTTTGGGTCCCGCTGTTGCCGATTCGAGGCATGGCTCGGCAGTATCTTTTCCAGCATGCGGATTACGCTGATGTTGAAGGTGTGGCTTAATGCAGATACGTGAAGATGCCCCCTGTGGAGGAGACACTCGTGAAGTCGTCTTCTTTATGGATTCCTGCTCTGCCAAAATTAACTTAAATGATTTTAGCAAATGGCTGCAATATAACAAAGAGTGAAAAATTTAAGGGGGTCTGAATACTTTCCGTACCCACTGTATGTGGCGGCAGGTCAAGCTGGTGGAGCCTTGCACACAATGGCTGTGTTACAAGCTTACCAAACTATCTTGCTTAAAGACGTAGATAAGGGCAAGGGTTTCTCCCAAGAGGCAGTTGAGGAACTGCGCCGCATCACAGACTTGGCTCTTCGCGCCACTAAGCAGACTACTGTTACCATTGGGTGTGCGATGGCTGCAATGGTGGCTACGGAGAGGCATTTGTATGTCTCCCTCATCTAACACACCTGATTTAACTCATTAGCTCGTTAGTAGAGACTGCAAGCGCTAAACTGGGTGTGTCTGATTAGGGAGACATAAAAAATGTGCACGGCTGGGGGTCCTCTAGGACAGGTTTGAAAATCACTGCGCTAGAGGATGCAGCATCTCGTTCCCTCTTGGGGAGCCATGGTTACATGTGTAACCTGAGGCATTTTTTTTTTCACTTGCACAAAAATATCAGATTCTGATATGCAGTTGATATGCAAATACTAGATCTCAATGCAAATCAGAAAATGCTGTCAAGAGCCAAAAATTCACCATGTTTTAGGAATAAAATATTGCATAAAATCAGGTGAACAATATATGAACAAATCTCTCTGCAAAAACCTAATATATTTTGAAATAAAACTTTAAAAGTTTGGTGCATGTAAGCACAAAAAAAGTATTTTTGAGTAAATGGCTGTAATATGTATTGTAACTGTAATCTACAGGCACAAATACATAAAGTGCAATAACACAGAAGTACTAGTGTTTTCTTTTCACTAGACTTAATAAACAGGAAAACCCAAACAGGCCAAATTGCAAAACTGATCAGTGCACAAACAAACAAACAAACAAACAAACCCGTACCCACTGTATGTGGCGGCAGGTCAAGCTGGTGGAGCCTTGCACACAATGGCTGTGTTACAAGCTTACCAAACTATCTTGCTTAAAGACGTAGATAAGGGCAAGGGTTTCTCCCAAGAGGCAGTTGAGGAACTGCGCCGCATCACAGACTTGGCTCTTCGCGCCACTAAGCAGACTACTGTTACCATTGGGTGTGCGATGGCTGCAATGGTGGCTACGGAGAGGCATTTGTATGTCTCCCTCATCTAACACACCTGATTTAACTCATCAGCTCGTTAGTAGAGACTGCAAGCGCTAAACTGGGTGTGTCTGATTAGGGAGACATAAAAAATGTGCACGGCTGGGGGTCCTCTAGGACAGGTTTGAAAATCACTGCGCTAGAGGATGCAGCATCTCGTTCCCTCTTGGGGAGCCATGGTTACATGTGTAACCCGAGGCATTTTTTTTTTTCACTTGCACAAAAATATCAGATTCTGATATGCAGTTGATATGCAAATACTAGATCTCAATGCAAATCAGAAAATGCTGTCAAGAGCCAAAAATTCACCATGTTTTAGGAATAAAATATTGCATAAAATCAGGTGAACAATATATGAACAAATCTCTCTGCAAAAACCTAATATATTTTGAAATAAAACTTTAAAAGTTTGGTGCATGTAAGCACAAAAAAAGTATTTTTGAGTAAATGGCTGTAATATGTATTGTAACTGTAATCTACAGGCACAAATACATAAAGTGCAATAACACAGAAGTACTAGTGTTTTCTTTTCACTAGACTTAATAAACAGGAAAACCCAAACAGGCCAAATTGCAAAACTGATCAGTGCACAAACAAACAAACAAACAAACTATATACATACTGTATATATATATATATCTATTTATTTTTCTTTCCTGTAGTGTCTTGACTTAAGTACTATTTCACTTTTTGAGCTTTGAAGCTAATAAAGTTTGTCAATACAGACTTACTTTTACTAAACATCAGAGTTTACATTATAAATAAATAATCCATACAAATGTCTTTGTAAATAATTTATTGATAAACAGGAAATGCGCTAAGGACTGAATTTGTGACGCTTTCTGACAAGTTTCAATTAACCCAAAAGATTCAGAAAAGAATAAAATGCCTACATTCAATCAGATAAATGAGTTAACAGCATTTTAAACAAAATAATGTATTAGACATATTAAAATTGCAACACTTAAATAGTAAGAGGGTGTTTGTTGGGAGAGGAAAAGAGTCGGCTGGTTTGCACAGACTCAAACATAAATCCTCCATACATAGCGATGGTAAAGAGTCAAGTTTGATTGAGAGGAACCTCTGGCCTGCTAAAAATTGCTATTCATGGTGTCATCTCTGCTGGGTATAGCTCACACAGACTTGCAGGCATATTTTGTGTCTTTGTTCTGCCATGTCAGACTTACACATTCAACATGCATATATTCCTACATCAAAAGTAAAAAGCATACATTTATTTTATCATTAGACACCCTTAGGTTTGTGGAAAACACTCAAAACAGTAAAATGAGTCAGTCTAAGACTCATTTTGGGAAGGCTGTATGTTCTTTTCATGAAATCAATAAAACACCTTGGAGGACAACCACATACATAAGATTAGGAGTATAGAGTTGATGAAACATTCGTAGATTTGCATGCACCTCTGTACTCCATACACATTCTATGGGCCGGTGTGGTCCATCCCCACTGACTGCGCCGTTTCAGCACAGAGTCATTGATATTCCACAGAGATACTCACTCCATCCAGGAAATCAGGAGGCGCCTATAAAAAGTGCATTATGGGGTACTGGCACCAGGCAGGATGCAGAGGCACAGCCTGGGCACACACACCACGTTTAGACCAGGCCGGGTTCAGATCCAGTCCGCTCCAGCTCATTCAGGCTTAATTCCAGAGTGCCTCTGGATGAGTCTGGCTCTCACAGGCAAGAGTCAATCAAAAGTCTAAATGGAAATAAACATGTAAAGTATTGATTAATACTCTGCGGCACAACACTGAAGAGCGAGCCAGCAGAGTTCACAACTCCCAGGAAGGAAGAAATTTAAATAAAAAAAGTTGGATTTTGTGCTTGTACTAGATCACTTTCTATAAATGTGCTGTGAATGTTCTGACTATGTGGAGCTACCCAACTGGTATTTTGTACTCAGACAGTAGACAGTAATAAAGAGAAGAATACAGTAAAATACAGTATAAAAGAGATTATAAAAATTATACAAAAAGACAAAATAAAATAATTAACTTAAATTATGAAATTATTGAATTAAATTATTAAAATAAATATTAGAATAGAATAATAAATTGAATATAAAATGTATTAAAAAAATAAAATAAAATAAAATCCTTTAAAAGCCTTCAAAGAATATGCTGAAGCCTTTAGCTTCTGAGGACTCATAAGATGCAAGTTTACAAAAAAGTTTCCCTAGTGTTCTCTATTAGAATGGCCAGTAGTGGTTTTCTGGGTTCAAATATTTAACATGAAAGAAGTGAGGTTTCAGAAGCTTAGGACATTAAACGGTATGATCATGAACATCATATTAAACAACAAATGTCATATTTCTACAGTAAAATTACAAACTACAGGAAAAGAGTAGTGAAATCAGATTTTACCTTAAACTATTTTATGAATTATGTTAATGTGAACTCAAGCCTTGTCCTCAGAGAACCAATGGAATTGTGTTTACCTTCAAGTCTTTCAAATGCTAGAGCAAGACTTGCCACTGGAATACATTATCCCTAATGAATAAAGCATTATTCGGTTTTGTTCAACAAAGACCATGTGGCCACTGTGTCTACAAAAGCCCAAAGCACTGAACTTAATGTCTTTTATCTCTCTTCTTTTGGTCATCCATTCAACCTGTTCTTGCCTTCAAGTTCCATGCATACAAAATTCTCTCTCTCTCTCTCTCTCTCTCTCTCTCTTTCTCTCTCATCATAATTTCCTCTGGGTTATTCCTTTCCTTATCTCCGCATTGCCATCCCTATCCCTTAATCATATTCTAATCAAAACAATGAGTCACGGTAGATAAGCTTGACTTGCTGAAATGGACTTCCCGCAATAAAACGGCACCGGAAGTGCAACCGAGGGGAGGAACCACGTCTGAGTTCGATGGTAGGACCTGCATTAGTCTTCCACCGGAATGCAAGTATAAATGGCAATCCAGCGCGTGTAAGTGCTCCCACTCATACCCTTTTCTTTAGGACTGCTGATGGTTTCGGTCACAGTCAGAGGTCTCCTTCTTTCCAGTGTGACACCAAATTACGTATACACAAAGCTGCATCAAAAACCACATAAAAGCTCCGTAATGTGCTGTGACTCTCTGCCTTTCTCTCGCCTGGATGAGATTTAAATCGATCCTGAACACCCTCTCAGAAATGTTGGTTAAAGGACATTTTAGATAATTACACAGCTGTGGCTTAGCATTTTCTTCCTTTTTCCCCCGTATAAAAAGGTTTTTTACCACCCATCATGAAACCAATCCTGAACCTTATAAAACAGTCAGCCAATATCCATAGATGATTGTAGTAATATGCCTTGAGCATTTGGTTTATTTAAATGCCAAAAATGTTAACATGTCAGGAAGGACCATTTATGTATGTGTTAAAAGCCTTGAGGGCTTCATACCACACACCGGGTGTAGGGAAATATTTCAGCAAAAATGCATATGTACAGCAAAACAGCCATTTTTAAGAGTGTGTTTACACATGTAGTTGGTTGTCTTGGTTCTTTTGGTAAAGACCGAAAAATTAAAAAAAGATATTCACTCTGTCATTTTTCACACAAACCTAAAGATACAAAACAAAGGAAACAAGGACACAGTCACTATATGATTAAACAGCTTTTTTGATGTATATATATATTTTTTAAAACTTCTTCTATTTGTCTTATTTCCCTATCTCACAGCACAATTTTTGCTATCCATCTGTTCTTCCTTCTCATGACTTTTCAGCACAGACAATCACCAATTTATATGATACAGTATTAATTTCATTAAATACAATGGTTTTACTTTTGAAAGAGAAAGAGCTCAGTGCCTAGCATTAAAATGTATTTTGTATCCAGATAAGAGAGTTTCTGGACAGAATATACACTTCACACCAGTCACATTTTCTGTGCAATATGGAAAACACCACTTACATAAAGGCACATTTCAATCATTTTGACAGCTAAAACTAAAGTAATTTAGTCTATTGCATCAATCTACTTTAGTAACATTAAATGATGCTAAAAGGGATTAGAAGTAAAGAAAAAGTGGGAAAAAATATTGAAAAGTTTAACCATATCTACAAAAAAATTTATATTCACAATATTACAGTTTTAATCAAATAAATGTAGTCTTGGTGAGCATAAGAGACTACTTTCAAAAAAACTGTAAACTTTTAAAAATTATATTAAATGTTTTAAACCTACAAAGTAATTTTTAAAGAGTATCTACAAAAAAACTTTCAATACAGTCCATTAAAATAACTTTACTTGTAGTGCAACATGTATTGTATATTTCTCAGACATAGATACATGTGTACAGGAAAAAAAAAACATTAGCAATTACACCGAACACTGAATGTGGAACAGATCACCCTCAATCTGATCCAATGTGGCTTCAGTAATCAAAATTAGATCATAATACATATGAAGTGCATTTAAATGTGTTTTTCAATGCAGACAAAGTGCTATCCAATCACTAAAACTGCATGCCAATGGCAGGTATAAAGGTGGCCTGTCTGTAAGGTTCAAAGGGAAAACAGATCACTTGACAATTCTGACTCTTCCATGTAGAATCCTACGCAAGAGTAATCAGGGCTTGCAGGTCAGATACACCAGACTACAATCTTTAAATATCTCACAGATTGAACATTTAACAGGTAATTGACTGACATTCATTTCAGGTTCTTCATTACAGTCCATAAATGCAACCATGCAAAAACTTCAGCCTCATCAGCTTCAACTGGATTAATTGATTTAGAAATAATTAGAAGTATCTCACAAATCTTACTGCTGTTTAATTTGAATATATTTGAAACTTTAAAAGCATTTAAGGTAGAGTAACAAGATTGTGGAAACAAGAAGAATCACCATCACCTTTTTGACATGATATATACAATTGGGGGAATTGGTGATCCTCTGCCCATCTTGACTTCTGAGAGACACTGCTACTCTGAGAGGCTCTTTTTATACCCAATCATGTTGCCAATTTACCTAATAAGTTGCAAATTGGTCCTCCAGCTGTTCCTTATATGTACATTTAATTTTTCCGGCCTCTTATTGCTACCTGTCCCAACTTTTTTGGAATGTGTAGCTCTCATGAAATCGAAAATGAGCCAATATTTGGCATGACATTTCAAAATGTCTCACTTTCAACATTTGATATGTTATCTATATTCTATTGTGAATAAAATATAAGTTTATGAGATTTGTAAATTATTCCATTCCTTTTTTACTCACAATTTGTACAGTGTCCCAACTTTTTTGGAATCGGGTTTGTATATATATATATACCAAGGATGGTTCAATCTGCAAAGTTCTGCCTTAAGTTCTTTTAAATATTAGTGGTTGGAATGGGGCTGGATGTATGAATATAAAATCAAGATCCACTTAAGTGTACCAGAGAGAACCATATCAAACTTGCAAAGACATTGGTGTGACAAAGCACATTTCCTTTTCCTTTTTCTTTTATTTTTACCTTCAAAGCATACTTGCAAGCATCACCTGTGTCATCGCCTTGATCTATGCTTTCCTAAACTGCAGTGTCATAACTCACATCTGCTTTATCATGCGCGGTGAGCCTGGATGTGCATCCTGACAGGTGTAATAGATGAAAACATCAGCTCTGATTGATTTATAACAGTTGTCCAGTCTGTGCGACAGCATCAAGGTCACTAGCGATGGACGGTTGTCAAGATTCTGACACGTTGATGGACTCATTACCAAGGCGATGTACTGTACACACTGATCTCAGGAAGTGTGAAATAACAGATTAATCTGCTTCGTGTGCTTTCTGTTTTTACTCTATTATTTTTTTTAAAAAACAAATGGTTGGCATAGTTAAGACTAATTGTTTAAATAAATATTTTTTAAATAGTTTTATTCATACAAAATATAAATATTAAATTTATCACTAATGAAAAATAGCACCTTCTATATGCTAAATATTTTAAAAACATAATTGAGTTCTAACAAATTAAATTTCAGTTGTCCATAAAGCGATCACTTGGCTTTACAAGACTTGTACTTATAGACATAATATAAAATTACTATAAATGATGACAGAATCTTCGTTTTTGGGTGAATATCCTGGACTGGCTCTTGACAATGTTTAAGTGCAAGATTTTTTACATTGTGCAGGAAGAAATCCTGCTATAGACATCTACAGTAGCACAAACTGCACACATGTAGAGTCCCTTACTCTGAGACATTGAAGACATACTCCTACAGCCAATGCGTTGACACCATCTTCCACATAAACTATACATTAGCTGAATGACCATTCCAAGGGTCCTCAGAAAGTCTCTTCAATGCGGCCATGGACCTTTTCTCCAGCCTCTATCTACCGCTTTTAATTTCCCTGCTGATTAGGAGCCATCTGTGGGCCGTCACAGGCTGAATGTATGGTGCAGAAGCTAATGGCTGAGATGTGTTGAACCCGGAGAGAGATTTTGACAGGGATGCCTTCAGGCTGACACCCAGCATTTACACAGTTGCTAAACTGACAAAAAGTGAGAACTTTCGGTAATCATAATGCTCCCGAATGAACTCTATACGCCCTGTGTAATTGGATCATTTTTCAATCTAAATTTTCAAGCACTTTGTGCTAGCACTGATACTTTTCCAGAGCCAACCTCTCCATCCTAATTACACAAAACTGCCCATTTACAAAAGACGAGTATGTGCTTTTCACTTCCATCGTGGTGACAGTCATCACAATGACACTTTCATGATAAACTGCAATGTTAAACTGTGATCTTGCACGCATTCAATCAAAAGATCACCATTTACTAATATGATTTACTGCTTGTCCTCAATACAGATTCACAAGACAATTGTTAGATTTTATGATGTAACAAAGACGTGATGTCTTTGACTAGATCAGGCCAAGAATGTTGATGAGAAATAATAACGTCACCTTCCTCCATCTTATTTATTTCAGACATATTCTTAAGCACCACAAGTTTTAGTTCTGTTCACAAAAATGTGAGTGTGGCTACAACAGATGCTAGTATATACTTTATACACATACACACACACACACACACACACACACATGACACACAAACAGAGAGAGACAGAGAACAAATACATAGTGCATAATTAAATAAAATACATATACTCTATATTAAGTATATACTAAATACACTAAAATAAATTATATCAAACTGGTCAATCCACCACCATGCTATGACTGCATTATTTTAACTAATTCTGTGAAAAATAAAATAATTCCATCTAAAAACATTAGTGCACTATTCATACTTTTCAGTTTTTTTTTTTTTTTTTTTTGTAATTTAAGTCTAAATAGTTTTTATTTTAGGTTTAGTTATTTTAGTAGCCTATTCAAGTTAAAGAAAAATGTGGCTTGGGCAACAAGATGAAATAAAATATTTATTTTATTTATTGGATGTAGTATTTATATTTAATTTTATTTCAGTTAAGGCTTATTTTATTTCAAGTAACATACGTAGGACGAGGGGTTGACGTACAATTCCGGACAAGGGAGAATCGAACGGGCTGGAACACAAATAGGGCAGATAACAAGGGGCAGACAGATAACTAATAATAAGACACACCTGGAAACCATGAACACACAATCAGGACAGGAACAGGAAGGGAACCAAACATGGGCATAAAATAAACATGTAGCACGTGGGGGGAGGAAACACACACACACAAAACACGTTTTGACACGAGTCTGACAATAACTTGAATAACCAATCAACAAATCAATAGAAAGCAGAGACAGTTGCTTTCTATTGGCTGCATAGCCTGCTGTACAGTTCATACACCTGATACAGGTTCGATTAAGCATCACAACAGGACCAACAGAGCAAAGAAATTACAAAAAGTTTTTTCTCTCCACAAAAACAAGGGCCCTACCAGAAATATTGCTTCCAATGCCCAAGACAACATGACACAGAGAATATAAAATATAAACCAATCACAGTCAAAATGCATGACATTTTCTTCTCAACAGTCAATAAAATCCGAGATAATTGTTCTCTCACTTGTGAATGGTCCTAAATCAATGACACATGATCCTTTGTAGAATTCTCCAGTTCATGCACATGGCTTCTTTAATCTGACACCTTGGGCTGCACTTTGAATAAATAAAGATTCTTTCACTATCCTACATGCTCAGACATTTACAGACACGAAAAGGTGAAGGGCAATCCGTCCCGCTCGCTTACAGAGGCTGAAACTGACGCATTAATGCACAATTGCCTGCTTAGAGGGTGGAACATGCAGTGATTTTCTCCTGCACTTTTCTCAAGTGCTGCAGGGGCGTAACGGTGATGACCAGCAAGACTGTAGAGCGGTGTAGAGCTGCTTTGCAAAAATTAAATCACAGGAATAACATGTATGCTGATTTAACTGAACAAAACAGGCACAGCACTGGCTGTTCCTTTTAACACAGCCGATTGGTATTCACATCGTCGGATAGCGTTTCCAAGGACGGAATGGAAAAGAGGAAAAGCAGTCTTTCAGCCTGTCCTGATATATCCTGCATTCTGGTGGATGCCTTTCCTTATCACCACGCTCAGATAAGAGACAGACAAATCAAACATGGTGCAATAACCAGTCTCCTGGCAAAGCTAGCCTTCCTCAAGAGGAAATATACAGTGAGAATACAGGATGTAAAAGGGAAGACATTCATAACTACAACGTAGGGAAGCCGAGAGGAAGATGGTGACTGATGTGACATACATTTTACGGGTGTCAGACACAGGTAATAGATGTAAACAGTCTACAAATGTTTATATTGTTAAATCAAACAGTGCATTAGTGAAGCACACAGGAAGTTCAAACATTTCTATCCACAATTTCAATCAAAATGCTAATTGTATGACATTATTTTCTCTCTTCACACTTTTGATAAAAAAAGGATGAATACAATCTTAATGTTTTCCTGTCAACTGATTACAAAATGTAATCTAATTCATTACACGGCATGATTATTTATTTACTATAATAACAAAAAGATAACTGCATATCAATATTTGCTGAGAAAAGCCTCCAAAAACAGATTATTCTGTAGTATAAATGCACACTACAGATAAAAGTGCTATTTACACACACACACAGACACACGTTTAAAAGTGTGGGGTTGGTAAGATTTTTAATTTAATTACATTTTTTTTTAAGTTTTTGGAAGACGTCTGCATTTATTTGATCATAAATACAGCAACAACTATTTAAAATAACTGCTTTCTATTTGAATATATTTAAAATGTTAATATTTAAGTATAATTTATAGTATAACTACTCCAGTCTTCAGTGTCATATGATCTTTCAGAAAGCGTTCTAATATGCTGTTTTGGTGCTAAAGAAACATTTCATATTATTTCCACTGTTAAAAACAGTTGTGCTGCTTAATATTTTTTGCGAAAAATCATACACACACATATATATACACATACACATACAGTGGCGTACGGGACATCCCCACAGTGCGTGGGGGCCCCACCTATTTGAGGGGCCCCGTTGCAGGACATTCTAAAAGGCATTTACAAATCACAAAGAACGTGTTTTCGCTTTGAAAAACTCAAGACGCAGCAGTGAAATTTGGAAAAACTTGGTCTCTTTTTTTAAACTTTTAAACTTCTTATGATTTGACCGCTGTGTTTTTAGAATGCATGCTCGAGACACTGTGAAAGAGTAGAAAAGCACGTAAAAAAAAGTCTTAACTTGGTTTAATGTTCTAAAACAAGAACCAGGGAAAATACTTTTTTTTCTCACATTCCACACTAAACTTCTAAGACAACTGCACCATAATCGAAGCGGATATTTTTACGCTTAAAGCTTAACGCAAGACAGTGATATTAGAAGACCAAACTCTGCTGAAGAGCCCAGAATATGAATGCGACATGCAAAATTTTACGCTAAGCGTTTACCTCCCATTGTAAAAAAGTGGCAACGTGCAATTGTTCTTTTAAAGAGCTATTTCTACCTGTTCTTACCCTTAAATTTAGTTTTAAGGGTAAGACCTTCAAGCTACACCTTGATGATGCAAACTATGTTTTTGTGCCCTGGTCCGTTGCTGCGCTTTTGTGACAATGACCTGTTTCAACTGGCAAACGCTTTATTAAGCCAAGTTCACACTACACGACTTTAAACGTCGGCAGATCACTGTGCTGTTCAGATTACATGTCGTTGTGGTGTTCACACTACGTGACTATGTAAATGATCCGCAACAGGGGGTCACACACTACACGAGCTGACAACAACTCTGTCACCCAACGACTCTACAAACCACGTTTTGTCACGTAACACACGCGAGAATTGGAACAGGAATGACGCGAAACAACACGTGGAACAGGAATTGTTTATTTGAAAATGGATGTCGGGAAGAAATTAGCGCTGCAAGCTGTTTGCGCGATGAAAAATTTTGCTCCAAACTTTTCTTTAAGCCATGTTGCTGCTGTTGTTTTTCTTCCGGTGACCTCAACCCATGCCGTGCTCTCTCATTGGCTGTAGCTCGTCATGACACTCGTACATCGGCCGACCGGTCCAGATATTTGGCATGCTAGATATTTGTTTGCCGTCAAGTCATACGGGTTTGGAACAACACGATAAATGATGACAGAATTTTCATTTTTGGCTGAACCATTCCTTCAACTCCAGCATTGAGAGAGATAGAGAGGACAGAACACATAATGAAAGCCAGAAGAAAATGGAATTCAGGGCCGGTTTGATTCAGTTTCTGTGGCATGTGGCATCCTTTATCATCAGCTTTTGATACATAAAGGAGTTCGACCATAGCTGAAGCAGAAACACTTTTCACACTGAGTATATGCAGACGCTGCATGTGATGTGAAGTTTCAGCATGTGTGAAGAACTGAATTATGTAAGTGTGCATAAATCATTCATTATCTGGGATTCCCTGAACAGAGCCATCAATAAAACACATCCAATAACCAGCTTCAATAAAACCTGCCACAAACAATCGGCTCCAACATTATTCCCTGATCAACCATGGGGGTTTGTGGATGCATTCCTCTTCCTTCACTGAGAAAACAGGACAAACAATAAAATCCTTCTGTTCTTTAATTGGATATACATGTGAGTTTCTTTCAGCTTGGCAAGACAATCCAGACCATTCAAAACAGAGACTCTTGAACAGGCTGCCTCGGTTCAATTATAAAACATCTGAAGATTAAGAAAACAACACAAAGAAATCGTTCACCCAGACATGAAAATGTACTCACTCATTCTAGGTCATTCAATATGTAGATGAGTTTGTTTCTTCTTAGGAACAGATTTTAAGAAATTTAGCATTACATTACTTGCTCACCAATCCTCCGCAGTCCATGGCTTCCATCTATCATTCAGGCGTTTTAACTTTAAACTGTTGTTTCTGGCAAAAATACCAGTCCATAACCCACAATAACACACCAGTGGGGGGAAAAAACAGTTTTGGACTTTTCGCTTGTTAACAGTGCTATTTCAAAGGAGAAAGCACTATTATGGATAGATGACTCATATTTTAGCTGGAAGCAATGGTTTGAATTTAAAAAAACATCTTCATTATGGATGTGTTTCTTACAAACACACAGCTTTTCACTTCACAAGACATTAAAACAGAGACTCTTGAACAGGCTGCCTCGGTTCAATTATAAAACATCTGAAGATTAAGAAAACAACACAAAGAAATCGTTCACCCAGACATGAAAATGTACTCACTCATTCTAGGTCATTCAATATGTAGATGAGTTTGTTTCTTCTTAGGAACAGATTTTAAGAAATGTAGCATTACATTACTTGCTCACCAATCCTCCGCAGTCCATGGCTTCCATCTATCATTCAGGCGTTTTAACTTTAAACTGTTGTTTCTGGCAAAAATACCAGTCCATAACCCACAATAACACACCAGTGGGGGGAAAAAAACAGTTTTGGACTTTTCGCTTGTTAACAGTGCTATTTCAAAGGAGAAAGCACTATTATGGATAGATGACTCATATTTTAGCTGGAAGCAATGGTTTGAATTTTAAAAAACATCTTCATTATGGATGTGTTTCTTACAAACACACAGCTTTTCACTTCACAAGACATTCATTGATGGACTGGAGTCGTGTGGATTACTTGTGGATTATATTGTGATACTTTTATCAGCTGTTTGGACTCTCATTCTGACGGCACCCATTCACTGCAGAGGATCCAGTGGTGAGCAAGTGATGTAATGTACATTTCTCCAAATCTGTTCTGATGTATAAACAAACAAATATACATCTCAAATGGCCTGAGGGCGAGTAAATTTTCAGAAATTTTTCATTTTTGCATGCACTATTCCTTTAAGCATTTTCAATATGTTTTAGATTCAGTCATATTCATTTAAGCAAGCAAATATTTTATCAACCACAAAAGTAAATTATTAATCCTTTTTAGCGTGAGTTTTGGATGGAAGTATATTTTTGACTAACCAATGGAAGATGGGAGGAGTGTTTGGGGTCAAACACACATTTTGACACACTTCACCTGACAATATAATTGAGGGGAAAACTAAATTATCATTCCTGTGTAATTTTAAACTGACAGCAGATCAGCCATAAACCCAAAACAACTCAGACTTCTCCACAGACTGTCAGCATTTTGTAGACCCACAAATTAGCATTTAAATAGTAAACATCTGCAAACTAGTTTTCTTGGTGGGAAATCTGATTTCCATCACAAATGCAGGACTCTAACAGACTTTTGAGATGGTGTCTCCGGATCTCAGGGGAGGAAGAAGAGAGGCACAAAAAGAGTGTGCTTAATTGAACCCAGCATTTCTGAATCCCTTCTGCAATGGGGTAAAATCTTAAGAGAAGGACGGTGATTGAGGAAAAAGTCAGTCATGGTGAATATTTATGATTTAAGAGCTTTTCAGAGGTTATGTAAAATAACATCTTGCCCAGCCAAACAATTTTCCCCATCGCTTAGACTTAGTGAATGTCACTGCCAACGTTTAAGTTTGTTTGCTCCTGCAATAACAAAAAGGTTTGATTCCGAAACAATATGAGAGTTTCGACATTTTTAATCATCTAACTGTATTTTTGTAAGGGTTTCATTTAGCTTCCCAAATAACAATCATAATGCAATAAATGCTGAACTGACTGGCACTCACAAATTATACACAAACTGTGCTAGTTTCATGTCTCTTGTACTGCTCTCTGGACTCTTTCTTCTCACGTAGTAAAATAACTCAGCTCAAATCAATATTTAATGTCTATTTATTTATTTATTTGGTAAGTAGCTGTGTAATTGAGGTAATGTACAGTTAGCCAGCAATTATTTTCAAAATAAACCCCTTCAGGGTGTTGCAAGACCCCTCTGATACACATCAGGACTGGTTGTACATTATCCCTTAGATGTTTTATACTGTTTGTCATTCAATTTAAAAGATGTAGGCAGTGTACTGCACAGACTACAGTAAGCAATTAGCTAGCATTCTGCATACCGTCTGGTACACATAGTAAAACACATCAACATAATGCCCCTTTTCAAAATGTATAGCCTAAAGCTAAAAAGTGTAGCTTACGATGCAACAAATGACAATTAGAAAATGCTGTAAAAGACAAATTCTCTGTCAATCACTGACCTCGAGGTTTAAAATGAAAGATGAAAAAACAAGTCATTTGTAAATAATCTTTTTAGCATTAACTTACGGTACTTGGTGTGTCTTCTGGTAAGACAGTGTGAAATACTAAATTTTGCATCTTGGGGGTTGGGTATGTATATGTTGAGCTAATCCACTTATAAGCGCTTACTGAAATGAAATGTGTGGGAACGGAACCAGTGTGGTTTTACATTTAGCTCCAGGCATCCATTTTGATTCAGCGACAAAATGCATGTGAAATGAGACCAGGCTCTCAGAGATAAGTAAATTTACACTGATGAAAGCAGCTCAGTAAACGGTTGCATCCTGTTGCAATTTCATAAGGAGAGAGTAGGTCAAAACACATGCTAACTCACTCGTCTGCTCTCATTCTGATGCTCATTATTCCCTCAGATACAATGAATATAGACATATGCATATTCATTTGCACACGTGCATGGCATTTTCACTCTTAAATAGCATAAACCAGTGAATGAGTAAGTTTAGTATGCCATAGGCTTATATAATAGTACCCAGCTAAAAGGCTAATGCCTTCATTGTCATGGTTTAAAATACAAATCTCATTGTAAATTAATCTGCATTTCTTGGGGCAATGCATTTCACAGTGCGCAGGTAGGTAAGAAGTTGAACGAGCTGACAATTGAGCGTACAAAGAGGAAACTTAATGGGAAAATGGACCAGCTTTAGCCCTGAAAGAAATGAAATTTGCAGTGGGTGAAAAAGAGAGAGATTTTGAAAAGGAGCCAAATACACTAGAGTCATACAAAGAAGCAAGCAGGAAGCAGTTAAATATTCCCTCCCTGCCTTCGGATTAAAACGAGTCATGATTTTGCAATCTCTTTTAAACAAGCGACGCAGTTCTCACATGAACCAAAGAAAGAGCCCTTTCTGTCCCATATCCCCTTGTGAGAGTCAATCGATTTTGTTCGAGTGCGACCGTCTAAGGGCCAGGGTTATATAAAGGCAGAGCACATCACCCTGGAGGGTGTAATGCTTCAGCAGGAGGCAAATCAGAGTCGAGTCTCCCCACTGGCTGGAGTTCATTTCCTTCTGTTTCAAACCAGTGGTGGCATCATCAGTGCCTTTGTGGAAACAGTGACCTTCGGCGCCTCCTGGCACCACAGAAATATTCACTCCGAACCGTAATGCCGGCATGAAGTCCACACCAGGGGCTGTCAGAAGCCTTCCCCTTATCATCCAGGCGCCTTGCGTCTTCAAGTCGACCTTAGTCTGGGAACATAGATTTCCCTAGTCTTGCATCACTGCATATCCTTGAGCAGTATGCCACTGAATGACTCCGGAAATGAGAGACAGAAAGGGGAAAGACAAAGAAAGTGGAAAAAGCAGATTGCACAATTAAAATTATATAATTAACCATCCGAAAACCAGGCCAAATCCGGTAATGTGCATGAGGAATTCCTCCAGAGCGTACAGCTTACTGATTGGAACGCAAGATCTTAATTTAGGATCACATTAGGAGGATTCATGTAAAGCAAGCTGTGCTCTCCAGGTGAGAGGAAGCTGAAGCCATATTACCAACCCAGGCTCATTGGAAAAATGTGCCTCTGCCTACATTTTTGCAAAACTCCGGGAAAACTTCCAAAACTTTTATTCCTTTTCACACACACATTACAATTAAAGGGGCAGATTATAGATGAATAAAGACTTCTTTTCAAGCAATTCCTTGCACAATACTATGTTATGGATCTCAAAACGTTTTTACCATAGTAGTGGTAGTATTATAATTTTATTTAATGCCATGTCCTTTTACCATAGTGCATGGTTTGTAAAATAATAAAATGTTATGGTTACATCACATAACCAGCTCAATATGAATGTCTTTTCTGACAGAGTAAACTTGCTCGGTAGCTCACCCGGCAACTTGCAATACAAGGTCAACACTATCTGTTAGATTTAGGGTAAGGTTTAATGTATGTGGTACGTTATATTCAAACATAGAGCATTCACTTTTTAGCTCCACTCATTTAATTCCCGAACAGCCACGATATGTACAACAAGCAACATAATAAAATGTTGCCAGATTCACGTTCATCTGTGACCCATCTACTTGTGATTTGTGAGTTTCTGAACTTCTGGAACATGGACTGTAAAACTTTGACATGCTAGAGTACAGCTGAAGGAGACACTGTTGGTATTAGATATTAATATTGTATTTGTACAAATCCACCCAGATAGCATAAGCCTGGAATCAACACTTGCCCCACGGCTATCTGTGGATGATGTTGATAATATTCACTAAAGCTGGTGAGGAGTGAGAGGCGGTGTTTGATTGCGTAAGACCACATCATCCACCTCCCCCCTTGGAGACCCGATCTCTGGCCTTCCCCCACACAGAACCAAAAACCTCCCACTGAACAAGCAAACAGTGAGTCAGCGCTTACTGCACAAAGCAACACTACAGCAGCAGGGCAAAGCTTGCACCCTCTCAGGCCACACCAATGCAAAGAGGGGAAAAGCAAGTGTCTGTGTGCCGTTATTTTAAGAAACAAAGGAATTATTTAGAATAATTCAGCTGAAAATGAAAATTCTGTCATTATTAACTTTTTTTAAATTATTTTTTTAATTATGAAAGGAGAATTTTAAAGAATCTTCATGGGTTTGATTTTCATTTAAGTCCATAATGCTTGTCAAATTCCAAAGTGGCAAAATAAAAACATCATACAAATCCATAACTTGCATCCTATACACCAAGATTAAATAAATAAAAAAATTCAAGTATATTTCGACATTTAGCAGACACATATCCAAACAGAGTTAAAAATTAGAAGAGCAAACAATTTATCAAGAGCAATATTCACAGTACATAATATAATAAATGTAAGTTTATATTATTATAACTTATGAGGAAAATTAAGTCATTGTTTGCTGATGATCTTCAAGCGAAGACCATTAAAGTTGGCATGATTTGGAAATCGTGACCGTCTTTTCTTCCCGACTGTGACGCATATATATCCAAGAGAAAAAGCTTATCAAATGAGGTTAATAAAAACATTATAATAATAAAAATAAAAAAGTAGGACAGCACTTGATTTTGTCAATCCGGAATTGATTGAATTTACTGAATCAATCAATCTCATGTGATTGACAGGTTCCTGGAAGAGAGTGATTAACGCATGAATGCACGTGTCATTACACAACAAATAAAAATGATGTGCACATAATTCATTTACAATTAAGACTGCAGTATTCTATAAAAAAAAAAAAAAAGAGAGAACAGTCGATTTTGATTTCATGGTGACTAAGGCTACGTTTACACTAGTGCATTTTCGTTTTAAAACGCATAACTTTTGCTATGGTTATGCCTGTCGTTTACACTAATCTGGCATTTTTGACCCTCAAAAACGGATACTTAAAAAAAAAAATGCTGCAGACCCCATTTTAGTTTTAGCTCACATGTGCAATTATAAATCAAGCTACAGCAGTTTTCTGAATAGTTGAGCTACAATCTCTTTTTGTCTGTCCAAGCTGTTTGTCTGAAATCGGGCTAGATAGATTCAGTCAGACTAAGGCATTTACGTGACATAATATAAATACAGAACAAATGCAAATTCCTGAAATAAAATGAATGTAAACATAGTGAGTCAGATTGGTCTGAATGTGGTCAGCCCTGGTTAACTGAAACGAACACACTGAAAAGAATCATTCGGTTGTGAATGAGACTGATTCGGTTGTCGATTGCAACTCAATGACTGAATGAGGTAATGAAAGGAAGGTTATCAGTGAACAAAAATGTAAATGTTGTTTCGTTCACCACACAAATCTAGTTTATGACTTCAGTAGACTTGAAAAACAGCTCACACGACATATGGACTACGCTGATGGTGCTTCGGTGTTCTTTTTTAAGAGCTAAAATGAGTGAAGATAGGCCTACTTTGATTTCTCCTTTTGTGTTCTACGACAAAACAGCATACAGAACAACTAAAGGGGTAAATAAAGACAGCATTTCATTTTTGAGTCAATTACTCTTTTGAAGCTCCTACAAATGTCTCACAAAGATCCAGTGCTGTGATTCTCTGTCAAAAGTCGCTGTTACAGTCGGGGTTTGAGTGTACTGTATAACAGAGGTTCAGTTGTAACACTCTCTGATGACTCATCTGTCACCAATACATCTGTCGAGTTTGAGTCCTCACCAATGAATCGCATCCCGTGTTAATGTTTCATTTGTTTTGTTTTTTCCTCCTCTGCCCCTTCTCTCTACAATCGTGACTCCACTAACAAAGGGACTTGTCGAGGGAAGTTGCCGTCGATTTGCAGGCATGTTGGTTGCCTGGGAAACGGGTTTAAAGTTGTGCGTAACTGACGGCAGGTCCTCTGCACTGCAGTAACCGGCACGTCTCAGAGCGGGGCGAACGCATGTGCCAAGGGCAAAATCACATCAGTCAGGCTATTTAACAATTTTGAAACAAGAACCAGGAGAAGAAAAAATTATAAGGAGTGTATGAGGAACAGAAGGTCACACTGAGGATCATAGTGAGGAAAACACAGAAGAACAACCTGAAGTTCTTCTTGAATATCTGAATATTCATGGCCTGAAAAAGAGTCAAGAACATTACCATTAAGATGACATAATGCGATATGCAATAAAATAATAATGCTAATATCTCGCATCTTGCAGAATAATCAAAAAGGGTTTTCTTTATCCATATATTATCATCCATTAAAACAAATTAATTTCCCTTAAAAACCCTCGGTGTTCTTTTTTAAGAGCTAAAATGAGTGAAGATAGGCCTACTTTGATTTCTCCTTTTGTGTTCTACGACAAAACAGCATACAGAACAACTAAAGGGGTAAATAAAGACAGCATTTCATTTTTGAGTCAATTACTCTTTTGAAGCTCCTACAAATGTCTCACAAAGATCCAGTGCTGTGATTCTCTGTCAAAAGTCGCTGTTACAGTCGGGGTTTGAGTGTACTGTATAACAGAGGTTCAGTTGTAACACTCTCTGATGACTCATCTGTCACCAATACATCTGTCGAGTTTGAGTCCTCACCAATGAATCGCATCCCGTGTTAATGTTTCATTTGTTTTGTTTTTTCCTCCTCTGCCCCTTCTCTCTACAATCGTGACTCCACTAACAAAGGGACGTGTCGAGGGAAGTTGCCGTCGATTTGCAGGCATGTTGGTTGCCTGGGAAACGGGTTTAAAGTTGTGCGTAACTGATGGCAGGTCCTCTGCACTGCAGTAACCGGCACGTCTCAGAGCGGGGCGAACGCATGTGCCAAGGGCAAAATCACATCAGTCAGGCTATTTAACAATTTTTAAACAAGAGCCAGGAGAAGAAAAAATTATAAGGAGTGTATGAGGAACAGAAGGTCACACTGAGGATCATAGTGAGGAAAACACAGAAGAACAACCTGAAGTTCTTCTTGAATATCTGAATATTCATGGCCTGAAAAAGAGTCAAGAACATTACCATTAAGATGACATAATGCAATATGCAATAAAATAATAATGCTAATATCTCGCATCTTGCAGAATAATCAAAAAGGGTTTTCTTTATCCATATATTATCATCCATTAAAACAAATTAATTTCCCTTAAAAACCATCTTCTAAATATTTAATATATTTTATCATGGAAAAAAACAATACATTGACGAGAATAAATGTATATATATATATAGACGTATTGCAGCTAAATCTCATACTATTTTTAAAGATAAAAATGTATCTTTAAAAGAGAATATATTTTAATGTGATTTCTTCTTTTTAATATTGTTTGAAAATGTTTTTTTTTAATTTTGACAAATTTAGCGCATGTTAAATTATTATATCATGTTATAATTATTCATTCATTTTAATACTAAAAATTTATATTCATAACATGATATTTTTAACAGAAACTAAGATGAAATCTTTGTCTATATTTCCACCATTAAAAAAAGTAAAAGTAATGGAAACAGTATTCAAAATTGGATGTTTTTAATAGAAACTAAGATGTCTTATGGCAGAATCAGACTCATGGTGTGGGTTTATAATTTTGCCAGGTGTGAATGTGGAATTCTAATTTGAAATACAGCGGCACATCACGCTCTGTCTCTGCAGGTGTGTTTTTAAGAGCTCATCTCAGGTATGATAACAGTCAGTGATTCAGGTCTGACCTTTGCCCAGGAGTGTCTGGAAGAAGATTTTTCCATGGCAACACCTCAGATCAGAAAAGAAGAAAGCGAGAGATCAACCAACCCTGCGAGGCTTCCCTCTTTACCTGACCTTTGAAACAATCAGACCCCAAGACACTATAATGAAGTGCCTGAATTGTTCACCTTCATCTGCACGACACCAAACACAGAGCACCTGCCAACCTGCAATCTCAAGAAAAGAAAAGAAAAAAAAAACCTTCTTTAAACTTGTAAGTCAGTTCAGAATCTAAGATACTTTTCTCCCGAGTGTATAAGCTGCTCACATGCCAACCCAGTATTCCAAGAGAAATGTCCTAATAACAAAATGCTGCTCTGGTAACACTTTGACCTCATTTTGGAGGATTCTGTAGAGGAGCCTCGATTGTCTTCAGATATTTTCTTGTGTGTCAGCAACACAGAATATGGAAGTAGGGTCAAAAGCAATAAATCAAAATATCTATGTAAAGCATCATTCTGTAAATATAGCACACTATATATATATTTATGTGTTGTTTATATATATACTGCCATTCAAAAGTTTGGGGTCGGTAAGTATATATATTTTTTTATGTTTTTGCAATGTATCTTATGCTTGCCTATTGATTTAATCAAAAATGTAGCAATATGTGAAATATTATTATTTTTTTGTACTTTAAAATATAATTTATACCTGTAATTGCAAATCTGAATTTTCAGCAGCCATTACTCCAGTCCTCAGTGTCACATGATCATCTTCAGCAATCATTCTAATATGCTGATTGGTACTCAAGAAACATTTATTTTTATTTTCAATGGTGAAAACAGGAAAAAAGTGCTGCTTAAAATTGTGTAAACCATGGCACTTTTTTCAGGATTTTATGATGAATAGAAAGTTTAAAAGAACCAAATCTATTTAAAATTGACATTTTTGCAACAAATCTTTTACTGTCACTTTCAATCTATTTAATAACAGTGTAAAGTCTTAAATTATGTAATAATGGTGTTCAGTAAAGGAGCTGAAGTGATTAAATACATTCTCTACATTTTATTCCTGTTTTCACACTATTATGAACAATTCAATTCCTAAATTTCTTAATTTTCTACCCTCCTTTTTAATATTAAACGTATATAACAAAATGTTATTTGGTAAATCAGACATATTAGCATGTAGCTCAGTTCAAAAACCTGCATCTGACAGTGTTAAAAACTGACATAGTTGACAAAAAAATGGATGGTGTTGACAAAGGTCCAGCAGAGGTTACAACAACTGATTGACAAGACAACAAACTATTTTTTTTACGTATTTAATTTAATACAACAATCCTTCAAGTGAATGTCTCAATCCGAGTCTCAATTAGCTTTTAAAATACAAGAAGATTATGTCAGGTTCAGTGTAATGGTAAACATGATTATGTACTGTCCTGTAGCTGCAACACAAATGTTCCTAATATGAATCCAAAGGATCTGTAACCTGTCTTTAAAACCCATCAGTTACAAAATGTTATTTGTGTCTGTGTCTGTATCTGTGATCCCATGAGTGACAGGTTATAAAAATAAATGTAATAATAATAATAAAATGATAATAAGGCGTGTAAATCAGGCTAAATATATATGTAAATTAAATTATGAAACAACATTAGAGTAATTCCCCATATGTAAAAAATATATGACTGATTAAAGAGTTTTGTGAGTTTTTGTCAACTTCATCTGACAAGTAAAATCCGCCAGACATAAAATCTGACGAGTTGAGTTGACAAAATTGAATATTTTTGCACATTAACCAGGTTTTGTACAGTGGATCAATTTTGTTTTATACCTCAGTTGTATATGCGTTAATAAACATAACAAAACTGACAAGATTTATCCCACAACTAATTACAGAAACTTTTACACAGGGATGACGGAGTTGACATGTTGAAGCTGTGACCGTGGAGACTTCAACACTGTTTGTACAAAATAAATCATAGAAAATATGAAAGAAAATATATCAACACTTTGTTTGGCAGTTTTATATTGTGACTTCATGCTGACAAACTTCATGCTGAGGTTAAATTATTTCCAAGTATGGAGCACGTATTTAAAATAATGCTGAAGAAATTGTAAACAAAAAACAAAAAAAAAACAATGATTGGCC
Source organism: Sinocyclocheilus grahami (assembly GCF_001515645.1). NCBI lineage: Eukaryota > Metazoa > Chordata > Actinopteri > Cypriniformes > Cyprinidae > Sinocyclocheilus > Sinocyclocheilus grahami. Next base: position 1,298,341 of record NW_015505372.1, read on the forward strand.
TGGGTATACAGATTTCCTTCAGATGCAACTAAGTATTTTGATTCATTTCCTCATTTTTAACATAAAGAGGGCTTTTGTGTGTAGGCCATGTTTTGTCCCATATATATATATAGTAATTTAGTAATTTTAAAAAAAATTTAAAAATTACTATTTAGTAATAGTGAAACTCCAAATACGCCTCGCAGAAGAAACCCAGAAAATGCCTATCGCTGCAACTGAATAAACAGAAGATTCAACTGCTTTCATTGATTCAACGTGAGTAATAAACACATGACTATGGCAATATACGGTTTATCTGAGTTCTTATTATTATAATTTTCACTAAAATAAAGTATATTTATAATGCAATGCCTTTATCACTGCTTAAATACTATGAAATATGTTGCATGCCTTATTCTGTGTAAGAAGCCACATCATCTCACAGAAGGATTTATTTCAAACACTCGACTGATGTTATGAAGTGAGTTTGGAGTAAAAATATGTTATTAATTGTGGTATTTTCACATGCTTTCAGATGGAGCAGCATTTACTTCACAGAGCCGTAGTTCACTGAGAAGCTATGCAAACAACTGTCATTATTGCAAACGATTTCTTCGATTTCAGAATTGCAAGTAACTTGTCAGTGAACTATGGCTATGTGTAGTAAACTCTGCTCCATCTGAAAGCATGTGATGATGATTTCTTGCTGATTACAGAACCGGCTTTTTTAATAAAATGCGCATGACAATTGCATTCGATTAATCGTGCAGCCCTAATGTATGTATGTATGTATATACATATATATATATACACACACACATACACACAAATCTCGCTGAAACTTTTGAATGGTGGAGATTTATATATTTAATCTATTTAATTTTTTGGCATTAATGGACATGAAAATTTATATTTTCAACTCTATACTCTATATGAAAAGAAAGAGGCTGCAGAGACACAAAACTAGCACAGATATGCAGGAAAGCAGTTGGTCAGGTATATGGTTTAGAGGTCATTACACAGAACTACTTGACCACAGAATGCTGTACTGACAAATCAGAAGTTTTCCAGTAAGTCATTTACATAATCTATACAGGCTATGTCAGTATGTGAACTACAGCTTTGAAGATTGCTGCACAGAATGTTATCTCAAAAATCACTCACGTAAGCGATCTGTAACCGAAATATGAGCAGCAAAAAGACTGAAGATGAGTTGTATTTTGAACCTGTTCTCCAGGATGACATGCACCTCCAAGCCGAAGCCCTATTATATACAATGTTTTCAGATGAGAGGTGCGATAGAGTCTGTAAAAACCACTCAAGCACACATTTCTGCACAGCCCCTGCACTGCTGAAACTCCCTGTGTTCCAGCGGTGCTGTTTAAAAGCAGACGCTCTCGAGTGTGTGTTCTATTTTCCACTTGACAGTGCTGGTACTTCACCAGAGAGGCGGCACGACTGGGCCAAGGCTGTCAGTCAACTCATCCTCCATCTCCATCAACGTTTCATTCAGTCCTAATGCATTCATTCAAGGGCCTCACCCAGGGTCCGGGCCCCAATCTAATACACGTGCCTCAACCATTCCGCTCTGGTTACGAGAATAAGCTTATTTCCTTATAAGCCATCTGGCAGCCCACGTCAGCTACAAAAGGAAATAAATCAATTTGTCAGCCAGACAAAGAGACGTGTAGCAAACAAGGTATGACCTAATTTACGGGGGCCGTGTCCAAATCGACAATGACCTAAAGTTATCAGGCGAATCTGATGGTAATGCGAGAGGAAAGATTAAACCCGTTTCAAATGAAGCAATTTGGCCCGCGATTGCATCAGTGCGAACGGGGAGTCAAAAAGACGAGCAGCGTACATTCGGATTCTCATTGAAGTCCCTCAAAAGGCCCGGTGGCAAATGAGAGTTTTACTTATCAAAGCAAATGCCTCCTGTTGGATTTAACGAGGTAAATATCTTTGCTTTTTTTTAACAAAAGGAGTAATAAAACTAGCAGTTATGACATTGTGGTTTATGACGAGCCCCCAAAGTGCTCGCAAGTCTCTAAAACAGTCAGAATGGAAAAACAGCTTAGTAAACGCACAAATCTCATTAAATACGGTAGCTGTAATGTTTCTCCCGAGCCATAATAAACCCAAAATGCCGATATTTCTTCTGTGCTCTATCTTATTTTGTTACTTTAACCACATTAGCGCTAATAGTACTTTATTTTGTTATACAATAGCTGAATAATACAACATCCCGTCATGTGTAATGCCTTTTCAGGCTGTATCGTTTTAATAAGCCATGAGGCTTTTTTTAATTACGGGCAGTTTGTCTGAGAGCACGAGCTGGTCATGATGTTGGCACGGGATTTGGGGCCAAAGAGTCAATGGGCAAAATATGTATCTGTCCAATGTTCGAGAGTCCCGCTGTGTGCCCCCATAACCTTAAGTTTTATCCCTCATCACACACATACGCCCATCCATTCCACACAGATTCATTGAATTAAAGCGCTGACCACTGCACAATTTAATCTACCATTCCTTCAGGCGCTGTGACCTTGGCTTTGACTATGCCGAGGCCCCTGTTGGCATGGTAACCACCCTCTGCCTTAAGGGTTAGTCAGCCAGCCGTGTACCCTGCAGCCTAGAGCTTGCAACTTATTTATGCACAACGTGGTCCAGAATTCATTTAACAGAAATGGGAGCAGTGTGTTGATATTCCTCAAATGTTCTGCTGAGGGTTTGTTTGAAACATTGAAACTTTTGCAGTTAAACATAGTCCAAACTTTGTTTAGTAGATCATTTCTGTCTTTAAATTATATAATTAAGAAGTTCTACTCTTGACTTACATTGATGTGCAGCATTTAAAACATAACTAACAGTAATACTGTTAATATTTACATTTAGTCATTTAGCAGACGCTTTTATCCAAAGCGACTTACAAATGACGACAATGGAAGCAATCAAAATCAACAAAAGAGCAATGATATACAAGTGCAATAACAAGTCTCAGTTAGCTTAACTCAGTACACGTAGCAAGGTTTTTTTTTTATTATATAATAAATAAAAAGAAAACAGATAGAATAGAAAAAGAATAGCGCAAGCTAGTGTAAGAGGCCTTTTTTGCTTTTGTTAATAGTATAATAAATAAAAAGAAAACAGATAGAATACAAAAAGATTAGAAAGCTATTTTTTTGTATTTTTTTTAAAGAAAACAAGCAGCAAATGAATAGAGTGCAAGTCTAAAAGGAACAAGGTGGTTTTTTTTTTAAGAATAGAAAGTGCTAGAGTTAGAGAGTCAAATAAATTTGGAAGAGATGTGTTTTTAGCCGATTCTTGAAGATGGCTAAGGACTAGGAGGGAACATTTAATTTAAAGGAGACATATTATGCCCCTTTTTACAATATGTAATATAAGTCTCTGGTGTCCCCAGAATGTGTCGGTGAAATTTCAGCTCAAAATACCCCACAGATAATTTATTATATCATTTTGAAAATGCCTATTTTGAGTGAAAGCAGAAACACGCTGTTTTTTGTGCCTTTCTCATTAAATGCAAATGAGCTGCTTCTCCCCGCCCCCTTTTCCAGAATAGAGCTGCGCCATTACAGCTCATACATGCTAAAAACATCTGTTTTGGTTCAGATTATCATGTTTGTCGCTCTGAAATCATGCGTTTTAAACCATATGAGTTTAAACTTCTGATATACGGTTTTCTGAGTGCACACATTCGAAGCACACGGACAGAAAGCGGCTGTCACAGCATGTGAGTACTAAACTAAGTTCTCGTTCACACACAAGTTTACCTTAAAGCATGTGAGTACTAAACTAAGTTCTCGTTCACACACAAGTTTACGTTAAAAACACACATGAACTACAAAAACAGTCGATTATGTCTGTGAAAGTAAACAGCTGTGAAATCAATTGCATGATTATTTTAGATCTGTGTGGCAGCAGCAATATACAGTAAATAAATCAATAGTTCCACTGCTCTGTTGTCTCCTCTGAGGCTGGGACTCTAATTAGTGTTCTGTGCTCGTCTGTGCAGCCAAAGACAGAACAGTAAGCATGTTTTGCTCAAACTTTCGCCTTGGCATTAGTTACTGGGTTAATCTTTTTCATGTTTCCTTGGTTGGTAGATGCACCGGGGGTTACAGATTAAGGGGCGGTGATATTATAATGAGATCCCTTTGCCACGTCCCCAAGGGAGCGAAATCAGACGCACTCGTTTTCTCAGACACTTGCAGAAAAAGGCTTACCAAAACAAACTAAATTCTTACTCTGGTTGATATTCTACAATGAAAGCCACCACAAGTGTTACTAAAATGTATAAAAAAAATAAAAATCACCCACTAGGTCTCTGGTGACTCTCTCAGAGGCGATCTGGAGATAGTTCCACACAATGAGAAGGACCATGAACATGGGCATCATGTAGAAATCCCAGTACCACACAGTGAGAACAAAGACCTGAAGGAAAACACATGCAGGATTCAGGCTTTCATGAAGACTGAGACTAATGAAGGGTGACATATTTATCATATACAGTATTTACATAATCCCAATTCTTCTATTAACAGTTCATGAATGTGAATAAAGATACATGATCAACTATTAAAAAAGTTTCACTAGATTAGACTCTTATTTGTAAGGTAAGCTGCCATAAAAAGTAAGCTAGCATTTATGATTTATTTCCAAATCATATAATACCACAAAAATCTAATTAAACAACCATGAATTGACTGAATTAATTAATTAATTTCTAACCAGAAATGCTATGATGCTCCTCTGCACACTTTCCCACTGGAAACAGCTCTTGATGAACTGGTTGGCATGGCACACAGCACGATAAAGGTTCCTCACGCGAAGAACATTCCTGGCAAGAACCTGGTGGTTGTTAGATAGTTAGCAGCTCATACATTGACACATTTATGTGTGGATGTTACCCAACTTATACTATACTCTACTGATGCTATAATATTTCTGAACGTCATACCTTCTTAGAAAACTTGGCATTGTCCTCCATAAACTTCTGTTCTCTAGGTGTGAAGGTCCTGATGCTTGCTTTGATCTGGCCAAGGCATTGAACAATTCAAACTATTAAATATACAGTCTCTGAGCATATGAACTATTTTACGGATACAGTACATACAAGAATATACATCAGGTGCTGAAAATGTATCTGAGCGCAGTATTTTTTAGCTAAATAATGGCACTATTATCTTCTGTAGAGCTGCTTTAATAGCTGAAATCAAATTGGTTCATAACTGACGGATTTTAATATATGATATTTATATACAGTATGTATGTGAACGTGAAGCAATCTAAACTGTATAAAGTGCTGTATGAATAAATGTGACTTGGCCGTTTCATATTCTGCTTGGCTGATCATACTGAACTATTGAATAAAGGTGTAATCTCTTTGTTGTTATTATCAGTCAAGACTCACAGAATTGAAAATGATTTCCAGCTCCAGTACTATGGTTCCTTTAGACAGTCCTCCCAAATTCTCTTTCCTCAGAGGACAAGCAACCTGCTGACCATTACGTATCTGTAGTAATAAATAAAAAACCATTGAACAACATTCACACATATTCATTCCAATTCAACACCATTGCTCTAAAATTAATGGGTCAAAATTATTGATTTTTCTTTTATGCCAAAAATCATTAGGATATTAAAGGGGTCATATAATGCGATTTCAAGTTTTCCTTTCTCTTTGGAGTGTTACAAGCTCTTGGTCCATAAAGAAGATCTGTAAAGTTGCAAAGACTAAAGTCTCAAATCCAAAGA
>NW_015505372.1:1306225-1314333 GCF_001515645.1 Sinocyclocheilus grahami
ATGCAAATGAGCTGCTGCTCCCCGCCCCCTTTTCCAGAATAGAGCTGCACCATTACAGCTGGTATCTGTTAAAAAAAATTCTGATTATCATGTTTATCGCGCTGAAATCATGCGTTTTAAAACATATGAGTTTAAACTTCTGATATACGGTTTTCTGAGTGCACACATTCGAAGCACACGGACAGAAAGCGGCTGTCACAGCATGTGAGTACTAAACTAAGTTCTCTTTCACACACAAGTTTACGTTAAAAACACACATGAACTACAAAAACAGTCGATTATGTCTGTGAAAGTAAACAGCTGTGAAATCAATTGCATGATTATTTTAGATCTGTGTGGCAGCAGCAATATACAGTAAATAAATCAATAGTTCCACTGCTCTGTTGTCTCCTCTGAGGCTGGGACTCTAATTAGTGTTCTGTGCTCGTCTGTGCAGCCAAAGACAGAACAGTAAGCATGTTTTGCTCAAACTTTCGCCTTGGCATTAGTTACTGGGTTAATCTTTTTCATGTTTCCTTGGTTGGTAGATGCACCGGGGACCTGATTATAGCACTTAAAACCTGGAAAAGTCAGATTTTCATGATATGTCACCTTTAAAAGTCTGTGAAAGTTAAAAAATGAATCGTGCTGCCTCGTTCTGGATTAATTGTAAAGTTTGATAGAACTGGCTGGAAGACCTTCCAAGAGAGCATTGCAATAATCCAGCCTGGACAGTAAAAGAGCTTGAACAAGGAGTTGTGAAGCATGTTCCGAAAGAAAGGGTCTGATCTTCGTGATGTTGAATAAACAAATCTGCAGGACCGGACAGTTTTAGCAATGGGGTCTGAGAAAGTCAGCTGATGATCAATCATAACTCCACAGTTTCTGGCTGTTTTTGAAGGAGTTATGTTTGATGTGCCTAACTGGATGGTGAAATTGTGATGAAACGATGGGTTTGCTGGAACCACAAGCAGTTCTGTCTTGGCAAAGTTAAGTTGAAGGTGATAGTTCTTCATCCAGCAAGAAATGTCTGTTAACTAAATTATTAAATTATTAAATTATTATTGACCTGTTTACCCTACAAGCTGGATAAGAAAAAACATTAAAAAACTTACAAAAAAATCGTTTGCAGTTGGCGCCAATAGCCTAGTGGGCAGTGCGCTGACATACAATGCTGTTGCGCTCCGGGCGTCCCGAGTTCGAGTCCCGGCTCGCGGACCTTTCCCAATCCCGCCCCCCTCTCTCTCTCCTACTTTGCTTCCGGTCACTGCTATGATGAAAAGCCCTATTTCTGAATGACAGAACCTAATGATGCCCTGTAGACAGAAGAGAAGTGATCCAAGAACTGAGCCCTGAGGCACCCCAAAAATATAATATAATCTAATATAATCTAATAAATTATAATCTAATAAATTATAAAATAATATAATATAATACATGTATATTTAATATGTGCATAATTAATTGCAATTTGCCATCTTTCTTGCATTTTTTTGCATATTGTGTTTGCTTTTGTCTTTCATTTCTGGAAGTTTTTCTGCTGTTAATTTAGCTTCAATTGTATAAACTCCATTCAAACTTTGTTTTATGGATTTGCAGTCTCTGGTGTGCTACTGGCAACTTAGTTGTGAATTCGTGTGAATTTCTAACCTGGTCATTCCCCACTGAGGTTTAGTTTTAGGTGTTGGGCTAGGCGTACAGCTTCATTCCAAATCGTACATTTTCAAAATAATTGTATAGTGTCTTACTGCACTAGTAAATTTTTAACTGCTTTTAACTTAATACAAGTGTAAAAATCAGACAAATACAAGATAAATAAAGTGCAGTCAATAAAAAGGGCTTCAGAATGAATCGTATTGGCTTAGATTTACACACTGTTCAGAATATGCAGTATGCAATATTTTTAAATGTTGGTTGTACTTCAAGCTTGAATTGCTTGCATGGGTCAGCTGGCATGATTAATTACATTCATTTTTTACCACACTTAAAAAAAAATAATTAATCACACTCAATTAAATGACAGCCCTAGTAAACTCCATTATGCAAAGCCCTACCATGCTCTTTCCATTTCTTCCAGAGATACAAGCAACTTGGAATCAAGAGCTTGTGGTTTTACCGACAGTGCACATTAGAATAGGTTTTGGATGCTCTGACCTGTTCTTGTTCTAAAGCTAATATATATTCTGCAGTACCCCAAGCATCTTTATGGATACAGTCCATAAACACACACAGTGTATGTGATTCACAACAAAATCATTACACTTTCAGTTGTGTGTGTGTGTGCGTGTGTGTGTGTGTGTGTGTGTGTGTGTGTGTGTGTGTGTGTGTGTGTAAGCCATTACAAACAGACGTTCCTGAAGGAGTTGAAACTTATCTGAATGCTGATTTGGCACAACACCTCCAGGCTGAATCATCCCATTACTCAAAGGGTGCTAATTACAATGAGCGTGACCGTGTTACTCTGTGTGCATGAGAGTACGAGAGACATACTTTTGTACTCACAGTTTATTAGAAGATTAAATACATTCCTTCACTTGTTCTAAATACTTCTGTGCTTGAAGGCCACATGAAACAGGTAACAGGTAAATTAAGGGGTAAGGCTGAACAATAAGAGGGATTTGTGACTTCAACCAAAATGCAAAGTTGTTTCAAATATGATGAAAGTTGCTACATTTTGATTAAACATTACAAAGAAAACCTTATTTCTTTGGAAAAATATACAATGATTGATCATTCACAATAAAACCAGAAACAAGTATTTGGAAAGACTATGATTTCATGTTGACCTTCAAGATAATATATGCATTGCAACACATTTAATTTGCAAATGACAAAACATTCAGCGGGAAATAATAAAAGATGGAGCATGATTTTTTTCCCCCATCAGGTTTAGATTGGTTTGTCAAAAGTAGGCTAAGATATTATTGGCCTTGGTTACATCAGCCGAAAAGTAATTTCAAAGGCAACAAAAGTTGTTACATTTTTATGAAGGATTATGGGAAAACTTTTGTTTTCCTCTTTAGAATAACATGAACTAATTTTACTTTAACTTTTGTTCAAGTAAAATGAATTTGTATTTGATGTGGTCTTCAACTGCACTCTTTGATGAATCTTATAGAAAAACATACATTTAAATGTCCATCTTTGATATTAAAGTAGTTCACTGAAAAATGAAAATAATCCACAAGCTTCTTGCTAAAATTCAAGTTCTCTATTCAAACTACTGCTTTCTCCAGTTATAAAAAGAGTAATATTTTCTTGTCTGAATCAGGAGAGAAATATGCACAGATCAAGCATAGTTATACGTGAAAACAGTGCAAAACAGCTCGATTATCCATTTCTCACTTTGAAAGCACTACTAATTGTTCACAAATATCAATATGTGTCCATTATTCTGTGATTTCATGATTATTCATTTGTCTACTCCCTCTCTGGTCAGCTCCAACTGTTAGAAACATCGGTGTGTGGGAGTCCGGTGCTAAAAATGTTTTTATATCACTGAAGAAACAAAACATGCTTGATATTCTATTGTGTTAAAGTACCAATACAAAGAATTGGCAGCAGTACAGCAGCTCAGAAATGATTTTGACAGACCAATCAGGAATAGAGAAACACTACAAATCATCCTACCACAATGCACACAAGGTAATTGTAATTCAGGTGTAACAGTTTGATGTCCTTTTCTTTATTTATGAGACAGGCTGTCCCTCAGTCCTCAAAAGGGAAGTTTGTGAAACGCTGTAGAGTTTACTCAAGATTAATTTGGCAGCTGTATTCATAGTTATGGAGATGTTTATTTATGACTGCTAAATTATATCTATAAATTAGAGTTCATATTCATATGCCAAAGTGACACAAAGACCAACACAACCATTCCCAAGGAGGAGATGAAGCTTTTAGATGATAGATGATAACTATTCCTTATAATATATATATGTCACACAAAAAAAAACATTGAGAATGACATACAGCCTGCAATCAGACACTGACAGAAGAAGAGATTCTGCCTGAAAGGTTGAATCATGGCCCAAAATGAGACAGATGGAAAGCAGAAAAGCCAACACAAAGCCCAGTGTCTGTGTTCAATTACTAATATATTGTTATTATCCAAAAAATGTGTTATTATTTTCCAAAGCTACACTTACAAATGAGGAACAGCACAAGCAATTTATCATAAGTTGTTTTTCAACTTAAATGTGCTCCAGTCATGTCATGGTGTTAGTGACTTTTGTTGTTTGCTATTTGGTTGATCACATCTGTGATCGAAGGAAATGGTAAATGTTGCAGAGCTGTGATGGTGAGTTACACAAGCAAGCAAAGATTAAGAAACCTGCAAACTACAAGGAGTCTGAAAGCAAAAAAAAACTGTGAACATGAAGAACAAATCTACAGCAAAGCAATAACATTATGGATTTAAGTTGGTATAGTTTGTCTGATTCATTTATCATTCAGAGAGAGAGAGTGAGAGAGAGAGAGAGAGAGAGAGAGAGAGAGAGAGAGAGACATGACAGACTTAGGAAAGAGTTAGTGTTGGCCCAAAGCCTGGAGCAGAGGCATACTTCAATGCCACGACCCAGATGATAGCTCACAACCTGACTCTGCCCAAAGTCTAACTGATCTGAAACACAGTCACACAACAGATTCAGTTTTGGTTTAAAATAACTGAATCATATCATGAATCACACACACACAAAGACTAATCTCACCCCAGTCTTCCATAAACGTTCCTTCCCCCAAAATATGTTTAAAGAGCTTGTTAAACAAATGCAAATATTAAGATTTGCAAGAGATAATGACAGAAATGTTAACATTAACTAACCCTGAGAAAGCTCTACAAGAACCTAATTGCAGTAAATGCTTGCAAATTTTGAATAAACCAATGTCGTAAGGAGTTATTTCTAGAAAGAGAGAGAGAGAGAGAGAGAGAGAGAGAGAGAGAGAGAGAGAGAGAGACACATGACAGACTTAGGAAAGAGTTAGTGTTGGCCCAAAGCCTGGAGCAGAGGCATACTTCAATGCCACGACCCAGATGATAGCTCACAACCTGACTCTGCCCAAAGTCTAACTGATCTGAAACAGATTCATATCATGAATCACACACACACAAAGACTAATCTCACCCCAGTCTTCCATAAACGTTCCTTCCCCCAAAATATGTTTAAAGAGCTTGTTAAACAAATGCAAATATTAAGATTTGCAAGAGATAATGACAGAAATGTTAACATTAACTAACCCTGAGAAAGCTCTACAAGAACCTAATTGCAGTAAATGCTTGCAAATTTTGAATAAACCAATGTCAAAGTGAGAAATTTTCATCTTTTCTTGATATTCAACAAATCCTCATTATGGATGAATATTAATAACAGAGAGATAACTTGCACTTTCCATGAATAGGGAAACATTTAGTGTTCCATTTCTCTTTTTAAAGCATTAAAGACCATTTTAGATTTTTTTTTAGATTGTTGCAAAATAAATATTTAATAAAAAACAATAATAATAATAATAATAATACAAAAAAATGATCAACAAAAAATCAAATAAGTAAACATTTCCAATAACCGAGTGCTGACTGCATTTCTCAAGCTTAATCATATAACCTTAGGCTACCTCTTTTTTTAAATTCCTGTTAAAGCAGGGCATTGTTTTGTTATGCTGGTTGAAAGTCTCTGCACATCCGAATAGCAATCACTAAGTGGTCTAAATATATATTATATGTATTTATATCATCTGTGGAAGGCATAGGACCATCAAATGTTCTTCCAATCATATCCCTCGCTCCAAAGGCTACTATAGACCATTTGCATAGCTCCACACACCCCGTTCACGCAGACATGATTCGTCATCAGTGTGCTCCATTATTCTATTGCAGCCTCTGGTCATGTGTTTTGGAGGAGGCGTGGCTATGGAGAGTGATTTGCAGGGAGGGTGGGATCTTATGCTATCAAAGCTAGCTCTTGCTAGCCTCTCCAAAATCACCTACCCTTTCTTTAAGTCCCAATTAAGACATGCTCATATGTCTCACATTTTTCCTGTGTTAGAGAATAAAATGCAGCTAATATCACAAAGTCTTTAGATTGGAAGCAAAACAGTCGAAACTTGAGCCCCTCCAGCAAATTTATCTCAGTCTGTAAAGCACTGTACAATTGACTGTTTTGTTTGCGTTAAATATTTCACATTTCCAAATTTCATATTTTAAATTTTAAATATTGTCTTCCCTCTCAGCTAAAATACATCCCCAGTTTTACCTTTTAAGTACATGGAGGACGTTTTAGCAGGACAGCCTGCGGTTTTCACGGGGGCCTGACTACATTAGCATAAATGTTCAGCAGTGCTGCATAAGTCAGAGAGTCTGTCAGAGAAGAGATTCAGACTGCTGGCAACCTGGTCAGTGGGACAAAAGAGAGTGTATAGAACGGCCTTTGGTTCTAAACGATCAATACAGTGAATCAGGGCTGTTCAAGTCTCTGCCCTGAAATGGAGCGTGCCAGTGACAAGAAATAAAGGTCTGCACTTGAGGATGAGGGATTGCAGATGTGTCCCTGGGTTGTCTTGGTGACTCACTAACACCAAAATCGCTGGGAATATACAAACCCAGTGACCTCTAAGACAAACATGTGACAGATTTTAAGCGGAAAGAAGTGAGCGGAGACAGATAGAGTAAGACGGGGGAGGTCATGTGCCCACAAAGAAACCATGTCTATGAGACTGACTTTGGCTGCTGGGAAGGATATGGCACATTTAAATGTCCATTTTCACCCTCAAGGCGAGATGAGTGACCCATTGGGTCAGCAGGACTGCGCTGAGGGTGGCAAGAGGCTGGGAATTGTCTGTTAAAGCAGGTCTGACACATGCAAAACCACAACAGAGATGTCACACTGCATAATATATAATCTATCTATCTATACACATCATGCTGAAAGCATGGCATCTGATATCATTACTGTCATTACAGAATCTGTGGGTGTGTGAAAGTCCTGCTTGCATGGAAATGTTGTTACAGCTCACAGCTGTGATATAAAGCTAGAAACATGTTCTGAAGCAGTATACATGAACAGCAAATACTGTACCTGTACTTTGAAACTGTAGATATAAAACTACACTCAGCATGATTTATTTATTTATTAACTTATTTGTCCAAATAATAACCATTTGGGACTTTATATTAACAGCTGTGGGCTAGTACTACTGACTAAAATAAACTAAAATAAAACTGAATAAAGTAAAGTGAAATAGCAAAACAGTCTAAAACTGTTATTAACTTGAATCCTTCCAGTCTATAAAGCACTTTGGACAGTTTTGTTTGCTTTAAATATTTTACATTTCCAAATTTCATATTTTAAATGTTAAATATGTTCTTCCCACTCAACTAAATGACATCCTCAATTTCAACCTGTAAGTACACAAATAATAGTGGTTTGGAACTTTATATTAATACCCATTAGCCTGCATAATAATACACTACATTATATTACATTACAATGCATAAAATAAAATATATATATTTGTATTGTTTTTGAAAATTTCTCTCTCATAAATGAGAGAACGGATTAAACAAAAATGTGACTGGAGGATACAGGAATGGAATGACAAACAAACTACCAGCAAAGAAGACTATATTTAAAATAAAGTGCCAGAATGCCATTCCGGATCATTCCACTCAAATTCAATCTTCTGGTCACGTTAATGAAATGAAATGATTGAGAGAACTGAGAGAAACTAACTAAAATTCATGGTGTGAATAAATAAATATATCCAAATATAAATATAGTGACTCTCAAACACTAATAAATGCATGTCAAACAATTGCACAGTAGTATCAAACCCCATATGAACCCATCCACACAGTGAGAACCGGTAATTGTTAGTAATTGTTACCCAGCACTCACAGAGTCTACTCACAATTTACACAATTCCTTTTAAACATCAAAGCAAGAACAAACTGTTCTCTCATCCTGTCCATCATCAGTGCAAAAAGCCCCAAGACTCTTTCAAAACTACAAATATAAGTCCTACAAAAAAAATCTCCTATTTCACTCTGAGGCTTGATTGTGAGTGTGCTGATTGTTGTGTAGCTCGACCCCCCCCCCCCCCCCCCCCCCCCGCCCTTTCTCCTTCTTTCCCCCCTCGCC
>NW_015505372.1:1314561-1319356 GCF_001515645.1 Sinocyclocheilus grahami
CCCCCCCCCCCCGCTCTGTTTCTTTTGCCTCTGTCTGGCCCCAGGCTGTTTCCAGAAAACACTCGTTCAATTGAACTCTCAATATGTAGCCACTTGCAAATAGCTGCTATATTCTCTCACTGCATCTCAGCTTTGACTTCTCGATTACAGTACACAGATATATAAGGAAAACAGATAAACAGACAGACACACTGCTGTTTCCCCACAATTATACAGCATGTGCATATGAATTATAAAGAAAATAGTGCTGTTGCTAGATGAGTTAGCATCAGTTAGTGGAAGTCTATCTGTGTTTTCTATGATATTTTTGACTACAGGCCAGTTTACAAGGTCATAACCCGTCAGTGTGAATCAAATCATTCCACGTAGCTCCATGCACACACACTCACAAATACAGACAAAGTCTTTTTTTTAGAAAGTCACTCACATCTTAGTAATGCCCCTGGGTGGCTATTTCCAGTAATGTGTACAGATTCAGATACTTGAATAGGGAAAGACAGAAATCAACTAAATTTGTTTTTGTCAAGCTTAAACAAGATTGAATCTCAGATAAAATATAAAAAACATCATCATTAATGTGTCAATAAATATCTATCTATCTATCTATTTATCTATCTATCTATCTATATATCTGTCTATCTGTCTATCTGTCTATCTGTCTATCTGTCTTAGGGTGACCATAAACTCTTAAAAATAAAGGTGCTTCACGATGCCATAGAATAACCTTTTTGTCTAAATGGTTCCATAAAGAACCTTTAACATCGGAAGAACCTTTCTGTTTGACAAAAGGTTATTTGTGGCGAAAGAAGGTTCTTCAGATTACAAAAAGGTAAGAAAGAGATGGTTCTTTAAAGAACCTTTGACTGAATGGTTCTTTGTGGAACCAAAAATGGTTCTTCTATGGCATCGCTGTGAAGAACCTTTTGAAGCACCTTTATTTTTAAGAGTGTACGTGCCATTTTCCCAGGAGGCTTGAGACATCCTGACATCCTGACACCCAGGAGGCTTAAGACATCCTGGCCAGGATTTCTATATTGCCTAAAATATCTAGGTTTTGGCTTTGTTTGCAAGTGCAGACTGATCGGTGTATGACATCAAAGTACCATACAGACAGTTATGCTTTCGAAACGCTCTCGAGGTACTTTGATGTCAAACACTGATCGGTCTGAGCCGCACTGCTTTTAAGTCGAACACACCTAATATGTACGCGTAATTGCATCGCTTTGACCGTAGATCCCACCTTCTCACACGCAATGATGGGTCCATTATGTACAATGCTTGCATGTTATTGGTCAAACTACTTTTCGATCATTACCTTCAGCAAGCATGAAAACAGGAAAACAAAGCCAAAACAAATCCTGGCCAGGTCGCGTCTGTGGGAAAATGGCATGTATGGTCACCCTAATCTATCTATCTATCTATCTATCTATGTGTGTGTGTGTGTGTGTGTGTATTTTGAATGAACTTTTTTTTTGCACATTTCTCATTTGCTATCATTATCATGATGTCTGTTTAAGTTTTGTACCCTATACACCTGTAATATCTTGCCTTAAATTGAATTACGCATACAGTATATCAACATTAAATCAGCCACGCTGCTCTTTAGATATTACCATCGGCTATGGAAAACTCAACCACTAGTTAAGATCACAATAAAGCAATTGCCCCAATAAGCATTAAACAAGTAGCATGTTCTGTCTTTATCCGGTCTCATATAGGCACCGAACAAGGTCAAATCCACAGTAAATAGCCATATTGATCAAGATGCCATGATTTTCTGCGTTGCAAAGCCATCAGGACCATTCCTGTGATTTAGACGACATTCTGATGTGCCATAAACGCACTTCAACACCACATCAGCCCGCAATTACAGGTTTTCCTGGCCTCCCAATTGAGAAATCCACTGCACCGCACACCAAGTCAGTAATCCAGCAACAAAATCAGCAAAGCCGAGAACAATAATGACCTTAATTCAGTGTGCAAAGATTATTCTGTATTGCATCAGCGGTGGTCTGCAGAGGAAACACTGGAGAGAGTTCCATGAGTAATCGCTTACAAGAACGGCAAACTCACGAGTCTCAGCAATAAAATAAACCTCCTCTAACCTTACACATAAATACACAGTTGTCTCAGAGCAGGAAGAGCTTGCGTATAGTTACACAAATCTTCCCGGAGACTGGAAAAAATACATGTATTTGTGGACGTCATTTTCTGAATTCTTACTCCATGGCACATATCAGCCGTGGAGCAGATCGCTCTCAAAAGACACACCTCTACTTTTTGCACACAGCAGCTCCATCATGAAGCATCGCAGGAAGGACTTGGGGCAACAGCTAACGCTGTAGTAGTAAGAACAGCGGCCCATTTTAGCAGGCAGGATTATCTGAATGTGCTCTTTCCTGATAAGTGGATTATTACGATATTTCTCCATTTCACTATGTGGGGTTGAATCACATTACCAAAACTGCAACTTATGAAATCAGGCGTGTGGTGTCTGGATTACAGAAGAGTGAGAGTGCTTCTGTATTTCAGAATAGGGGAGGCCCCTCACTCAGCACAGCCATAATTACCCATCAGCCCTCACCACACATTTGTATATTTATACACCAGTAAAAATAAAAAATAGATATGATTTACTTGGCCAACAATCACAAAGAAATGTCATGTAACCCATTGAATTAAATGTGAATAGAAATAGAAAGCCTCAAATAGTATTTTCATGTAAAATAATAAAATAAAACTTTGTAACTTTTTACAGTGTGTATAAATTAAACAAAATAACCATTGGTGCTCGGGCCCTAATTACATATACGCCACATTTGTCATCACATGATATTAAATTCAGTGAGTGGAGTCCAGTTATCTCAGAAATACAGTTATTAGGTTATTTTTAAATACATTAATTTAAAGTGCTCTTGATTCTTGGCAGCATATCGAATAATGAGTGAAGAAAGAGATAAAATTACTAAATAAAATAGCTGATATTACTACTGGTTCATTTGTCAGATGGAAATGGAAGGTCAAATGGAGTCCGTGTTGTTGTTTACTGCACATTTTGTCAAATATAGTAGATCATTTAATTAAAAGTAGGATACTGTGCACATTACGCATACAACATACTGGAAAAAAAATAAGCATAGTATGCTAGTATAGCATTCTAAACATAGCCTTGTTTTATTAGCATCCCTTAGATAATCATACCTCCTCTAACTATTTTTCATTTTTTGCAATGGAATTTTAATTAAATTCCAGTGCATTTTAACGACAGCTACCACCGCAATAGTTACTCATAATGACACACACACACACACACACACACACAACACTCTCCTCCGTAATGGAGGTCAGTGGCCAAAGAGGCTATCATGGCAGTTTTGAGCAAGGAAGGCATTTCCAGAACTCCAGAGACAGAGCACATTGTACAGCTGTCAAAATATCAGGCCAAACCAAAAGTGCTTACAGTGGGACAAAGTACAGAAAGGTGTGAAGGAGGTTTTTCCAGAGACAGATGGGTGATGTTTGGGACAGATGTTTTTCAGCCATAAGAATTCATAAACAACACGTGCCACTTTGGGGTACGAGTGAGATGTTTTGTTTGTTTCATAGCAAGACCTTGAAAGTTTGGAAAGAGCTAAAAGATGTAGTTATATATATATATATATATATATATATGCTCAGTACTGCCATGTTATCATGCCATTTCCATCTGCTACTTTCCTGTGCATGTATGCAATTTCACAATTACTGCCATCTAACACATCAGAGACAGAAGTTGCATGTGTTTCTGCAACTCTCCACCCGTCACAACTGTCTTATGCATATTGTACACAAAACTGAAAAACAGCTTCCCTATCCTATGCCACATGTCTAGTCTAATTTTGTTTGGTTGACTTCTTTACAAAAGATCTGGGGTGCATTTCCCGATAACGTTGTCTCTTAGCCCCACGAAGACTCTAAAGGTATACCTAGGTGTGTTCCCCAAACTATACCTTAGTAGGCTGCTTAAGGTATACCTACTTACGTACCACGTTACCAGGTGCTGTCCATGGCGGTGGTGCACAATTGGTTGATATCGAAGGCTCGAGAATAGATTATTCACCCTATGCATGGGCTGCTTCAGTGCGTTATAAGAGAAAGTGGTGTTCTTTATAAAAGAAGTGTTGATTTTAAATAAATACACGGAACTCTTTCCTGTTAGAGTGCAACAAACTTGTGTGAAACTTTTACTTTCACTTTGCAGCATACATCACATCAGGGAAGAAATCCAGACACTGCTTAATAATTTAACAACTTTTAACAAAAAGGAAAAAAAGAACATAGGCCTACACAAATCCAACAGAAAAAGGTAAATTGCATTAATCAGGACTCAAGGGATCTTATAAAAATAATCCAAATTGCAAACTAAATCCAACCCTGGATATTTTATATAATTTCAAAATGAGTGCGCGAACCCACAATCTCATGCCCAAACGTATCATGCGTATCACCAACTGGCAGTATGCCTTCACTGGCCTTTGAAAGGGTCATTTATGTTATCATAATATATTTCTCATAATGTTTTGATTTACTCCACAACCAGGGTTGATTTCCCAGCAGCCATATCACATTACTGGTGTAAATCACTAATTGCTGTTATACCCAGGGCTGCACGATTAATCGAATGCGATTGTCATGCGCATTTTGTTAAAAAAAAAGCCGGTTCTGTAATCAGCAGGAAATCATCATCACGTGCTTTCAGATGGAGCAGAATTTACTACACATAGCCTTAGTTCACTGACAAGTTACGCAAAAAAAA
>NW_015505372.1:1319635-1324966 GCF_001515645.1 Sinocyclocheilus grahami
TATTTCATGGTAGTTAAGCAGTGATAAAGGCATTGCATTATAAATATACTTTATTTTAATGAAAATTATAATAAGAAGAACTCAGATAAACCATATATTGCCGTAGTCGTGTGTTTATTAGTCACGTTGAATCAATGAAAGCAGTTGAATCTTCTGTTTATTTAGCTGCAGCGATAGGCATTTTCTGTGTTTCTTCTGTGAGGCGTATTTGGAGTTTCAGCGTGAGAGCACCCTATGGCCTTTGGATGGAGATTTACTGCTGATCACAGAACCGTGTTTCACTGAAAGATACGCATGACAATCGCAGCTTCTGTTGAATCGCGATCTCGATTCCATTTTCGATTTATCGTGCAGCGCTAGTTATACCTACTCAATAAAAGTGCAACAGCTAATCAAAAGAATGCTTGTCAAAGAATAGCTACTATGGCAGAGAAAAAAGAGAGAATGAGTGCAAGATGAGAGCCGCCAGCAGCTGAATTTGGGGGCTGAGGGGGTAACTCCGTCGAGTTTGTCTTAAAGTTGGACCAACAAGATCTAAAAGCTGCTGAATTTGCTGCTGTGGCAGGTAATTTTTATTTTTTTTTAATTGCAGCTTCTGACATGGTAGCCAGGAGAATAAAGTGTTGGTGCACATACACTAAATAGCTCCGTTGGGCGGCTGTCTTTGATTTAGCAAAACAATTCACTGTATCGCTGCCATAGTTTGACCAAAATCCCCACCACAATCATTCCCTTTAAACAGACTCCTAAGCCTTTGCTGCCTAATTGTTTGCCAGCTGATGTACCTTTGGATAATATAAGCTAACAAACATCACCATGACAATTTTATTCTTTGCATGAAAACACTTCAGTTAGCCTAATTCAACACTGGGTGTATTACAACTTCAGAATTGTATTTGTATAGACTGAGATGTAAAGAACTGTGAACATAAGGTATAGCTAAGAGTGGGCCAGACCAACTTTACGAAATTATGACTTACAGAAGTTATACTTAACTAGGAACATTTCAGAAAACACGTATTAACGATAAGGTACAGCTTAAGGTATATCTTAAGAACGACATAGCGTTAAGAAGGTTTCGGGAAATGCAGTCCTGATTATGTCATTTACACCTTTTTTTTGTATTCTACTTTATAAATGCAAATTAATACACCATCTGTAATTTCAGTTCTTCAAATATCATGGTGACTGTCATCAAGAAGAACTTATTTTATAAAGCTACGAAAAACTTCAGAATGTATAATAGCAAATGCATGGACTGCTAAAGCTACCAAAACAAGACATGATACACCTGAGAGGAAGTTGTGGACAAATTAAAAGCATTATTTCACAGCACATTTTTGCCTGCATTTCTATAACTTGCACATATAAATCTCCCATAATTAAATGCTGCTTGCAATACGGATGAGTGATGATCTAATCCTCTTTAAATAAATCTAAGAAAATATGTTAATAACGCCAAAAAACAGAGATTGCATTAGACAGCTTGATATGACAACCATGAAAGATCAAAATGGTAAAAATGAGAAATGTCATTAAAATAATAAAATTATTAGCAACAAAACCTGCTTAGGGAGACAGAAACATGACTTTTTGACCTGGAATAAAGAAAATAAGCAATAATAATGATGATGTTGAGCAACCTGTGGAGCACAAACAAGCAATGCATGTACAGACTTTCGGACCAAACAATAAAAATGAACAATCATGACATCTAGAGCAACCTGTGAAAGACAAACAAGCATTGCATATGTGTGTCAAATAAATCTACATGTCAATAACTCGTTTACAGTGTTTACAAATTACTTCCATTATTATAATACAAGCCAAAATTGGCAGCAACCTGTCCCAACTTTAACCTGGAATGCAAAACACATCAAAAGACATGATAAAATTTACACCACATGCTTTGAAAAAAAGACTGACTTACCAAGAAAAGCCATCACCCAAACTGCATGCCTGTAATGTTTCTTCATGTAGCAGGATTCCTTTTCATGACATCTGCATTGGAACATCAATTAATCCACAAGCTGTTTCCAAATAGCATTTTAATAATTCCATTTATTAATCTAACCACATCTTGACAATCAAAAAAAAACACAAATACAAAAAATTGAGTATTTTCACAGGTGAACAGGAAGTTAGTGCCAGTACATGGTCACATGTCATCTTAGGAAGATGCTTATTGGCTGCCTGATGGGCTTGTGGTATTGCAGGTCAGTGTTAAGGGGTTAATATGGAGGACGAAACCTGCAAAAACAATAAATAAATAAATAAATATGCAAATAAATAAATAAATGTGTGTATAAATACACAAATTCTTGTTTAAATACATATAGAAATAATTAAACATGTGATTAAAGTAGGCAAATAAATAAAATAAATTGGTGGGCAAATGGAAAATGTTTAAGGAAATGCTAAACTCATCCTATTTATTTTCCTTTGATCACTCATTTATTTCTGAATGAAATTCCGCATTTATTTTTCCTCTGCACAACATGCTAATGAGAGGGTGTCAACCATGGACTTGGTCGGGTCTTGTGATAGCTGGGGGCGCGGCTTTCCTGCTGACAGGAGATGCATGGTGTTAATCCAGTATAGCCTAGTAAAGTCACTTTTGCCGTTCAACAGAGCAAGATACATAGAAAAATTGAGCCGTATTGTTCGTATAGTATCTGTGACTTTAAGCATTTGAGGAAAATTCTAAAAGGTGTGCATTATAACCGAGACCTACATGACCACTTCACAGTTGGTTGTGTTACTGTAAGTAATTTTCCTCAAATGTTATTGAAGTTAGAAAAGTGTAAACCAATGTTGTATGTAACTTTAGAGATGGTCCCTAGATTTACGAATATCGAATGCCCGGAAATGACACCTCTGACCATTCCGTTGGGTTGTTTGTAAAGTCAAAGATACTATACGGACAATACGGCTCAGTTTTTCTATGTATCTTGCTCTGTTGAACGGCAAAAGTGACTTTACTAGGCTATACTGGATTAACACCATGCATCTCCTGTCAGCGGGAAAGCCGTGCCCCCAGCTATCACAAGACCCGACCAAGTCCATGGTTGACACCCTCTCATTAGCATGTTGTGCAGAGGAAAAATAAATGCGGAATTTCATTCAGAAATAAATGAGTGATCAAAGGAAAATAAATAGGATGAGTTTAGCATTTCCTTAAACATTTTCCATTTGCCCACCAATTTATTTTATTTATTTGCCTACTTTAATCACATGTTTAATTATTTATATATGTATTTAAACAATAATTTTTGTATTTATACACACATTTATTTATTTATTTATTTGCATATTTATTTATTTATTTATTTATTGTTTTTGCTGGTTTCGTCCTCCATAGGTTAAGGCCTTGTTCACTCCTGCTGGTAGATGTTGTAACCACACCTTCTGGTTCTACAAAGCATTGTTCTTATATAAATAAATAAATACATTTTGCAATCTAAATACAAAAATTGTTTTTGAAGGAATTATCGTATGCTTACAGAATTATATTATGCCCACAGGCTGCTTATTTGATTAAATATAAAACAGTAAAAACAGTAATATTGTGAAATATTGTGAAATTCAAAATAACTCATTCTATTTTCAAATATTTGCATCATTACTCCAGTCTTCAGTATCACATGATCCTTCAGAAATCATTCTAAAATTCTGATTTCCTGCTCAAGAAACATGTATCATTATTATCAATGTTGAAAATAGTTGTGCTGCTTGATATTTTGTGGAAACCATTATCTTTTTTTTATTTTTTATTATTTGATTCTTGGAATCAAAATTGTGCTATTGGCCAATCAGCACCATCATGTCATTTTCCTGCAGATTCAAATTAGTCACATAGAAGTTACGCTCAGGAGTTTAGCTAAAAAAGTGAGCAAATACATTGAATGAACAGAAATGCTAACCAATTGCTTTCTCCAGGTATTATAGATCTCCTCAGTCCTGAGAAGTTTAAAGAGGACATGGAGGGAGGGAATGATTTAAGGCTTGTTAAAATATTGCTGATTGGATGCTGCTGGATCACTGCACACAGCTACAATGTTATTTTCTTCATAACAATAAAACCAGTAAAACATTCCATAATAAAACGAACAGTGCTAAAATATGGTCCATATCTCAGTTCAGGTATCTTGTTTTCTCTGCACCAGCGCTCTTGATTTTTATTGGCTCACATTGGCTCTCTACCAGAAGATAATGTTGGCCTTTGAGCACAATTGATACATACACCACTGTTCAAAAGTTTACGGTCAGTAATTTAAACAATTACAATTACAACTGTATACAATTTATAAATATTTTCATACTGCATTTTGAATTTTGGTCATTTAGCCCAACCATATGAACCAAAATTATTTTCCCCTTATTTTTTTAATTGCACTCAAGCATGAATTAGATGTGAGGGCTATTATGGTGGGGTTATTGGTAAGAATTTACCCAGGGTCATTTGTTAAAATGATTGTACAAGGATTGTATATTTCTAGAATTGTAATACAGTATTGTATGGAGACCCATTTCTGCCATAGAATTAAAAAAAGTAATTGTGATATTTTTTTTCTGAGAAAACATGTCAGGATTGTGAGATATAAACTCAGGATTCTGATATTTTTTCTCTCAATTATGACTCTTTGTTTTCTCTCAGAATTCTGTGTGTTTTTTTTCATGCAATAATTCCAGGTTGATATCTCACAATTCTGACATTTTTTCTCAGAATTCTGAGTTTACAATTCTGTTTTTTTATATATATAATTCTAAGTTTACATCTTGCAATTCTGTTTTTTTTTTTCAGAATTTTGAGTTTTCACCTTACAGTTCAGTTTTTTTTCCATTATCAAATAAAAAATAAAAAGGTAGTTGCAAATTTTTATCTCATATTCAGACTTAGTTTTTTTTCGCAATTCTGAAAAAAGTTTTTTTTTTCTTGCAATAATTTCAAGTTGATATCTCACAATTCTGACTTTTTTTCTCAGAATTCTGAGTTTACATCTCATAAATCTCTTTTTTTCAGAATTCTGAGTTTACACCTCAATTGTGAATTTATAAATAACATAGTTCATGAGTTTACTTTCGCAAAAAAGAAAAAAAAGAAAAAAAAGAAAAAAAGGTTATTGTGACTTTTTTGCCCACAAACGTTTATATCTCACAATTTGTTTTTATTTTTCTCAGAATTGCAAGAAAAAAAGTACAAATTGTGAGATATAAACTGAGGTTTGTGAGGGAAGAAAGTCTGAAATCTGAGAAGAAGAAAAAAGTCGCAATTACCTTTTATTTTATTCCTTGGCACAAACGGGCTTCCATAGTTTTGTGAACCATTCA
>NW_015505373.1:0-5342 GCF_001515645.1 Sinocyclocheilus grahami
GTGTGTCAATAATGCAAAAGGATAACAGTAAACACTCAATTTTCAGTTAAAGGCATGAATTCCGTGATGTCATCATCCAGCTCAGTTCAGTTGAAATAGTATCTGTGCAATCAAGTCAACGATATTGCTGGAAAATAAGTGTCAGCCACTAAGCAAGCCAGAGGCGACAGCGGCAAGGAACCAAAACTCCATTGGTGACAGAATGGAGAAAAAACCTTGTGAGAAACCAGGCTCAGTCAGGAGGCCAGTGCTCCTCTGACCAGATGAACCAGCAGGTTGGTTCTGGTTCCTGTGGTCTTGTCCCGGTGACTGTCTAGGAGACAAGGTCTTCACTGGGGATCTGTCTCTGGGGCTCATCTTGTTCTGGTCTCTGCTGACATTCAGGGCTGTAGAGGTCATCTCTAGGTGCTGATTTACCATCTGGGCTGGATACGCATCTGAGCCTACCCCTAAACCTAACCCTACCCCATGTAGTTACCTTATATTACCATAACTTTCTTAGGTACACTGTAAGTACATGTAAATACATATATTGTAAAATAAACTGCAACCGTACAAATGTTTTATATCTACAGAAAGTAACAATACATTTATAAAAATAAATAAATATATAAATGTTCACTACACTACACTTATGTTGTTTGTTTGGTCAGCAAAACAAATAAACATGGCTTAGTAGTGCACATTTAAATACACAGCATCATACCACCTACATCCCATAAAATGTTTTTAAACATGTCCAGCACATAAGTAAAAGCATATGTTTGTATTCTATACTGTACATCCTACATAACGGATCCCATTAACAATCTTCATTTTAAAAATATTACATAAAGTTAAAAATGAGGTTCCTTTAATTTAAAAGGTTTTAAACATAATACAAAATGTATTAACAAGAAATGAACAGTAATTTTAAGCATGTTTAAAATGACATTTACTCACGAGATAGCCTAAATCAAGCTGTTTTATTCTACCTCATGTGGGCAGATGAAGGGCAGCCGAGTACTGCCCACTTTTTCTCTCTAAAGATATTCCCTGTTTTAAGAAATGTGTGGATGATGCCACGTCCATTCCAGTAGTTGTTGTCAGACCTATGTTCCTGTGTTGTTGTGTTTTCTCCCCATGTACTCCCCGTGACCCAGTTTCTCCCTTGTTTGACTGTGTTCATTTGGTTCAGGTGTGTCACGTCAATTACCCTTGTTTAGTCTTGTGTATATATAGTGGTGTCTGTTACTATGTGCTAGTACTATAGTATTACTATGTCTATAATATGTGCTCTGTGTGTGTGTTCCTGCCTGCCCTGTGTTACCCCTCTTTTGATTATTACAGACTGTGATTCGTGAATCTCCTGTGTCTCCGCGTTCTTTGCTCCTGCACAGCAGACATCCCGTGACAGTTGTCAGTATTAAGTCCAATGAAGAATGCCATATAGGTTACAGACAAGATTTGGCTGCACAGTTGAGGAATATTGACCTTACGCATATGGACCTAAGAAAGAGAAGAATATACCATAATAATTCACAGCAATTACTTACTTGCCTAGCTATTTGCCATTTAATAAGGAATAAACAATATCTATTCAGTTGATGTTATCACAAAATAAAACCTAACAGGGTGATCAGGACCCTGAAGCAAAGTAGCAAAGAATGTACATTATATGGCCGGCTGGATGCTTTGCATGCTTCAAAAGAGGGCTTACAATGACTTACAAAGACACATAACAGCTACAAGTGTATGCACTACTTGCTTTATGCAAGCACTATATAGGATAAATCACTATATAGAATTTACCCTATTATACTTTATCGACACAAATTGATAAGCGAATCAACAAACAGTCACCCACAAATAGTCTATAAACAAAGCATCAGGCTGTCTTTGAATTCACATGAACAACAGTTAACGTAGTTACTCGTCGTCAGGCTACAGAAGAATACCCTAATTCCTCCGTTCAGTTAGGCCTAAGACATCGAGTCACGCAGACGTATAACAACCCAGCCACAACACATAATTGCGAATAACATGCCTTACCTTAACACAGAATCGACCAGAGTCCAACGTTTATATTTTTTCTACGAATCTTTGAGTTAACATGTACTAAACATGAGTGGAATTTGCACCGCAGTGCCCCCACACCTTGATGCTCATGACAAGAATAGCATGTATAGTTATCTTTATTGAAGTTAATTAGGTTTAAATCGCCATCATGCATGAATGAATTATATATTTTGCAATTTTACACATAATAATCCACGATGATCACATTACACAAAACTGAAATTGCACGTCAAAATAACACATTGTCAATATTTTTTGAGACCCACCAAAATTTCACAAATCACGTTTTCAGGGGAGCCCATGTCTTATTAAGGGACATTTGAGGAAAGCAGAAGCAGGAGCAAAGAAAAAAAGCAGGATTGAGAAAACCGACTTAAAGGAACAACACCTTTTCATCATAATGGAAATCCCTGACATATCATCAGTAAGTAAATATATTTCTTTGAAGTATTTTAGGATAGTTGAGGAAATACTTGACCTACATTAATAGATTAGCACAGGGATCTCCAATCCTGCTCCTGGAGGGCTACAGTCCTGCAAACTTCAGTTGCAACTGTCCTCCAACACATCTGTATCATCAACTAATCCTGAAAACCTTAATTATCTGGTTCAGTTGTTTGAGAAGGGTTAGACAGTTGGAGACCCCTGTATTAACAGCTGTTTCATTCACCTTTGGGTGTGAATATTTGGAAGTAAGAACTAGCAAGATATAAACAATAAATCATTTAGCTATCAACATGACTTTGAAACACATACAATGTAAATACACAATAGAAGTTTTAATGCTTCACATCATAAGAATATCCCTGTCATTATTCAACATATGTACTTCTGTTCATAAAATATAATTCTATTCATGAAAGTGATGACAGTGAAATACATGATTTATTTCAAAATGTATTACATATTAATTGATAATCTGAAATCTTTATGAGTTCTGAAATCTTTTCACATTGACTGTTATAAACCAATGCTGACTTTCTAATGACCATTCACTGCTGTGTAGCTTTAACATTAAACTGACACCTTTCAATATTACAGATAAATCTAACTAATCGACCAGAGCTGTTTGATTTTGAGGGAATTTCTATGACCCACTACTTCACCGACAACTGGGAAAAGGTGAAAAACTTTCAGGCAAGACCTGATGACATTCTAATCGCCACTTACCCTAAAGCAGGTGAGGGCACTTTACAGTTTGTAAAAAAAAATAATAATAATAATTAGTCAGCATGTGATATGACCCCTTCACTGCATATTACTCTTAAAGTTAGTTATTCTGGTGTTTAGGAAGAATAATGAATCTCTAATGCTCCTTTTATATTACTTCATGGTGACTGGATTTATATGGCCCACCCTAAAAGTGGCGCATATGTGCCCAAATGCACATATAGTTAGTCTGACCCTGCTACATTTCAATATATTTTCTTTTAAAACTGTCCTTTGCTCTTTATGAGTTCTGAAAGCTTTTCATAGTGTATTATTTTTTTAAGGCGAAATTGCTTCCTCATCACATGATCCCTTTAATTATTAAAGTGATAGTTCGTCCAAAAATGTCAAATCCTGTCATCGTTTACTCACCCTCATGTCATTCCAATCCCTTAAGCCTTCTACACACTGCACAATTTTGTCTGTCCCAGATGAAAGATTGGCATTGTGGAAAACAATCATGGAGAGTTCTGTGATCGTGGCTCCTTAACAATTTCCTGGTCATGGGTCCAACGTTGTACAGTGAGACAGGTTCAAAGTCGGCCATTGTCAAGGTCTTGCAACCAAAGATATCCTGCGATCATTTTCTGACAGTGTCAGAAATTACATGGCACAGTGTGTTTGCTGCTACGACCCCTGTTTACTGACCAGCCAATAAAAATGCAACATGAAATGGCATGTTGATCAATGCAGCATGGTGTTAAAACTTAAAACTGCTTACCTCAAAGTATTTTAAAGTGCTCCTATTATGGATTACCTTTCATGCAGTGTGTAACACAACTCTAAATTAATGAAAACATCCTGCAAAGTTTTGAATCTGAAAGTGCACCATGTATAAAGTTATTGTCTCTCAAAAGAAAGAGTCGACTCTGAATCATTAAAAGGAGTCGTTTTTAAAACGAATCCCAAGCTGTTTCATGTTGACGTCAACATGAAACATTAGCATATTGCCTGCCAACTTCTTGGTCTTTTCGCGTTGGTGTGACTAAAAATGCTAATTCATGCAAGCAGCACTGCGCTAATGAACATGCAAATTCCTTATTTGCCATTAGGTGCCACTTTTGGAGCGGTAAAATAGCTGTTTCCCCAGTAACACTGTACACAAAGCAGCACTGCGCTAACAAATGCTGCTTTATCAGGCATTACAGGCATGATGACATTAAAGGGTTAGTTCACCCAAAAATGAAAATTAGGCTGTGTTTTACTCACCCTAGGCATCCTAGGTGTATATGACTTTCTTCTTTCAGACGAATCCAGTCGGAGTTATATTAAAAATTGTCCTGGCCATTCCAAGCTCTATCATTGCAGTCAGCGGGTGTTGCAGTGCTTCAGTCCAAAAGAAGTTAAATAAAAAGAACCAATCCATTTAAAAAAAAAAGTGTCTCACACGACTCCGGGGGGTGAACAAAGGCTTCCTGTTGCGAATCGATGCGTTTTTGTAAGAAAAATAACCATATTTAAAACCTAATCACTTTAATGTAGCTTGCGCTCACTGTTGTACACGGAAGCAGCTCCGGGAGGATGACGTATGAGGTCAGCGTCATGCAAAGGAGGGGTTTGGAAAAATGAATCGTTAAACAAATCGTTTGGGAGTCGTTGAGCAAATAAGGTAATAATAAATGCATATTATATGACAATGAAAGTGCTTTTGACCTTGCCTGCATGTCAACCTGTTGTTGGGGACTTCCAAAATCAAAATGTGCGTAGTGAACTTTTATTACCCATAATAGGAGCACTTTAACTTCCACTTTTACAGCTTTCTCTTTTTTTCAGCAAACAAAAAAAAACTACAACTGCCAACTGTGCTTTCTCATGCTCTTTTTGTTTACCACTAGTGCATGCTAATAATGTTTTATTCTACAATTGTAACTTGCGTTGTAGTCTACGAGTCACTATAGGCGTCATCGTCATACAGTCTGCATAGGCTACATGTCGTACCCAAGTTTATTAGATCTATGTTGCACATGTGTGATTTGTAATAATCTTATAGGATTGCTAAAATCGTGTAGTGTGTAGAAGGCTTAAGACTCGTTCACCTTAAAAACTAAAATTAAGATATTTATAATAAAACCTGA
>NW_015505373.1:6942-9056 GCF_001515645.1 Sinocyclocheilus grahami
GAACTCCCGGAACACCTCGTTCATGAAGCCCTGGAATACGGAAGGTGAGTTGGATAGGCCATATGGCATAACGCAGTATTCATAGTGTCCGGTGGGCGTGATGAAGGCAGTCTTCCACTCGTCACCATGACAGATCCGAACGAGGTTATAGGCGCTTTGCAGGTCCAGCTTGGAGAAGATACGAGCTCCACGACGTTCCTCGAGGGCGGCCGGCACCAGTGGAAGGGGATATGGATACATCACGGTTTGGGAGTTGAGGGTCCGGTAATCAATACAAGGCCGCAAGCCTCCGTGCTTCTTGCCCACAAAGAAGAAACTTGAAGCGGCCGGTGATGTGGAGGGCCGGATGAAGCCTTGCTGGAGAGCCTCCTTAATATACTCCTCCATTGCTCCAGGATGGACAACGGGTACACCCTACCCTTAGGTAGTTGAGCTCCAGGCAGCAAATCTATGGCACAGTCCCACGACCGATGAGGTGGTAGTTTCATTGCGGCCCACTTGCTGAACACATCCTGGAACACCCGGTATTCCCAGGGAATACTGTGTGGTTCGGGGCTCTCGATGGAGGCACAGACAGGGAGGAAACCAGGTGACAGGGGACGAACTTGGGACATACAGTGCTGCTGACAGTACTCACTCCAGCGAATAACTTCGTTGGTGCTCCAGTTAATGATGGGTGCGGGTTGGGTTAACCAGGGGCGCCCCAGGATGATTTCCGCTGTGGAATTTTCCAGCACCAGAAACGAGATGGTCTCCTCATGAAGGCACCCTATGCGGAGCGTGATGGTGGGGGAGCATAGTTGGATCTTCCCACGACCCAACGGCTTTCCCTGAATGGTGAGGATATGGGCATGTTTCAGTGGTCTTAGTTGAAGGCAGTGGAGTGTGTTACGGGATATGAAGTTCCCAGAAGAACCAGAGTCTACAAGGGCTTGCGCTTAAAGGGATTGGTGAGATGCAATTAATGATACAGTCATTCTAGTCAGGGTAGCAATTTGAGGGCTGAGCTGGATAGTACTCACCGAGGGTCGTGAGGGACGGATAGGACACGAGCGAATCACGTGTCCCTGCTCCCCACAATACAGACACAGTCCGGTGGTTATCCTCCGCGAACTCTCCACATGGGTGAGATGGTACGAATCCACTTGCATGGGTTCTGGTGCTGGAGCCGGTGAGGCGGGGGGCTGGAGCGGGGTACAGGCCAGGAGATGTTGGGAGATCTTAATAGCCTTTTGAATGAAACTCTAATCCCACGGTGTCGTCAAATATCACCATTTGAAGGTGAATGTCGGTGTTCAGCCCTTGCCGGAACGCAGTCAGTAAAGCCACTTCGTTCCATCCACTCGCCACCGCCAGGGTGCGGAATTTAATGGCATACTCGCTCATGGAGGCTTTGCCTTGGCGGATACGGAAGAGCTGGTCATGCACGGATATCTCAGTGTGACTAAACACCTCCTTGAAGTGGGCGGTGAACACAGATAGAGTGCGAAGGTCCTGACTGTTACTGTCCCACATTGACTGGGCCCAGTGAAGAGCGCGGCCGACGAGATGAGAGATCATGAAGGCCACCTTGACGCGGTCATTGGGAAAGGCTTGTGACTGCATCTCAAAGTATAAGGAACATTGTAATAAGAAACCACCACAATCCGCCGCCTCACCGGAGAAGATCGCGGGCCGTGCCATGGGACTGTCGGAGGCAGATACAACGGGAGTACGGATGGCGTGGATTAAATCCTCCAGTGATGGTGGCACCATAAAGTGGGTAAGTTGTGGTCTGATCTTCTGTCACAGTACAGAAGGAGACCAGGGATGGAGAGGTAAAGTAAACAGAGCTTTATTGAACAGGTGCTGGGAGAGAGAGAGAGAGATGGAGAGCAAACGGGTTAGAGCAACATTCTATGGAATGGAAGGGATCCGGCTCACGTGATGAAGGGTTCCTTGGTGGATCGGGCTGAAGAGGATGGCACAGAAACAGTACGGTATCAGGATGGAGTCCGGGTTCAGTGAGTCAGGTAAGGAGTAGCGTAGTGAACTCAAGACCAGACGAAATGTGACTGCAGTAGCTGTGCATTTAAACTAGTGCTGATGAGGTGGTGACAGGTGCGGCTGATTAG
>NW_015505373.1:9828-41507 GCF_001515645.1 Sinocyclocheilus grahami
AGTTGAGCTCCAGGCAGCAAATCTATGGCACAGTCCCACGACCGATGAGGTGGTAGTTTCATTGCGGCCCACTTGCTGAACACATCCTGGAACACCCGGTATTCCCAGGGAATACTGTGTGGTTCGGGGCTCTCGATGGAGGCACAGACAGGGAGGAAACCAGGTGACAGGGGACGAACTTGGGACATACAGTGCTGCTGACAGTACTCACTCCAGCGAATAACTTCGTTGGTGCTCCAGTTAATGATGGGTGCGTGTTGGGTTAACCAGGGGCGCCCCAGGATGATTTCCACTGTGGAATTCTCCAGCACCAGAAACGAGATGGTTTCCTCATGAAGGCACCCTATGCAGAGCATGATGGTGGGGGAGCATAGTTGGATCTTCCCACGACCCAACGGCTTTCCCTGAATGGTGAGGATATGGGCACGTTTCAGTGGTCTTAGTTGAAGGCAGTGGAGTGTTACGGGATATGAAGTTCCCAGAAGAACCAGAGTCTACAAGGGCTTGCGCTTAAAGGGATTGGTGAAATGCAATTAATGATACAGTCATTCTAGTCAGGGTAGCAATTTGAGGGCTGAGCTGGATAGTACTCACCGAGGGTCGTGAGGGACGGATAGGACACGAGCGAATCACGTGTCCCTGCTCCCCACAATACAGACACAGTCCGGTGGTTATCCTCCGCGAACGCTCCGCATGGGTGAGATGATACGAATCCACTTGCATGGGTTCTGGTGCTGGAGCCGGTGAGGCGGATGTGCTCGGTGAGGCGGGTGGCTGGATCGGGGTACAGGCCATGAGATGTTGGGAGATCTTGATAGCCTTTTGAATGAAACTCTCTAATCCCACGGTGTCGTCAAATGTCACCATTTGAAGGCGAATGTCAGCGTTCAGCCCTTGCCGGAACGCAGTTAGTAAAGCCACTTCATTCCATCCACTCGCCACCACCAGGGTGCGGAATTTAATGGCATACTCACCAGGCCTTGCCGGATACGGAAGAGCTGGTCATGCGCGGATATCTCAGTGTGACTAAACACCTCCTTGAAGTGGGCGGTGAACACAGATAGAGTGCGAAGGTCCTGACTGTTACTGTCCCACATTGACTGGGCCCAGTGAAGAGCGCGGCCGGCGAGATGAGAGATCATGAAGGCCACTTTGGCGCGGTCATTGGGA
Source organism: Sinocyclocheilus grahami (assembly GCF_001515645.1). Classification (NCBI taxonomy): domain Eukaryota; kingdom Metazoa; phylum Chordata; class Actinopteri; order Cypriniformes; family Cyprinidae; genus Sinocyclocheilus; species Sinocyclocheilus grahami. The sequence continues at coordinate 10,999 of NW_015505373.1, forward strand.
AAGGCTTGTGACTGCATCTCGAAGTATAAGGAACATTGTAATAAGAAACCACCACAATCCGCCGCCTCACCGGAGAAGATAGCGGGCCGTGCCATGGGACTGTGGGAGGCAGATACAACGGGCGTATGAATGGCGTGGATTAAATCCTCCAGTGATGGGGGTTTCGGTGGTTGTGGCTCCATAACGTGGGTAAATTGTGGTCTGGTCTGCTGTCACAGTACAGAAGGAGACCAGGAACGGAGAGGTAAAGTAAACAGAGCTTTATTGAACAGGTGCTGGGAGGGAGAGAGAGAGAGATGGAGAGCAAACGGGTTAGAGCAACAGTCTATGGAATGGAAGAGACCAGGCTCACGTGATGAAGGGTTCCTTGGTGGATCAGGCTGAAGAGGATGGCACAGAGACAGGAAGGTATCAGGATGGAGTCCGGGTTCAGTGAGTCAGGTAAGGAGTAGCGTAGTGAACTCAAGACCAGACGAAGTGTGACTGCAGTGGCTGTGCATTTAAACTAGTGCTGATGAGGTGGTGACAGGTGCGGCTGATTAGTACTCCGGTGATTGTGAACGGGTGTGTGAGATGATTGGGCCTGACGAGGCTGGACTCTCCCTGACAATATGATCAAAGAAGGCTGTGAAAATACTGTAAATCTGCATTGTTAATCCATTTGATCATTTATTTTAGAACTTCAAACCTTAAATCAAACCTTATCAAATTAAATTGTAAAATTATATTCTCCAATATATGTTGGCCATAATTAATGCTTTTATTTAATACTTTTTGCAACATTCCTTTGGATAGCAGCTCTGAGTCTTCTCTTATAATGCCTGAAGAGTTTGGAGAACACAAGACAAGAGATCAAAGACACCATTCTAGTGTCATCATGTTGGTGCTACCCTAAACCTACCCACTTCTGAACCATATAAAACATGTAACAGGCAAACATAAGTGCAGTCACAGGTATTTATTGCAAAAACTGACCATAAACAAGCAGTATAAATGCATTACAAACAAGTCCTTTTGCATTCCAAGTCTTCTGAAGCTATACGTCTTTATGTGAAAAAGAGAGTAAAACATAAGGTTTTAATCGCTGAAAATGATCCCGCTCCGTTAACGTGCTCACATCCAGTGTTGCCAAATAATTTTCAGGGGAAGTTGCTAAAGGAAGATTGATTTGTTGCTAAAAGTTGCTAAATGGCGCGATGTCATTGCGCGGTGACGTCATTGCATAATCACGATGCAAAATTGTGTCACTGCATCAAATCTCAGCAAAAACATTTTTTAAATATGTTAATTTAGATGTGTTTATAAAATAATATAAATGCATAATATAATATTAAAATATAAATAACTAATTTTAAATACAACATTGAATTATTTAACACTTTCACATTTTTTAACAATTACAATTTAAGTTTATTTTTATTAGCTAGTAAACTAGTAAAACTACTCATTCTGAACGATTATAGATTTAAGCAGTGTATTAGTAGTTCGTATGCCACACTCTAAGAAAAGTCTGTAAAAATAGGGCAAAATCTATTAATATGAAGGAATTTTCCGTAATTATTATTCACACGTTTTTTTACCTACATTTTAAATTATGAAAAGTTGCTAAATCTAGCAACAAAATTGCTAAGTTGGCAACACTGCTCACATTTCGTTCAAAAAGATACTCCCGACCATAGTATGATGCAATCGGTCACGAGACACACAAGAGCCAATAGCATTTCACAACCAAGGCTGACGTAAGACTTTAGGCTTCTTCTGGCGGCATTTTTTTAATTTGCGCAGAGATGTGCACAGACACTGCAGCACGCAGGATGAGCTTTAAGGCGGACGGAGACGGCGATCGTGTCTATTCCTCTCACAAATCAATCGTTTTGCCTCGGAAGACTTGTAATATTAATACTTTTTGAATAAATTATGACGGTAGTTGTATCTGCCTGTTATATCTTGTGTTTTATTGACAAATGGTAGGTTTAGCAGCTGAGCATAGGCGGAGCATGTGTAAGGCTGGGCAAGGCTTAGGGGGACTTGGGGCAAAAATGCCACTAAATTGGACAACAATGCCCTTGCACTAACAAATTAAATCTATTACGTCTGTTGCTAACAAAGTGAATATGAATAGATAGTGTCGATTGCGGCATTAAATTAAGATCTGCTCATGTTGCGCCTTATTTCATTTTAGGCGTTTTTACAGTGTTGCGCATTTGAACCAATCACACACAATTCTGTTGAGCTTAGGAATGCAATGGCCAATCAGAAGCGTTCAGATGAGTCATCGTTCAAAAATCAGTTTTGTTGAGTGTGTGCGCGTTCGCTGACTGAATTCCGGACTCTTGCGAATTCTCTCATCATAAACAACAAAGCGCAGATGTACGTACAATGTAAGTAAGAGATTAATTTCATTGTATACAGCTTATATAATTATCAATTTCTAAAGTTTTTATTAAATTGTAATAATGTCTTATGTAATATGTAATAATGTAATATGTCCCATTAAACATTTTTTTAGCCTACATGACACCCATGTCTGGTTCTTGCCCAAAAAGACAGTTTATGATGTTTGATAGATTTGGCTGCTTTTAGCCTTACCCTGGAGTTGGTTCACCCTCCGCCTATGCAGCTGAGTCAAGTCAAGTCAAGTCACCTTTATTTATATAGCACTTTTAACAATACAGATTGTGTCAAAGCAACTGTACAGCATTAATTAGGAAAATAGTGTGTCAATAATGCAAAGTGACAATAGTAAACACAAATTTTTCAGTTAAAGGCAGTTCATCATTGAATTCAGTGATGTCATCATCCAGCTCAGTTCAGTTTAAATAGTATCTGTGCAATCAAGTCAACGATATCGCTGGAAATTAAGTGTCCCCAACTAAGCAAGCCAGAGGCGACAGCGGCAAGGAACCAAAACTCCATCGGTGACAGAATGGAGAAAAAACCTTGGGAGAAACCAGGCTCAGTCGGGGGGCCAGTTCTCATCTGGCTAGATGAAACCAGCAGTTCAATTCCAGGCTGCAGCAAAGTCACATTGTGCAGAGGACTCAACTGGCTCCTGTGGACTTGTCCCGGTGGCCGTCTGAGACAAGGTCTTTACTGGGGATCTGTATCTGGGGCTCATCTAGTTGTCCTGGTCTCTGTGCTGACTTTCAGGGCTGTAGAGGTCCTCTCTAGGTGCTAATCCACCATCTGGTCTGGATACGTACTGGATCCGGGTGACTGCAGTGACCATCTGATCTGGATACAGACTGGATCTGGTGGCTACGGTGACCTCGGAATAAGAGAGAAACAGAATAATATTAGCGTAGATGGCATTCTTCTAGCGATGTAGCAAGTACATCGGGTATTATGGAAAGTGTTCCCGGTTCCGGTTGACCTAATTAATGCAGTCTAAAAATCCTTTAACGGATTTGAATATTAGAAATGTGTTAGTGTGTTATGTGTAAGCCAGGTTAAAGAGATGGGTCTTTAATCTAGATTTAAACTGACAGAGTGTGTCTGCCTCCCAAACAATGTTAGGTAGGTTATTCCAGAGTTTGGGCGCTAAATAGGAAAATTGAAAAATAAGCGTCCTTAGCCATCTTCAAGAACCGGCTGAAAACACATCTCTTCCATCTTTATTTGACCCTCTAACTCTATCACTCTCTATTCTAATTCTATTCTTTAAAAAAACACTTGTCCCTTTTAGACTTGCACTCTATTTATTTGCTGCTTGTTTTCTTTAAAAAAAAAACGAACACTTGCTTTCTAATCTTTTTGTATTCTATCTGTTTTCTTTTCATTTATTACACAATTAACAAAAGCAAAAAAGACCTCTAACACTAGCTTGCTCTATTCTTTTTCTATTCTATCTGTTTTCTTTTTAATTATTATATTTTAAAAAACCCTTGCTATGTGTACTGCATTAAGCTAACTGATACTTGTTATAGCACTTCTATATCATTGCCCTTTTGTTGATTTTGATCGCTTCCATTATCCTCATTTGTAAGTCGCTTTGGATAAACCCATCTGCTAAATGACTAAATGTAAATGTAAATGTTTAGGGGCAGGGGTTGTTTAAATAGTGTAATACAAATGAAACATTTGTAACTGTTTACATTGAAACATCACACCCCAACTTATATGCAATAATGGCAATATTATTACCCAATATATAATTTAATCATGACGATAAAATTACCAGTACGTTTCACGTTGGCATATTGACGCCAAGGGTTTCTTATTTAAAGCAATGGAGGGCCCTGCACGTCGAAAAATTACGCTAAAGGGGTACCCTGTGCGTCAAAAAGTGACGCCAAAGGGTCCTGACCAAGCATCAATATGTGACGAGTTGGGAGTGAGAATGTGTTGCTCAAACAACATCTAGTGATGTAGGTGCTGTTTGATCATTTTTAGGCTTTCTGACACAGAGGATCAACTATTTTCTGAAGTTTTCCATCTGTGATCCTTGGAGAGACTTTGGCCACTCTAACTATCTCCTCGACTTGCTTTAAGACAATCTAGACCCAGTTGTGACCTAATAAAGAGTGAGACTTGTAACCCAAAGGTAGCAGGTTTGAGTCTCAGTACCAGCAGGAAATGTAGGTGGGGGGAGTGAATCAACTATGCTCTTTTCCACCCTCATTACCCACATCAGAAGTGCCCTTGAGCAAGGCGCTGAACCCCAAATTGCTCCCTGGGCACCGCAGCAGAAATGAAATGAAATGCAGAGCACAAATTTTCAGAAAATTTCACAAAATTCAGAGCACAGATTTTTTTCATCATTTTTTGACGGTTGTTATGTTTCTAACACTGTCTAGGTACCACCTGGGTTTCTTATACACTTGACCTTCTGTACTTTGGTAACGATGCTCCAGAGCGCCAGACTTCCCAGCCTATCTATATGAGAGTGCCATTCTTGGAGTCATTTATTCAAGGGATACCATCAGGTCAGAGACCACAGTATAATGAGTGTTTATGGAATTAATTTTTTTAATGTGTGTATATATATATGTGTGTGTGTGTGTGTGTGTGTGTGTGTGTCTGTGTGTTAGCCAGTTCTAGATAACACAATTAATAATTATTTTACATTGCATGGACTGTGATACACTCTGAAGTTGTGATACATTGATTGCGATGCGCATCCATAGAAAATGGGATAGTGGTAGACAGAGGTAGACATAGCAATCATTGTATGGTAAAATTGCTCAAAACTGCTGGTCTAAAGCCTTAAAAATCACACCAGCAGACAATCCACAGTGCAGACAGCAGGTACAACGCATACTCAGGTTTTTGCTAAGGAGCCTGTGATGACCGAGGCCACACATAAATGTATTTGATTTAAATGTTTGTTTTGATAAGTTGATTGTTTGATCTTCCTTTGTAAATTTGTATTTATTTTTGTATGTTTTGTTTATTTGTCTAAATATTTATGCTTTAAGTTAGGTAGTTTATGTTCTCTTCTTTATGCGAGGTAAAGGAAGGTAGCTCCTAATTATTTTCTATTCACTGGAGTGCACGCTGGTGCATTCCAGTGAATATTTGCAGATATTGCAACAACATAGACTAGAATAGAAAATAAAGAAGGTGTAACTACGAGCAGAGACAAATTATGTTGTTCTTTATTTACATGATTTGTTATAGTGTATAAGTGAATATGATTTATGGATGGTATTAATTTTATTTATTTTGTTCTAAATGCGATGTGAATTCATCTAATTTAGGCAGTTAAGTCATTTGAATGTATTTGTGTGTGAGTGACCCTTTGTCATTTGTTAATGGTTCGGTCCCGGTAATATACAGTAGCCCCTCACTGCGGAACACAAGATCCAGGGGGTGTGGTTGGATCCACATCTAGGGGGTGGAGATTGGTAAGTTAAGGGGTGGAGATGGGTAGGTTTCGGGGTGGAAATGGGTGGGGTTTAGAGATCAGGGGCTGGAGACGGATGTTTTGTTTATTTGTCTAAATATTTATGCTTTAAGTTAGGTAGTTTATGTTCTCTTCTTTATGCGAGGTAAAGGAAGGTAGCTCCTAATTATTTTCTATTTGCAGATATTGCAACAACATAGACTAGAATAGAAAATAAAGAAGGTGTAACTACGAGCAGAGACAAATTATGTTGTTCTTTATTTACATGATTTGTTATAGTGTATAAGTGAATATGATTTATGGATGGTATTAATTTTATTTATTTTGTTCTAAATGCGATGTGAATTCATCTAATTTAGGCAGTTAAGTCATTTGAATGTATTTGTGTGTGAGTGACCCTTTGTCATTTGTTAATGGTTCGGTCCCGGTAATATACAGTAGCCCCTCACTGCGGAACACAAGATCCAGGGGGCGTGGTTGGATCCACATCTAGGGGGTGGAGATTGGTAAGTTAAGGGGTGGAGATGGGTAGGTTTCGGGGTGGAAAGGGGTGGGGTTTAGAGATCAGGGGCTGGAGACGGGTAGGTTTAGGTATATGTAAGGTGGGAGGAGTTGGATCTGGATCCAACCACGCCCCCTGGATCTTGCAGTAAGGACCATCTTGTAATATAAGGGCTAGGTTTTGTTTGTTAAGGGAGTTTTTTGGCTTGGGATCCCAACTGTTAACATCTGAACCCTGGAACTCCATATTTTCTTTCCTTTATTTGTGCAGTTTTCTTTATTTTCTTTATGTATGGCCAAGTGTATGTTTTAAAAAATGGGGAAATTATAAAGAACTGAATTTTTTGTAAATCATGCTTCCTGTGTTTATTGGACGAATACTGACAGAGCCGAGCCGGTGACCTGGCTGCTCAGTTGTAGTACAGCAACTGTGGCAACGAGACGTGATGTCTCCTTTCCCTCCTTCAGGGAACGAGGGTTACATATGTAGCTGAGACATTCCCTTTCAGTCGGTAACTTTTGACTTCGCAGTGATGGCTGATCAATTGGGGAATCCCTACTAAAGTGCCATAGATGCTGCCCCTTCCAGTGTCCTGTCCGAGCCTCCTGCGCCCTTTGTTAAAGTATAGGCCAGGGCTCACACCAGGAAGGCCAGTCACTGTGAAGGAATATGGAATACACATATGGGATCCCCTCAGGGTGACTACATATGGCACCCAGCCTCCTACCGGTTCTCACGGACACATCGAGTGAAGGCCTGGCTCCGCCACGTCTGGCTGCCGAGGGTGATGGAGGAGCTCGACAGGGTCTGCAATATGGAACTCTCTGGAGCAAGTATCACAATTTGTGCCATAGCAAGCCAACACTAGGTCAGGGCCTCTCGGTTCTTCTACCCGTTTGAGGTGAGAACACAGGAGGATACAGACTCAACACGAAGGCTATGGAATATAGCGAACATGTTGGGGTTGCCCTACTAAAGAACCTAAAGACCAGGTTGTGCTTCCCTACCATCTTACCATCCACGGGGTTGTGATTTGCAGATATTGCAACAACATAGACTTTTAAGGGTGGAGGGAGACGGCCTTCGCTCCAACCCTTGCTGCAGAAAGAACAGCACGGCTCTGATCGGGCATCTTCGGCGTCCTCTCGGTGTGAGGAACACCACTCGATGAACAGGTTCCACTTCAAGGTGTAAGCGTGTCTCGTAAATGGTGCACGTGCCGAAGTGATGGTGTCACCTACCTCTTGGGGTAGGTCACCTAGAACCTCTACGTCCCATCCAGGGACCAGACATGGAGTCTCCAGAGATCCGGATGCGGGTGCCACAGGGTGCCCTGTCACTGAGATATAAAATGTTTATAAAATGTTGCCTATAAATAGTCCTAAATTTGTTCTAAGATCATTTCTCAAAAGTGTGTAGGTGCGATTCAGAGAAATTTATTTATAGACATCTATAAATCGCAAATGATCTTGAAATTGTGCACAGCTCACTGGTGTCAGATCTCTGCCTTGTAAATGCCCCCTAATTAATATCATTACCATATAAAAGAGCACACGCCAATATCCGAATTTCTATGCTTGAGAATGACGAGCACAAAGAGAAAAAAAAAACTTTACTGAGTCTGAAATTGAGGTCCTGCTGGCGGAGGTAGAGGTTCGTGCGGGGACGCTTTTTTATTTAATAATGTGTCATCCTACTTTTTAAATCACTTGCTATGACAACTAATAAAAAGTTTAGTATCACAAAATTCTTGCAAAACTTAGGAAAAACTAAAAAAACATTATTGAAAGAAAAGTTGGACATTTCATATCATAATAAAATTAATTATTACACGATTATGGTCTCCGGTCTGAAAAAACCTGCATGTGATTTGGCATTTCTTCATAAGCTTTTTACACAGTTTACTAATGCTGTTCAAATGTGCCATTAATGTACTGACACAAAAATATATAGTGTATTTTATACGAATATAACTGATGTAAATGACAAAAACAAAGTTTAAGGCTGATGTCGATATTCATTTTCACAGAGGCAAAGCAGCAGATGTTATAAATAAAAACAGTTAACTATGTTATTGAACAGAATATATTACAACCGTTATTCCACAACATAGGCCTATTCTTATACGCTGCACTATAATAAAATAATAAAAAAACAACATGGAATAAACTGTGTACAGAAAGCTAGCAAAGAACTCTCAACATTAGGCTACTAAAAAGGTCAGTTTAATCTTGCAAAAACTCCTGTTAATAAAAAATCTGACTAGACTGCACAATTGATCTCTTACACTGCATCTTTGAATTCGGTGCTTGCACGTACACTGCTTTTATTATTATTGCAGCTTAGATGTTCAAATATCTGCAGTACTCCGACTTTGCCACAAGGAAAAGTGCGTATGCCTGCTCAGACCCTGACGTGGCGGTAAGTACTTTTCCATGTCAAAGACCGTTTTTATAAATATGAACGTTGCCGTGGAAATCTGTGTATATGCACATTTTAAAAATGAGGCCCCAGGTCTGGTTGGGCCAGTAAGGTGCAACGAGCAAGACCTGCTCCTCGTCCTCACTGACTTTGCACAGTGTCTGTGCAAGAAGGCTTGCTATCTGTTTGTCCAAATCCAACACCATACCGAAAAAAGGAGGCCTTGCTCCGCCATGTCTGACTCTGCGTCATGGAGAGTTTGCTCTTTTCACAGTTGACCCAAAGACCCAACTGCCTTAGGTGCCTGGGCACCAGGTCCCAGTGCTCACACAACTGATCCCGAGACTGTGCCAGTCGATGAGATAGTTGAAGATACGAACACCTTGCTCTCTCAGGGGAACAAGAGCCCCCTTCTGCAACTTTCGTGAAGAGACGGGGAGACAGGGAAAGCCCGAAGGGCAGGACCATGTACTGAAATGCTCGTCCTTCGAATGCGAACAACAGAAATTGTCTGTGGCGCGGGAGGATTCAGACATGAAGGTACACATTCTTCAGGTCGATCAATGCAAACCAATCTTGGGGATTGATGCATCCAAAGATGTGTTTCTGCGTTAGCATCTTGAACAGTAGCCTGTGAAGGGCCTGGTTCAAGACATGCTGGTTCAAGATTGGTCGTAATCCACCACTTTCTTGGGTACTATGAAGAAGGGGCTGTAAAACCCCTGGCTCTAGAGACTAGAGAAGGCTCTATCGCGTCCTTCACCAGTAGGACTGCGATCTCCACGTTCACTTCTGATGTGAAGTGAATGCCCCTGAACTTGGGCGGATGCCGGGTGAAATGAATCACATAGCCGAGTCTGATGGTCCAAAGGAGCCAGCAAGACAGGCTGTGTAACGGTAGTGCTAGCCATGCTCCCAGAGACCATGCAAGTGGGACCAGCGGAACCACAGATCTACCCGCGAGGTGGAACACAGGGACCTGGCTCCAATCATCCAACCTCAAGGAATCTTCCTCTCCAGAGAGCTCCGGCTCGCCCTCCAATGCAGCAATTGACAGCATGCTTAATGCCCAGGCACGTGAGGCAGTGATCGTGACCATCACCCAGCACCAGGTAATGACTGCATCCAGGAACGCACAGGTGGAAAGGCATCTTTAGAAAAATGTGAATGCTCTTTTAGGAAAATAGCTCTTTCAGTGTGTGCTGAAGCAGGGGTAGTGCAGCCTGATGTGTGCAACCCACTCGACATGGGAAAAAACGACCACCACTGTAGTGCTGTTCCACCAACATGGAAGCCCCCTTAGAGCACGCTGAACTTGTTCGGTAATACACCAAAGCTTGGCAAGAGAAGAACAATGATTCCACTTAGCTCCGAAGCAAAAAGCTGAGTACGTGTTGCACCTGCCGCCTGTTTATACTCACACTGTGATCAGCAGCAGCTGGATACAATTATCGCATGCCATTGTGCATTGGTTTGTTTAGTTTACACTTGAAGTAGACAGATCTCTCAAGCAAGAGCTCTCAATTTAATGGTCTTCAATGCGACGTCAAAAGTGACCGACAGAAAGAGAACGTTACTGGCTTATGCATGTAACCCTAGTTCCCCAATCAAACAAGATGCGGCGTAAAAATGCTTTAGCAACATTTCTACTTGACTGGGTCTTGAAGCATATGTGATATCAGTCCAATGGAATGACGGGATGTCACGGGCGTGGTGACATAGAGACCAGGAAGCTTAAAAGGCTCTGAAACTTATAGAGACCGCAGAACCCGGCTTCCGAACCCCGAGAGAGAGCGCTAGATCCAGGGGCAAAAGACAGAGAAAGGGAGAGACCTTTCGCTAAATCCATATGCGATCCCCGTGATCTCAATCGCCACCATACCTCAGCAACAGCGGGAGCGGGAGTGGGAGCGGGAGCGGGAGCGGAACAGGAACCGCAAAGACATGGACACACTCTTGGAAGAGTGCCCGGTGGGAGCGGAGCATTTTTGGCAGTAGCACGATGCACAACCGATCATGTGTATTCACAACTGTAAAGTTAAACACGGGCAAAGAAGAACACACACCGTCAAAAGTGCTGTCTGTTTAGCTTGCCATATATCGCCATATATAAGAGCAGATGCTATGGAAAACAGCATTCCAACTCTGCTATACTGAAAAATGTCTACCCAACAGAACTTTGAATAAGTATGCTTAGCACAGATTTGTGTGAACAAAGACTAAATAAACCCAAAAAGACCCGAGAGCCTGGGGTTGAATCCATGTCCAAACTGTAGAATCTTATGAATGTGTGTGGAGAGGCCCAGCCTGCCGCTGCACACACATCTTGTAAAGATGCACACTTAACGCCTTGGAAGAAGTCATAGTCCTAGCAGAGTGAGCCTTGACCCCGAAGGCAAACCACACGCCTCATAGGCTTGTGTGAACGTTGCCCTGATCCAATAGAACATGTGCTGCTTTGTGGCCTCTTTGTTGTAACCATGAAAGCACACCAAAAATTGAATAGGTCACTTGTTAGAATGGTCCAGGTAAGTCCTCCGAGCCCAGACAGCTGAAACAGCAGAGGGAAGAAGGTATGAAGCATAATCAACTGAGTAGTAGAAGATGGCCCCCTAGGAATATAGACTGATCCAGGATACAGGAAAACTTTGACTAGCCCAGGGTTTAAGTCTAAGCAGAAGTCTTCTGTTCGGATTGAACCTGTAAGTCCTCAGAGGGAAGGGAAATCCCTAATATATCTGCTCACAGACGGATCCTCTAATAGACGTGGCATTCAAATGCTCCCGTTTTAATTGTAAGTGCTCGGTGAAACCATGAAGCGATGATCACTGAAGCCAATCACAGACATATCTATTGAGCACGTGAACACAATGGCCAATCAGAGGTGTTTAAGAATCTGCTTAAGCACTCAAAATGCTGGTATCATCACATTTTTCAAATTTCAGTACTTTTGACAACCCTTGTCTGCAGAGAGGCTGAGTTCGGCTGCTTGATAGAAAGCATTCGTTGACTTTGCTGCAAGCCTCTCCCTGTTGTTGATTACACCAATCCAAACTCACTTTGACCACAGCTCAGGTAACCACATCTAACAACTCCTCAAATGCAAAAGTAATCTGGGATAGCGCGTTTTCAGCTTTGCTCTTTCCTCAAAAATAACTAATATCTTGTCTCAAGCAAATCAGCTGAAATTGTAGTATGAGCTTTTTTATCTGACATGACAACATTGCAAATAAAGTCAGATGACAGAGATAAACAAATGGGAGCAACACTTTTTTCATTGTGAAGCGCTTGCAGTGCACACAGCTGACTCCTTCAAAAACTAATTGTTTGTGCTGCATGCTGAAAACATCACACAAAGGCTCTGTCCACACGAACGTGGTTATTTTTAAAACCGCAGCATTTTCTATGCGGTTTGGCCATTTGTCCACACGCAAACGCAGCACCAGGTCACTGAAACAGAACATTTTTGAAAACTACTGCCAGGGTGAAGATTTTCTATTGGTTGACATGTGGCTTTGCTGTGTTTAGCTTTTGGCCCAGATCTGGCAAACAGGAGCAGTCCACCCAAGTGCCATCATTCCACGCTATATGTGCTGGATCTGGGCCGACATTATGTTGCTATCTGGGGATCTGTACCATCACAACTTCACAGCATCCCTCCACCACCCCATCACCTCCACTGGATGAAATCAAATAATCAGACCGCTACATGATGACAAACAAGCAACTAGTATCATCTTATCATATGTTCTTTTGCTGTTTTGCCATAATAAACATACTAAAGCAAACACTCATCACAATAATGGTGGCATCAAACCAAACAATTGCTTTCAGACATCAACATCTAAACCTCTGTTAATCTCAATAAGAAATTTTGTTAATGTATGACAGAAATAAAGTCAATCTGGTTTATAATAAGTGAAGCTGGTAATGCTATTTTTGGAGTTATTTAATGAAGTTGGAGCTTCATCAAACAAAGGTTGGGTTTTTACTTTAAACCAAAATTTGACATCTGAGCAACATTTGAGTCTACATCCAATGTCCAATGGGAAGCTTCCCACTTAAATCTTTATTAGAATGTTAGGGGATAATGTTCTAATAATATCAATAAATCAATAAATATTATCAATAAATATGTTTAGAATGTTTTTAGAGAATGTTATCCCACCTTTTAGGAGAATATTCTGGGAACTAAAATAAAACCTTCCACTGAAAACATTTCCAGAACATAAATAATGTTCTTGGAACACTCTTAGAACAAAAACATTCCTTGCTGCTGGTTCCTATCCCAGTGAAAAAGAGGGACCAATTTTATTTATATACTTTATATGATTTATCTGTATGTTGTTGCCTAACTAGAATGACAACTAGGACATTTAATTTAGAACAACATTTAATTTTTCACTTACAGGAACGGAACTGGCTGATAATCTGCCCACTTCTCCTCGCCTCATCAAAACTCATTTACCTGTTCAGCTTGTGCCTAAGTCCTTCTGGGAGCAGAACTCAAGGGTAAAGTAAATAGGGCTTCGTTTCATTTAGTAATGTGGTAAGGGACGTGGCAAATCACTGTAGTACTTTTATGATGGATCGGTGTGTCATAATCATGCAGGACTGCGTGTCCTCATCCTATGCGAAGATGCTTCACTTAATGGGGTCATATGATGCAATTTCAATTTTTCCTTTCTCTTTGGAGTGTTACAAGCTCTTGGTGCATAAAGAAGATCTGTAAAGTTGCAAAGACTAAAGTTTAAAATCCAAAGAGATATTCTTTATAAAAGTTAAGAGTCAACCACGCCTACCTAAAATGGTTAGTTCTAACACCCCCACATGTCTACTTCACGATGTGGGAAGATTTGCATAACGCCGCCCAAATGTTCACGCAAAGAAAGAAGGCATAACTTTTATTCTCGCTGTAGTATTGTTGTTGCCGCCGCCATGTCGTGAAGGCGCTGTGTGCTTCATTGTGAAAGCGAAACTACTTTTTCTGGTCTTCCAAAAGAGGACGATATCCTCTTCGTCATGCCTGGAGCTGATCCGTGCTGGTCGCTGAGGAAATACTACAACTTTGCGCTGTGGATCGGCTTTCACCGTGGACGAAGCGGAGTCCAGCCCAGGGTCGTCACATGTGGTTGCTGCAAGCCCACCAGATGCTCCTTCATCGAATCTGCCGGCCGCGCCGTTCTCAAGCCCGCCTGCCTCTGCTCTGCATACTCTAGGCCACGGCTCTCTAGGCCTCCGTCCTCCGCTCACTCAAGGCAAGGTGTGACACTGTTTCATTGTGAAAGCGAAACTACTTTGTTTAGCCTTCCAAAAGAGGACACGACTAGAAATCAGTGGTTAAGTTGTATTTACAACACTGTTCCAGAACAGTTTAACCCAAATATTCAGATGTGTCCAGCGCATTTTATGGAGGACTGTTTCCTGATCCTGGTAGAGTAGACTAGTAATACACAATAAAGCGCTATATAAATGCATCATTCATTCATTCATTTAAAACCCATACATCAGTATATTGCTACTCTTATGTAAATAAATGTCATTTGTAGCAAGACTGGGAACTTTTACCTGTGTTTGTCAGTGACATTGGGTTTTAGCAAATTATGGTAAACCTCTCGCCTTCTCTTTGCTTTCTGTTTTGTGTCACGAGTCTTAACAGTTCTATACTTTGTTGAAGCAAAAAAAATCTTAAAATTAAAAAAAAATGTCTTGAGTCATTACGACTCAAACAACATCATTAAAATTATCAATCACCATAGTATACTTACTTCAATTTTTTTTTACAGTATCACAAAATCTTCAAGGGAACATATGTATTGAGATTGAGAAAAAAACATTTCTGATTTCGCAGCACCACAGTAGAAAAATAAACTACATCCTTGCCATTTCATGCTGAGCTGGGACGGATATATTTCCACTTGTGGTGCTGCAAAATCAGAATAAAAATGTTCTCAGTCATCACCACAAACAGTCATTGGCAAGATGATGGTAAAATGGCTTAAACCATTTTAATGTGAGAATATAAATAATGTTTACACAAATATACAATCTACATAAACACTGGGAGAGTAAAAAGATTTGATTGCTTTATATTACCTGACTCAAGAAATTTGCCACTGAAGAACATCCACAATTTCCCCTTAGGAGTGTTTGGTTCTTGGTACGACCATGTCAATGGATGGTGGGAGAAAAAACAGACTTATTCTAACCTACTGTACATGTTCTTTGAGGATATGGTTGAGGTAAGTTCAGTATATAAAATGACATTTTTAGCAAACATATTAGCATAAAATCAGAAAGGTATGTTAGATGTGTATGTCTTCCTCAGGACACTGGACGTGAGGTGGCTCGTTTGTGCTCCTTCTTGGGTTTGTCCACTTCAGCTGAACAGAAGGAGAAAATAACAAAAGGGGTTCAATTTGATGCCATGAAACAGAACAAGATGACCAACTATTCCACTATCCCAGTCATGGACTTCAAGATCTCACCCTTTATGCGGAAAGGTTAATAAACTACTAAATTTAAGTACTTTAGTCCTTCTGAATTCAATCATTTCACTTACTTTTATCTTCTTCTTTTTCATTCCAAAAGGTAAAGTTGGAGACTGGAAAAGTCATTTCACTGTGGCACAAAATGAACAGTTTGATGAGGTCTACAAACAGAAGATGAAGAACACCACTGTCAAGTTCCGCACTGAGATCTAATATTAGAGAGTTCTGGATCTTGCACCAGAATAAAAATTTAATGATAAATAAATAATCAGTTGTCTGACTTAAGCCTAAATTTGGCTCCTCTGTTTTGAGCCATTGACAGGCTGATTTTTTACATGAAACCAGCAGAAACACTTAACATACAATAACTTTCGATAAAAATAAAAAAATCATTAACAAACAATATATAATGTTTAATGGATCATTAGTTAACATATATTCACATAGGTAGAAATATGAGATAATGTACTTTTTAATGCTTACTAATGAACTTAAACATTATATAATGATTAACAGATCATTATTTAATGTAAACTCAAATGCTTACAAATGTCATTAAATTTTCAATTGATGTGATCATGCACTTCTTGAAAATCTACTACTTTAATTTGACAGATGGTTTACAATGATTAAAAACTTCGTTAATGAATCATTAACTTAATACACTTGACTAAACACTTCATTTCTGGCAATATTGTTGACTTGAGTGCACAGACACTATTTGAAGAGAACGGAACTGTGCTGGACAGAACAGATCATTAATGGATCATTATGTAATGTAAACAAAATGGTAACAAATATAATTAAACTTCCAATTCATATGGGCATGTTATACAAAGATTTACATTTAAATGCTAACACATGTAATTAAACTTCAATTCATAAAATACCCAATGTGATTTTTTACATTTACAAATGTTGTGGTGGTGGTGGGGGGGTTGGATTAGTAATATTAAGCACTTCACACACTATTCATGTTAACACATTATTCACATTTTGTTTGTTGTAGTGTGAATCCAGACTTCTGCTATTTACACATCTTAACAAATAATTTACTATGTGTCCAGTTGTTCATGTTTTTACAGTACTCAATTGTTGAAAAATAAAAAATATTTTTTTTACTAATCATTCAGTACCTCTATGGACATTTGACTTTTAGCTACTGTTACAACGTCTGTGTAAAGGGTGGTCAGTTTAGGGAAATACTTGCTAAAAACATGACAACAACACATAATTGTTATTTGGGTGCAAAACATGTTTTTATTGCCTTAACACTTACTTATATTCCTTGAACCATACAACAACTAACCCACTGGGTAAAATAAAACAATGCTTGTATTGTGTTGTAATACATCCTGCTTGGGGTCAAGTGCTGGTGAAAGGACTCACCAGACGACAAGGAAAACCTGCAAATAATAAGGAATTTTCTAAATTATTACCAGATCAAGAGAATTAAAGTAAGTCAAATTTGTAAACTTTATTATTATTATTATTAATGTCATAAATTCCAATAATATCTGTATGTACAAACCATTTCTACCATGATTTCTGAACAGCTTAAAGTCTAACAAATATTGTCTACTGCTGAGAATAAAGCAATGGTGCAATACATTCCTTAAGTGTTTTTAAGGGTGTTTGTATTGTTGTTGTTTTTTTTGTTTGTTTGTTTGTTTGTTTGTTTTGTTTTTGCTTTTTTTTAGGGGGGGGGGGTAATCTGGAAGTAATATGGGACTACTGGGGTAAAGGGCCTGTTCACTTTCTCCAGATCTCCAAGATAAACACACACTGTTCCTTTGAGATCAACACTAGCTTCCTGTAACAACAACAAGCCAGTACTTGAGGGGCCTTAGTCAGTGTCCTTTGTGTTATTTTACTTGTCTGAACTTACATAACCTGTTGTTTGAGGTTGAGTACAAAGTACAGTGAAAGTAAGAGTGAGAGAGAGAGAGAGAGAGAGAGAGAGAGAGAAAGTATCAGAGAGAGAGATAATTGAATTTCAACACACCAATTACAATTACAATTCTTTTTTTAAACACATTACACAATCAACCCCTACATTGCACAAAACTCAAAATACAAAACCCAAAACAAATTAACAACACACAAAGATTTTAAAAATTGCAAACTCTAAATCCTCATCAATAACTTCACACAGAGCCCTTTTATAACACCAAATTGTTTCAAAAAGCATAAGATCTCCCATAGCTTTATGATACTGGAAATCAATAAAAATTCTAGATTTCATAAGGTTAAAAAACACAATTTGTAAGTTACTACTTCAATCTTTATTTTCCTGGTATCATAAATTGCCATTTTTGCCTGACCTAGAAGAAAATTCAACAACTGGCAACAGAATCGGTGTTTCCGAATATATTTAAAACCACAAATAAACACTTCCTGTGAAAAAGTCTCATCAAAACGATTGAATAAACCAGTTAAAACCTGAAACAGTGAATCAAGCCTACTGCAAAACAAAAAGGTATGATATATAGTCTCCCTTTCCTGCTATCATAAATTGCCATTTTTGCCTGACCTAGAAGAAAATTCAACAACTGGCAACAGAATCGGTGTTTCCGAATATATTTAAAACCACAAATAAACACTTCCTGTGAAAAAGTCTCATCAAAACGATTGAATAAACCAGTTAAAACTTGAAAGAGGGAATCAAGCCTACTGCAAAACAAAAAGGTATGATATATAGTCTCCCTCTGGAAACAAAAAGGACATTCATCACTACTACCTGGGTTTATAATTGAAACAAGAGCATTCACAGCTATAGCGCCATGAAGGATTCTCCATTGTAGGTCTCCTACTTTCTTTGACAAAGGTGATTTCTACAAAGCTCTCCATTCTGGTTTAACGTTCTCTCCTAAATGGAGAACAGAGCGCCAAGGAGTATCAACTCTATTATGCAGAAAATTCTTATTAAGTGTCTTCACACAACACTTGTACACAATTTTCCCAGATACAGAATTAGGCCCCATTAAAAACAAGATACTGTCTTGTAAAAACACACCTTCACTCTCTTTAAAATCAGACAACAAGTACAAATCAGGAAAATAATCATTACAATTTGGGGCAATTAAACCTTCAGTATATTCACCCAATAATTTAACTTCTTCAGGTATAAGAGCTGACTTCCACTTTTCAAGCAATTTGGCCATTATACGTTTCGACTTTACCCCCAAACAACTGGTGACGGCATCAACATTCTCAAGGCCAATCCAGCCAGTTTAAACAAATGTCCAAATGTTAAAACTCCAGCATTGAGAAGTATCTCATTGACAGAAGGGAAAATCCCCTCATTTGATAAATCCATGCGTGATCCATAAATCAGAGGTTGCCAATTTCTCTCCAGAAGATATCTGTTTTTGCATTTTGTGATAAAGAAATGAGAATCATAAACATGATAATTTATGTTACAATTTAAACATACGTAAATGCAAATTTTTCTAGAAGGGTGCATAATCCCCTACCTTTTACACAGCTGCATTTACTTAAATTGTTATGCTGATAATACAATTTGTAAAAATGGAAAAATTACATTAAATAGGGAAGTATTTCTAGGGAAACTTTAAAAAAAAAACAGAGAGAGAGAGCGAATTTGAATTTCAACACACCTTTATTACAATTCTTTTTTTAAACACATTACACAATCAACCCCTACATTGCACAAAACTCAAAATACAAAACCCAAAACAAATTAACAACACACAAAGATTTTAAAAATTGCAAACTCTAAATCCTCATCAATAACTTCACACAGAGCCCTTTTATAACACCAAATTGTTTCAAAAAGCATAAGATCTCCCATAGCTTTATGATACTGGAAATCAATAAAAATTCTAGATTTCATAAGGTTAAAAAACACAATTTGTAAGTTACTACTTCAATCTTTATTTTCCTGGTATCATAAATTGCCATTTTTGCCTGACCTAGAAGAAAATTCAACAACTGGCAACAGAATCGGTGTTTCCGAATATATTTAAAACCACAAATAAACACTTCCTGTGAAAAAGTCTCATCAAAACGATTGAATAAACCAGTTAAAACCTGAAACAGTGAATCAAGCCTACTGCAAAACAAAAAGGTATGATATATAGTCTCCCTCTGGAAACAAAAAGGACATTCATCACTACTACCTGGGTTTATCATTATTTTTAGGGGGGGGGGGGGAAGTAATCTGGGACTACTGGTGTTAAGGACCTGTTCACTTTCTCCAAGTCTTCAAGATAAACACACACTGTTCCTTTGAGATCAACACTAACTTCCTGTAACAACAAAAAGCCAGTACTTGAGGGGCCCTAGTCAGTGTCCTTTGTGTTATTTTACTTGTCTGAACTTAACCTGTTGTTTGAGGTTGAGTACAAAGTACAGTGAAAGTAAGAGTGAGAGAGAGAAAGAGAGGGAGAGAGATAGAGGGAGAAAGAGAGAGAGGGAGAGAAAGAGAGAGAGAGGGGGAGAGAGAGAGATAGAGAGGGAGCGATAGAGAGATGTTACTGGCTTGGAAAAATGATTCCCATCTTAATATAAACTACCCCACTCTTTCACCATGGCAGTTTCATGTTCTTGAATACATCTTGGGGGACACATGGTGACATGTGGTTTGACACTGCAGGGACGATCAGCTGTCTTTCCTCTCTCCTTGTAGCTCTGTCTTAGGCTTCTTACATTACAGACGTTGCGGTTTATTGCTCTGGCCACATCTGCAGTCCTCATGCCTCCCTGCAGCACGACTATAGCATATTCATAAAGATGATCAGGAATCAGGGCATCTTTCTTAGGGTGTTTTTAGAGTCAGTAGAAAGGACTGTAATAATGTCCGCCTGTAAACTGAAAGTGTTTTAAGGACCATTCCACAGGTGCACATGCAATAATTTTCCAATAAACAATTATAAGTTACAAATATGGCTCATTGAACATGTATAAAAAATTTAAACCTGTTTAAACCTGTAAAGCGTATTTGGATTTACAAAGTTTTCTTTAAATATAGTATCTTGAAAAAAATAATTTTTAATTAATTTATAATATATATATATATATTTTTTTTTTTTTTTTTTTTTTTTTTTTTTTTTTTTTTTTTTTTTTTTAAAAATTTACAGTGTACCTGAATGAATGTGTTCTATGAATCTTTTCTATTGAGATGTAATTTACTGCATGGAAAATTGCCAGTCAAACTATCCAAAACCAGAAAATGTTACTGGCTTGGAAAAATGATTCCCATCTTAATATAAACTACCCCACTCTTTCACCATGGCAGTTTCATGTTCTTGAATACATCTTGGGGGACACATGGTGACATGTGGTTTGACACTGCAGGGACGATCAGCTGTCTTTCCTCTCTCCTTGTAGCTCTGTCTTAGGCTTCTTACATTACAGACGTTGCGGTTTATTGCTCTGGCCACATCTGCAGTCCTCATGCCTCCCTGCAGCACGACTATAGCATATTCATAAAGATGATCAGGAATCAGGGCATCTTTCTTATGGTGTTTTTAGAGTCAGTAGAAAGGACTGTAATAATGTCCGCCTGTAAACTGAAAGTGTTTTAAGGACCATTCCACAGGTGCATATGCAATAATTTTCCAATAAACAATTATAAGTTACAAATATGGCTCATTGAACATGTATAAAAAATTTAAACCTGTAAAGCGTATTTGGATTTACAAAGTTTTCTTTAAATATAGTATCTTGAAAAAATAATTTTTAATTAATTTATAATATATATTTATTTATTTTTAATTTATTTTTTTATTTTTTTATTTTATTATTATTTATTTTATTTTTAAAAATTTGGCTGAGTAATACAAGTATACAGTCAAATGATAATGTAGTCAATTCAATGTAGCCTTTGAGATTTTCACATTATTTCAGAAATTGTGAAATTTAACAGGTTGTTCTGTGCAAACAAAAGATTAAAGCTTATTATTGCCATATACTGTACAACATTTAAAAAATGTAATATTTATTGGCCAGTGATAAGCTTTAAAAAGGCATTTTGTTATGTTGTCGTTGTTGTTGTTGTTGTTGTTGTTGTTGTCGTTGTCGCTGTTGTTTAAGGTTTAAATTAATCTATAAAATAAACTGAATAAATGTAGGGTACTAAATGTATATGCATTTGTAAACAAATATTTTTGTAGAATAGAATGTATTGTTGTTGCTGTTGTTGTTGTAGTAACTAACATTTTGCTTGATAATGGGTTTTAGCATTGAATGCTTATGGCCATTGATAATTCTATAATGATGATTCAGTGCAGCGAAACCTCAACAATAAAATGACACCTTTTAATACTCTAGATGAAACCACCTAGTCGACCTGAGCTGTTTGATTTTGAGGGTGTTTCTATGATCCACTACTTCACTGACAACTGGGAAAAGGTCAAAAACTTTCAAGCAAGACCTGATGACATTCTAATCGCCACTTACCCCAAAGCAGGTGAGGGCACTGCACGTTTAACAATTTTGCCAGAATGTCATGTGACCACATAACTCATACAATATGTTTTATTTATTTATCTATTATTTTCCCCCTTAGGTCTATTTTTAATATTTTAATGGGACTTCATTTTTATGACTTGAAATTCCCTCATTATTCACACACAAGCTTTACTGTTTGCCAGACTTCACTATATTTTACACCACTTCTGGTCCATCCATCCATTCTCCAAACCGCTTGTCCAATTTAGGGTCACTGGGAGTCTAAAGCATCTCAGACCAGAGCTGTTCCAGTTTTAGGAATAATAGTGAGCATATATATATAGTTAGTTTAAAGGGGTCATATGATGTTGCTAAAAAGAACATTATTTTGTGTATTTGGTGTAATGAAATGTGTTTATGCGGTTTAAGGTTAAAAAACACATTATTTTCCACATACTGTACATTATTGTTTCTCCTCTATGCCCCACCTTTCTGAAACGCATCGATTTTTACAAAGCTCATCGGTCTGAGCAAGTCATGTTTTAAAGTGATACCATCAGGTCAGAGACCACAGTATAATAAGAGTTTCACATCTTCACTTTTTTCACTGTCTTAGCATTTTATGTTCATTATCCAGTTTGTTTGTTGGTTGTTGAAGCAAATGAGCCATGCCAAGATGTTTTTTTATCTAATATACATGTACATCATACCAATGAGTCAAATTATTTGATATTTGATAACTGTGTTCCATGAAAATATAGAAAAATAAAATATATAATATAATATATAATAAAATATATATATATATATATAAAATAAAAGTATCTGTTCTCCACCGGCCTTTTAGGAATTTTGCTGCAACACTTTGTACTAATTGGAAATGAGTGACAGATTATTTGTACGCGCAATAAAGTGATTTGCAGTAGTCCATGAGAAGTAATAAAAGCATGGATAGCAATCTTCTCTTGAAGATGTAACTGGAAGAAAAAAAAAGAAAAAAACAAGAGCCTATCGCCGCATTTATTTGTTAGTTACATTTTAGGCTGTGATCCTAAAACACACCTAGATTCTTAAGTGAAATGATCAAGGTAGTCAAGGTCAATACATTATACATATGTCCCTATTGTTTCATTTGGGCTAAAGACTATGTCCCCTTTCTTTGCTTCAATTTTTTTTTTAAATGTTTTGAGAGAAATGCGTTTTCTCTTCATTTAGACAAGCCAAAAATGTCAAAAAACTTTCATAAAATAAAAGTGACAGCCTGGAGATCGCATTTACAGGAGGGTTCAGAGCAAAGTTAGTAACAGAGAAAAGAACTTTAGGTCTATGGTTAATTTGCAATTAATTTTGAGAAATATTTAGACTTTGCAGATTTCACAGCTTTCTGAAAAGCAGAGTCTTTATGCATTTTGTAGGATATTTGCAGTTTTCCCTTGGCATGGGTGGTGGTGAATGGGTGGTGGCATTATGCCATGGCTCAGTTTTAGTGAAGTCATACTTCACTGTCATTAGAGGTTTAGAGTGGCAGCACACATGAATATTAAAATCACCAATCAAAAGAATATGGTCATTCTTATACAGTACATCACCCACAAATGTATTCAATTAATTTATAATATTATAATAAAATAATGATCATACATTATTAACGACTTTAGTGTTGCTTTTCCCACAACAATTTTAAGTCAAGACAAAGGTATTGTGTATGCAAACACAACTGCAAGTTCTCTGTCTGGACAAATCTATCTAGAAAACTCTATACCTAAACACAAAATTGTCGAATATTTCAATGTTTTATGTAAGAATTCACATGCCTCCTGTTTTTGAAGACAAGAAATCTTGTCTTGGCTAAACCACAATGAAACTAGGATACTTTTAAAGGGGTCATATGACGTTGCTAAAAAATAACATTATTTGATGTAATGCAATGTTTATGCAGTTTAAAGTAAAAAAAACACATTATTTTCCACATCCTGTACATTGTTGTTTCTCCTCTATGGCCTGCCTTTCTGAAACGCGTTGATTTTTACAAAGCTCATCGGTCTGAAAAGCGAGGTGTGCTCTGATTGGCCAGCTATCGAGTGCATTGTGATTGCCCACATACCTCAAGCATGTGACGTAAATGTTACGCCCCTTACCATACTGTGATGCTGTGTCCCGGCCGGAGCGATGAGACAAAAACATTAAAACCCATTATAAACGAGGCATTTGTTGCATCCAGTGGGGACATGATTATGGATTATAATGACTTATACTGTCTTTTTACACGTTGCATTGCATCGCGCCGCGTAAACATAAAACCATGTCTGCATTTGTGATCGGAGAAATGACAAACAACAAGCGTTACTCTACACTGCTCAAAACTCGGGTTTGAATCATCAGTGGCAAATCCTTTAATTATAAAAAAAACATACTTACAGTCTGTGCGTCGGAACAGCCGGCATTGTAGTCTACTCTACCAGGATCAGGAAACAGTCCTCCGTAAAATGCGCTGCACACATCTGAATATTTGGGTTGAACTCTTCTGGAACAGTGTTGTAAATACAACTTAACCACTGATTTCTAGTCGTGTCTTCTTTTGGAAGGCCAAACAATGTAGTTTAGCGTTCACAATGAAACACACAGCGTCTTCACGACATGGCGGCGGCAACAATACTACAGCGAGAATAAAAGTTACGCCTTCTTTCTTTGGGTGAACATTTGGGCGGCGTTATGCAAATCTTCCCACACAGTGACGTAGACATTTGGGGGCGTGTTTAAACGAGGCATTTTAGGAGGGCGTGGACCAGTCTTAACTTTTATAAAGACTATCTCTTTGGGTTTGAGATTTTAGTCTTTGCAACTTTAGGGATCTTATCTTTTCACGAACAGCTTGAACACCCCAAAGAGAAAGGAAAACTTGAAATCACATCATATGACCCCTTTAATTTAGAGCCACATTTTATTACTATCTTTCAGGGACAGAACTGGCTGATAATCTGCCCACTTCTCTTCGCCTCATCAAAACTCATTTACCTGTTCAGCTTGTGCCCAAGTCCTTCTGGGAGCAGAACTCAAAGGTAAAGTAAATGGGACTTTTTTCACTTTTTTTCTTTCACCCTGTGATGTTTTGACTGTAGGTGATAACATCATGAATCATCCACCACAGAATGAAAACTGTGTAAAAACTCATTGCATGTAATTATCCTATTATGTGACTTACTTTAGTCAGATGTCCTATCTTTATTTTATTTAATTTTATAAGAGTTTTAAATTGTGTTTTAATGAGTGACAGACAGTGTTATTGAAGTGCAGTTTTATTTAAGTGAAATGTTTGGCAGTTGTGGTTGGTAAATAAATACATTTTTCTTTATAATACATTATTACATATAAATAAATTATTTCTTACATTTGGTGTGGCTTTACATTTTAGCTGTGACATAACAATTTTTTTTTCCTTCCTTCATTTTTTTTCCCCACTCATTTTAGATTGTGTATGTAGCTCGGAATGCAAAAGACAATGCAGTTTCTTATTTACATTTCGATCGAATGAACATGGTACAGCCTGAACCAGGAGACTGGAACACTTTCTTACAGACATTTATGGAAGGAAAAAGTAAGTAAAATAATTGTTAAAGTCTAAGAGTAAAAATAAATAAATAAATAAATCTTTCTGGGGTGCATTTCCCATAGGCTACAACTTGCTGCTTAACTAGCATAGTACAATGCATCGTTAAAGAAATCAACTAGCTGTTACATGTCTGTGGTTTTCTGTGTTGATTGTCCTTTGACCTAGTTTCCCTTGTTGTCTTGATTATGTCATTCTGTTCACTTCTGTTCCATTCATTTAGTCCCTCACTTCCATTTTTATTTATACTCCCTGTTCTGTTCAGTCCTTCGCCGGTTATTGTTTGGTTCTCTTTGTGGATTATTTGTGGACTATTCCCCATTGTCGTGCGTTTACTACAGCCAACACACACTAGCTTGTCATGATCCTTCTAGCCACAGGTCGGAGCTGTGATTCTAACCACACAACTTTGCAATGCTGTTTGCAAATGTACGTTTGATCTATACTTGCTTTTATTTTTTTTATTATTTTTCATTACAAAAGGTAAAGTTGGAGACTGGAAAAATAATTTCACTGTGGCACAAAATGAACAGTTTGATGAGGTCTACAAACAGAAGATGAAGAACACCACTGTCAAGTTCCGCACTGAGATCTAATATTAGAGAGTTCTGGATGCTGCACCAGAGTACTTACTAAAAAAGTTACATTTAACTTTTAAACTGTCCCGATGAAATCAAAATTGTTTGAAATCAAAATTGAGCAAAATGTTGTTGTTGTTGTTGTTGTTTTTCTTTTAGTAGGAATATGTTAGCCTTAAAGGGATAGTTCACCCAAAAATAAAATGTTATGTTCATCTGCTTACCCCCAGGGCATCCAAGATGTAGGTGACTTTGTTTCTTCAGTAGAACACAAACAGAGATTTTTAACTCAAACCATTGAAGTCTGTCAGTCTTATAATGAAGGTATATTGGAATCAAGGTTTTGAGAGTAAAAAAAACATACACAAACAAAACCAAATTAAACCCTGCGGCTCGTGACAATACATTGATGTGTAAAGACATGAAACGATCGGCCTGTGCAAGAAACTTAACAGTATTTATATCGTTTTTTTAACTCTCATTCACTGCAATGTCCGAACTGTCCTGAGTGTGTTCTCAACAGCCGACGGATTGCAGACTTATAAGTGCATTACCGCCACCGCTATCTCTCAAATGGACCATTGACACTCCTAATTGAGATTGTAGATAGAGTGGGTAGGTAGAATGGTCCATTTGAGAGATACGTGGCGGTAATGCACTTATAAGTCTGCGCATCAGTTGCAGTCAGTTGCATCTGCCGTAAAGCAAGAAGAAGAAGAAGAAGACGCCTCACGTGCCTGCTGTTGAGAACGCGCTCAGGAGGACACGCCACCGCTCAGGACAGTTCAAACAGTTCAGACATTGCGTGAATCAGAGGTAAAAAACGATATAAATACTGTTCAGTTTCTTGCACAGACCGACTGTTTCGTGTCTTTACACATCAATGTATCATCACGAGCCACAGGGTTTAATTTGGTTTTGTTTGTGTGTTTTTTTTACTCTCAAAGCCGTGATTCCCATTCACCTCCATTATAAAAATCTTTGTTTGTGTTCTACTGAAGAAACAAAGTCACCTACATCTTGGATGCCCTGGGGGTAAGCAGATAAACATCAAATTTTCATTTTTGGGTGAACTATCCCTTTAAGGATATCTTTAAGCTGGTGTGCTCTGAAACACTGACAAAATTTGCATTTATAAAATATATACATTCAAAACTTACAGTCTCTATACGGATCAATGATTTTTCTGACATCATTCTGCACTTCATCTTCTCATAAGACCAGACCAATCAAATGCTCTCTAGAATCTGAAGCTCCGCCCTTTATACTGTACTATAAAAGACACTAAAGCTGTGACTGAAAATTATTACTTGTTCACTCATTTATGTTATATATGGTCAATGGCACATTGTAACATTGCAGCATCGCAAACGGTCAGACATCCTCAGCATTATAAACAACAGTGATGAGGAGAATTGTCCATAAGTGTGAGTGCGAGTGGAATGTGTGTGTTAGTCTTGTGATGAACTGGTCATCTATCCAGTCTGTTTCCCTACCTGCAGACAAAGTTGATTTTTATGTCAGTTAACTGGTGATCGTTATGCCCAGTGCATCCCATATTAACAAAAAACTACTAACTTTACTACATTTCTCAGTCAAATGACATTAGTTCAGTGTACCTTTTCAAACGAACTGTGAAACATGTTCACTAACCAACTAAACTGTGGACAGTGTGTCTTTATTGCATGCTTCTCAAAAGGAATGCTTAATCCTAGAAAGTATAAGAAGGTGGTTGCAGTAACAAGGAAAAGTCGTTGAGGCAGGATCTAATTGCAGCTGTCAGTGTAGTTTATTAAATCAAGTACTCGTAATTAAAGTTTATTACATTCTATAATGCTTGTTATCAGATTACAGTTACTTTTTTATGGATTACATGATTATACACTATTCACACAATGGCAGTAAATCATTTATAATGTATTGTTTCTTCCTATTTTTTTTCTCTTTTAAATTTTCCTTTCTACATTCACAACATATAATGAACATATAAATGTCATGTAAATAAATTTACAAACCATGCTACTGAAAAAGCACCTCTCAAGCAATTAATCCATGTATGAAACAAAATAATTACACAATTTACTTAACACTGGTGATGGTGTGAAACACTATGTCTTCATCATATCCTGAGTGACCTTCAGTAACTGACAAAAAAATTTAAAACCTAAAAGACTTTGGGCATGTGATGTCATTGTTGTTTTCACTCTCCTCGTGTGAAGACCGAAGAGTGTAAAGACCATCGACTCTACCGCTTGACTCTACTGAGCAGGAACACCGGCAAGGCACATAAGTATCGCTTATCGCTGAATCAATCTCTTTCCTACTACTTGTTCCCCTTCTGTTTTCAGTTTTTATACCAATTCTTACTACGTGTTTCCAGATCCCTACTATCACTACCACTCGCAAACCAAAAAAAAAAGGAGAAGACAAGACAGGTTTTAGTAATGAGACATGAAACGTGGGGTTAATTCTAAGTGAACGGGGAAGAAACAAACGATAGCAAACAGGGTTAACTTTCCTTGCTATGCAGAACGGGCCAATGTATTTCTGGGAAAGCTTCCTTTATTCGACCCTGAGGGGCAGATTCTTGGTGGCTAACCAGACTCTTTGACCAGCTCGGAAATTAGGGGCCGTCCGGCGGCGGCGATTAGCGTGACGTTGGTATCTCTGGGAGGTTTGAAGAAGGGCACGCCTAACCTTCCTCCAGGTCTGCCGACAGCGTTGGACAAAACGCTGGGCCGAGGGAACGCCAACTTGTGACACTTACTCAGGAAACAATAGGGGGGTAAAGCCGAACTGGCATTCAAAGGGGAGTAGTCCAGTGGCCGAGGACTGGAGGGTGTTGTGGGCATATTCAGCCCACATGATGTAGGTAGCCCAAGAGGTGGGGTTATTGGCCGCCATACACCGTAGAGTGGTCTCCAGATCCTGATTAATCCGTTCCATCTTGCATTAGACTCTGGATGGAACCCAGACGATAGGCTGGCCTTGGCACCGATCAGCTTGCAGAAGGCCCCCCAGAACCGGGACGAGAACTGGGGCCCTCGGTCGGAGACAATATCTAGGGGAATTCCAAACACCCGGAAGACATGGTTCATGAGGAGCTCTGCTGTTTCTTTGGCCAAGGGCAATTTGGGCAGGGGAATGAACCGGGCGGCCTTAGAGAACCGGTCCACAACCACCAGGATGACAGTGTTGCCCTGGGATGGTGGACAGGGACCTCTAGGGACACGGAGACAAACTACAGGAGGTAGGATGCTGACAGGACCCCCTCCTCTAGGAACGGCTCCTGACGTTCCTTCCAGAACACCCCGGCCTCCGGGTGCGAAACTCCCGGATCAAACTTGGGTCCAGGATGTCTTTGGCTGGAACCCAGGAGCGCTCCTCCGGCCCGTAGCCTTCCCAGTCCACCAGATACTGCAGTGAGTTCTGGACCCTCCGGGAGTCCAGTATCCGGCGGACTGTGTAGGCTGGCTGGCCATCGATGATCCTGGGAGGTGGAGGGGGTCTGCGTGGGGGGGCAAAAGGAGAAGACAAGACAGGTTTTAGTAATGAGACATGAAACGTGGGGTTAATTCTAAGTGAACGGGGGAGAAACAAACGATAGGAGACAGGGTTAACCTTCCTTGCTATGCGGAACGGGCCAATGTATTTCTGGGAAAGCTTCCTTGATTCGACCCTGAGGGGCAGGTTCTTGGTGGCTAACCAGACTCTTTGACCAGCTCGGAAATTAGGGGCCGTCCGGCGGCGGCGATTAGCGTGACGTTGGTATCTCTGGGAGGTTTGAAGAAGGGCACGCCTAACCTTCCTCCAGGTCTGCCGACAGCGTTGGACAAAACGCTGGGCCGAGGGAACACCAACCTGTGACACTTCCTCAGGAAACAATGGGGGGGTAAAGCCGAACTGGCATTCAAAGGGGGATAGTCCAGTGGCCGAGGACTGGAGGGTGTTGTGGGCATATTCAGCCCACATGATGTAGGTAGCCCAAGAGGTGGGGTTATTGGCCGCCATACACCGCAGAGTGGTCTCCAGATCCTGATTAATCCGTTCCGTCTGGCCATTAGACTCTGGATGGAACCCAGATGATAGGCTGGCCGTGGCACCGATCAGCTTGCAGAAGGCCCCCCAGAACCGGGACGAGAACTGGGGCCCTCGGTCGGAGACAATATCTAGGGGAATTCCAAACACCCGGAATACATGGTTCATGAGGAGCTCTGCTGTTTCTTTGGCCGAGGGCAATTTGGGCTGGGGAATGAACCGGGCAGTCTTAGATAACCGGTCCACAACCACCAGGATGACAGCGTTGCCCTGGGATGGTGGGAGTCCCATGACAAAGTCCAGAGAAAGGTGCGACCATGGCCTACGGGGAATGGGTAAGGGATGGAGCAGTCCCTGAGGTCGCTGATGTGTAGACTTTCCCTGGCTGCACACGGGGCAGGCCTCCACATAGACCTTTACATCCTCCTTGATGGACGGCCACCAAAACCGCCGCTGGAGGAAGTCAAGCGTGCAAGCATTTCCCGGATGGCACGTCAAGGGTGACTCATGACCCCACTGCAAGACCCGGGCCCGGGCAGATTGAGGGACGTACAGGTGTCCCGCGGGACCACCTCCTGGGTCTGGCTCTTGGGCTTGAGCCTCTCGCACCACC
>NW_015505373.1:42612-52455 GCF_001515645.1 Sinocyclocheilus grahami
TAGAAGCCGGGAGAAACTGAAATCGATAAAAAAACAAGGACCACCGAGCCTGCCGAGGATTCAGCCACTTGGCCTGCAGGAGATATTCCAGGTTTTTGTGGTCCGTGAGAACCT
Organism: Sinocyclocheilus grahami; assembly: GCF_001515645.1. Classification (NCBI taxonomy): domain Eukaryota; kingdom Metazoa; phylum Chordata; class Actinopteri; order Cypriniformes; family Cyprinidae; genus Sinocyclocheilus; species Sinocyclocheilus grahami. The sequence continues at coordinate 42,727 of NW_015505373.1, forward strand.
GGAAAGGGTGCAGGGCCCCCTCAAGCCAGTGTCGCCACTCCTCTAAGGCGAGTTTAACCGCGAGCAACTCTCTATCCCCCACGTGGTAGTTGCGCTCGGCATCCGACAGGCGACGAGACATAAAGGCGCAAGTGTGTAATTTTCCAACCTCACCCCTTTGTGACAGAATGGCCCCTACGCCCACCTCTGAGGCATCCACCTCCACCACGAAAGGTCTTTCTGGGTCGGGGATCGAGAGAATGGGAGCGGAAGTGAAGCGGTGCTTGAGCTCCTCGAAGGCCCCCACTGCCTCCGCACCCCAGTGAATCTTGATTCCTCCTCCCTTGGTCAGCGTAGTCAAGGGGGCCACCACAGAGCTGAAATTTGTAATGAACCTCCTATAGAAGTTTGCGAAGCCGATGAAACACTAAACCTCCTTAACTGTGGCGGGAATAGGCCAGTTGAGGACAGCTTCAACCATCTTAGGGTCCATCTCCACATGGCCAGGAGTGATGATGAACCCAAGAAACTGAGCCTGGGTAACATGAAACTCACATTTCTCGGGCTTCACGTAGAGATGATTGTCAAGGAGTCTCTGGAGGACCCTGCTGACGTGCCCCTCATGCTTCTCCAATGACCCCAAGAAAATGAGGATATCGTCAAGATATACAAAGACGAATTGATTAAGCATGTCCCGGAGAACGTCATTTATCAGTGCTTGGAATACTGCGGGGGCGTTGGTGAGCCCGAACGGCATCACCAGATACTCATAGTGGCCTGTGGGGGTGTTGAAGGCCGTCTTCCATTCGTCCCCCTGTTGGATCCGCACAAGATGGTATGCATTGCGTAGATCCAATTTAGTAAAAATGGAAGCCCCTTGTAGTAGCTCGAAAGCAGTGGCCATGAGGGGAAGGGGGTATCGATTCCGAACCGTGATCTTGTTGAGGCCCCGGTAATCGATACATGGCCTAAGGCCCCCGTCCTTCTTCCCCACAAAGAAGAAGCCCGCCCCAGCCGGGGAAGTAGAGGCACGGATGATGCCAGCTGCCAGAGATTCCTTAATGTAGGTATCCATTGCTGTGCGCTCGGGGGAAGACAAGGAGAAAATCCGACCCCGGGGAGGGCAGGAGCCAGGGAGTAGCTCAATGGCACAGTCGTAGGGGCGGTGAGGAGGTAAGGAGGTGGCCCGGGACTTGCAGAACACTGCCTTGAACTGATGATAGGAACTGGGTACTCGAGACAGGTCGACGATTAATCCGTTCCATCTTGCATTAGACTCTGGATGGAACCCAGACGATAGGCTGGCCTTGGCACCGATCAGCTTGCAGAAGGCCCCCCAGAACCGGGACGAGAACTGGGGCCCTCGGTCGGAGACAATATCCAGGGGAATTCCAAACACCCGGAATACATGGTTCATGAGGAGCTCTGCTGTTTCTTTGGCCGAGGGCAATTTGGGCTGGGGAATGAACCGGGCAGTCTTAGATAACCGGTCCACAACCACCAGGATGACAGCGTTGCCCTGGGATGGTGGGAGTCCCATGACAAAGTCCAGAGAAAGGTGCGACCATGGCCTACGGGGAATGGGTAAGGGATGGAGCAGTCCCTGAGGTCGCTGATGTGTAGACTTTCCCTGGCTGCACACGGGGCAGGCCTCCACATAGACCTTTACATCCTCCTTGATGGACGGCCACCAAAACCGCCGCTGGAGGAAGTCAAGCGTGCAAGCATTTCCCGGATGGCACGTCAAGGGTGACTCATGACCCCACTGCAAGACCCGGGCCCGGGCAGATTGAGGGACGTACAGATGTCCTGCGGGACCACCTCCTGGGTCTGGCTTTTGGGCTTGAGCCTCTCGCACCACCTTTTCCAGTTCCCACTGAAGGGGCGCGACAATTCTAGACCTTGGAATAACTGATGCCAAAGGCTTCTCCTGCATCTCAGGAGAGTAGGCTCGGGACAGGGCATCCGGTTTGACATTCTTAGTGCCGGGTCTTTAAGACAGGAGAAACTGAAATCGATTAAAAAACAAGGACCATCGAGCCTGCCGAGGATTCAGCCGCTTGGCCTGCAGGAGATATTCCAGGTTTTTGTGGTCCGTGAGAACCTGGAAAGGGTGCAGGGCCCCCTCAAGCCAGTGTCGCCACTCCTCTAAGGCGAGTTTAACCGCGAGCAACTCTCTATCCCCCACGTGGTAGTTGCGCTCGGCATCCGACAGGCGACGAGACATAAAGGCGCAAGTGTGTAATTTTCCAACCTCACCCCTTTGTGACAGAATGGCCCCTACGCCCACCTCTGAGGCATCCACCTCCACCACGAAAGGTCTTTCTGGGTCGGGGATCGAGAGAATGGGAGCGGAAGTGAAGCGGTGCTTGAGCTCCTCGAAGGCCCCCACTGCCTCCGCACCCCAGTGAATCTTGATTCCTCCTCCCTTGGTCAGCGTAGTCAAGGGGGCCACCACAGAGCTGAAATTTGTAATGAACCTCCTATAGAAGTTTGCGAAGCCGATGAAACACTAAACCTCCTTAACTGTGGCGGGAATAGGCCAGTTGAGGACAGCTTCAACCATCTTAGGGGCCATCTCCACATGGCCAGGAGGGATGATGAACCCAAGAAACTGAGCCTGGGTAACATGAAACTCACATTTCTCGGGCTTCACGTAGAGATGATTGTCAAGGAGTCTCTGGAGGACCCTGCTGACGTGCCCCTCATGCTTCTCCAATGACCCCAAGAAAATGAGGATATCGTCAAGATATACAAAGACGAATTGATTAATCATGTCCCGGAGAGCGTCAATTATCAGTGCTTGGAATAATGCGGGGGCGTTGGTAAGCCCCTTGTAGTAGCTCGAAAGCAGTGGCCATGAGGGGAAGGGGGTATCGATTCCGAACCGTGATCTTGTTGAGGCCCCGGTAATCGATACATGGCCTAAGACCCCCGTCCTTCTTCCCCACAAAGAAGAAGCCTGCCCCAGCCGGGGAAGTAGAGGCACGGATGATGCCAGTGGCCAGGGATTCCTTAATGTAGGTATCCATTGCTGTGCACTTGGGGGAAGACAAGGAGAAAATCCGACCCCGGGGAGGGCAGGAGCCAGGGAGTAGCTCAATGGCACAGTCGTAGGGGCGGTGAGGAGGTAAGGAGGTGGCCCGGGACTTGCAGCACACTGCCTTGAACTGATGATAGGAACTGGGTACTCGAGACAGGTCGACCGACTCTTGAAACTCGGAACTAGGGACTGAGGGACTCAGGCAGGTGAGGTGGCAAGTGGAACCCCAGCTCATAATGGTGCCAGCGGACCAGTCGATCTAGGGATTATGTCTGCGCAGCCAGGGGTGGCCCAGGATAACAGGATACTCGGGGGAGTCAATCAGATAGAACAGTGGTTCTCAAATGGGGGTACGCGTACCCCTAGGGGTACTGCAGGGGTACTGCGGGGGGTACGTGAGAGAAAGTGGAAACTGACATTTAGGAATAAATCATGAAAATAGGTTATTGTATTTTTATATGAAATTAGGACTGCACAAAACTGCATTAAAAATAAAGTCATAAATTTAAAATGCATTTCAAATGATTAGAGTTATTTATTGAGACCCGGATCAGGAGCAGTGTCTGTGCGCCAAATAATGTAGGTTAGAGGTTGTGATAAAATGGACAGGTGGCTTCTTAAAAGGGGACAAGCTCCTCTGAGAGAAGACGAAAATGCTAAAAAAAATCAAAACCAGAGCCTCAAAAATACCGCCAGTTTCGTGATGAATACATAGGGATTTACATCTACTTCACATAACCCTCCCTCAGCACTGTGCTTTTTATGTGGTGAGCTGTTAGCTAACAGCGCAATGAAGCCATCTCATCTTCAACGGCATCTCCGGACTAAACACTCACATCAGATCGGGAACTCACTGGAGTTTTTCAGAAGAAAATTTCATGAATTTACATCATGCCAAGAGAACATGAAAAAAGCCAGAAAGTGCATCAGCAAAAGCAGTCGAAGCATCTTATGCTGTGTCTTTACTTTTGGTGAAAGCTAAAAAGCCATTTAGCCTGGCTGAGGAACTGATCATTCCTGCTGCAGCTGTGCTCGCTGAGACCATGCTGGATAAAACAGCAGCAGACAAGATCAAAACTGCACCATTGTCAAATTACACCGTTTCGGGCGAAGACTCAAAAACCGAGTGAGGAACCAAGGGAAAAATACACCACTTAAATACACTGGGGAAAACAAGGCGCAGGTGACTTGGATAACGCTAACAAGGCCACACGAGGAAGAACTAAGGCAGAGGAAAAAACAGGGGACCTCTAGGGGCACGGAGACAAACTACAGGAGCTAGGATGCTGACAGACGGGGATCAAACCGGAGGACAATGCTACACCTGCAGCACTCTTCAATAATTTCTCTTTTTCCCACTCCCCCCGTCTGACTGGAAGAGGTGGAGGTACTGGTCTTCTTATCTATAATGATTGGAAATTTAATCCTTTACCATCAGTATCAACAGCTCCTTTGAATCACATTCAGCCACTATTACCCACCCTCTTAAAATCAATTTTATAGTTGTCTATCGACCCCCAGGACCACTAGGTAACTTCGTGGAAGAATTAGATGTGCTGCTACCTTTCCTGAGGATGATACTCCCCTAGTTATGCTTGGAGACTTCAACATCCACCTAGATAAATCTCAGGCTGCAGACTTCCACACTCTGCTTGCCTCTTTTGATCTCAAGAGAGTGTTAACTACGGTTACTCACAAATCATGCAACCAACTGGACCTTATTTACACACGACACTGCTCCACTGATCATGTGCTGGTTACTCCACTGCACACCTCGGATCACTTCCTCCTCACTCTTAACCTCAACATGGTTCCTGACACAACACATACCCCTACACATGTCACTTTTCGACATAACCTACGCTGTCTCTCACCCTCCCGGCTACCTGCTATGGTTTCATCTTTGCTGCCTTCCCCTGAACAGTTATCATCTCTTGATGTTAACAGTGCTACTGATACTTTCTGCTCCACTCTTACGTCTTGTTAAACACTGTCTGCCCCTTGGCTTCCAGGCTAGCTCATACCACCTCTTCTGCCCCTTGGCTATCTGATGTTCTCCATGAGCATCGTTCTAAGCTCAGAGCTGCAGAAGGAGTATGGCGCAAATCACAATATCCTACTGACCTTAATGTATATCAATCACTCCTCTCTTCATTCTCTGCTAATGTCTCCACTGCTAAAAGGACATACTATCACAACAAAATAAAAAATTTGCCTAACTCTCGCATGCTCTTTAAAACACCCTTGGCTATCTGATGTTCTCCATGAGCATCGTTCTAAGCTCAGAGCTGCAGAAGGAGTATGGCGCAAATCACAATATCCTACTGACCTTAATGTATATCAATCACTCCTCTCTTCATTCTCTGCTAATGTCTCCACTGCTAAAAGGACATACTATCACAACAAAATAAAAAATTTGCCTAACTCTCGCATGCTCTTTAAAACATTTCCTCACCACAAACTGTCAAACACATCTTACTAGCAAACATGCACTCATTTTCATCCTTCTCTCCACTCTCTGAGGCAAAATCTCTAAACTCATCCTTTCCGATCATCCTACTACTTGTCCGCTTGATCCTATTCCATCTCATTTCCTTCAAGCTATTTCTCCTGCCGTTGTACCTGCACTCACTCACATCGTTAACACAGGTCTTCCAGCCACTTCTATCAAACCTCTAAAATTAATCCAAAAATTCCACTGCAATTTGTGATTAATGATTAATCTTTAATGAGACGAAAAGAACGCATGTCACTCCTCTGTTCATCAATTTGCACTGGCTACCAGTAGCTGCTCGCATTAAATTCAAGGCATTAATGTTTGCCAACAAAACAAAAATATATATACATCTTGCTACGTGTACTGCGTTAGGCTAACCGAGACTTGTCATTTGCACTTATATATTGTTGCTCTTTTGTTAGTTTTGACTGCTTTCATTGTCCTCATTGTAATTCGCTTTGGATAAAAGCGTTTGCTAAATGACTAAATGTAAATGTAATGTTAATTAATGTTTGTTGGTGTAATGGGTTTCCCAGGGTTTCCCAAACATGCTTGTCATCTACACCCCTTTGACATGAAATATCTTTGAGGACTTTAATACTTAAATAATTTAACAACACATTTGCATTTTTACTGTTCAGTGACACTTAATGGACATAATGATGTGCAGGTAGACAAATAAAACATTTCTATTTTAGTGTCCTAGTGTTTAAATAATTTATATTACATTTTTATTTTGTGATTTAATTACTTATTAGCTTTTTATCAACTCACTGTCAGGGTTGGGTGTAGGGATGAGGCAAGGACTCAATTGTGCAGAAGAATGGGCTTTATTAATAATACAATTAAACAAAGCAAAACAAAAATACCCCATAGGGGAAAACCGACTGGCACCTGGACTGGACAGGGCAGGGCAGGGCAGGGCAGGGCAGGGCAAGGCAAGTACGACAACAAACTGGCACAAGACTGCAAACACAAGGAGAATAAATAGGGACCAAACAAGGAGGGAAATGAGGGAAGACAGGTGGTGCAAATTAACCAATTATCAGGAAACAAGATGGCAAGGCAATAGACATGAGAGCGCATGGCACAAGAAACCAAACAAGACAAAAGCCATGTGTTCACACAAAACAAAAACACAAGCACATGGCCAGCAAAACAATCACAAGCCATGTACTTGAACAAAACAAGACACGAACACACAGCTAATGAGAATACTCATAAGCCGCGTGTTCACGCAAGAAATGACAACATGAAAATTCGCAGCAAATGCAACACAGCAAAACATGCTTGTCATCTACACCCCTTTGACATGAAATATCTTTGAGGACTTTAATACTTAAATAATTTAACAACACATTTGCATTTTTACTGTTCAGTGACACTTAATGGACATAATGATGTGCAGGTAGACAAATAAAACATTTCTATTTTAGTGTCCTAGTGTTTAAATAATTTATATTACATTTTTATTTTGTGATTTAATTACTTATTAGCTTTTTATCAACTCACTGTCAGGGTTGGGTGTAGGGATGAGGCAAGGACTCAATTGTGCAGAAGAATGGGCTTTATTAATAATACAATTAAACAAAGCAAAACAAAAATACCCCATAGGGGAAAACCGACTGGCACCTGGACTGGACAGGGCAGGGCAGGGCAGGGCAGGGCAGGGCAGGCCAGGGCAGGACAGGACAGGGCAGGGGAGGGCAGGGGAGGGCAGGAGAGGACTATCAGGAAACAAGATGGCAAGGCAATAGACATGAGAGCGCATGGCACAAGAAACCAAACAAGACAAAAGCCATGTGTTCACACAAAACAAAAACACAAGCACATGGCCAGCAAAACAATCACAAGCCATGTACTTGAACAAAACAAGACACGAACACACAGCTAATGAGAATACTCATAAGCCGCGTGTTCACGCAAGAAATGACAACATGAAAATGCGCAGCCAATGCAACACAGCACAAGACATAAAATGACATGAAAGCATGCAGCTGAAAACACGAGCTGCGTGCAACAACACAAGACAACAGTAAAGCACGCGACCGAACACAAACCGCGTGCTACACAAAACAACACAATCCACGTGGACAGAAGAGCGTACAGTGAGAGCGAACTCGAGACCACATGCTCCCACAACAAGACAGAGCATGGAGTGTGAGTGTCCAAACCCAGACACGAAAACAAGGCACGCAGACAACATGAAAACAATATATGACTGCAGTGTCAGGGCTCTGTCACAAAACCACAAGAAAACTATACCAAAGTGACAGAACCCTGACAATATTGAATCTATCTAGATTACATTACTGTAGTAACTAAAGTTTTCATCATATAATCTGTAATCAGTAATTCACAACAATTTGTAAGTAATCTACCCAGCTCTGCCTATAATTATGTACTATTTTGTGTGTAGCAGAAAAGAATGCAAGTTTTGGGACATACTTCTAATGGACAGCTTAGTCATGTGCATCCTGTCTGTCACAGACATGGACTGTTTAGTTGTGTTTTCATTCCTCATGTTTTCTGTGACCCAGTTTTTCCCTGTGTTTGATTTTGCGTTTGAGTTCACCTGTGTCCTCATTAGTTGATCCTCCTCACCTGTCTGTCCCTCATTAGCACCCCTACTTTAAGTCAAGTCAAATTACCATTATTTATATAGCGCTTTTTACCATGCAAATTGTGTTAAAGCAACTTTACAGTATTAAACGGGGAAATGGTGTGTCATTCTTCTCTGGCCAGACAAAACCAGCAGTTTAGATCTAGACTGCGGCGGAGTCAGATTGTGCCGAGGACTCATCTGGTTCCCATGGTCTTGACCTGATGGCTGTGATGAGGTCTTCGGAGGGGATCTGTCTCTGGGGCTTGTCTAGTTGTCCTGGGGCTTGTCTAATTGTCCTGGGGCCTGTTTCATAAAACAAGTTTACCAAATAAGCCAGGTTTATTTCAGTTAGCCTGACTTATTGTCAGTTGATTTGGTTCAAAATAAGTCAGACTAACTGAAATAAGCCTGGCTTATTTGATAAACTTGTTTTATGAAACAAGCGCCAGGTCTCTGCTGACATTTAGGGCTGTAGAGGTCCTAGGTCTAGGTGCTGATCCACCATCTGCTCTGGATACGGACCGGATCTGTTGGCTACAGTGACCTCGGTATAAGAAAGATAGAAATGCGATAGTGAATTATGTGTAAGCCAGGTTGAAGAGATGGGTCTTTAATCTAGATTTAAACTGACAGAGTGTGTCTGCCTCCCGAAAAGTGTTAGGTAGATTGTTCCAGAGTTTGGGTGCTAAATAAGAAAAGGATCTGCTAATAGAAATAAATGGAAAGTCCCCCAAAATATAAAAAATATAAATCATCTTTTTTTCTTTTCTTTTTTTTTTGAAAATGCAAGAAGGGGGTTGGAAGAGAAAAAATAGAGTTTGTACAGTATAAGGACGATCATTATGTCTATGGAGAAAAACCCAACATGTGTTTGTGTGAGAGGGAAAAGAAAGAGAGAGAGTAGGAGGAGGATTCAAATTTCATCTGTCATTATGATTGTGGATAAGTGAATAGAGGGAAGTCTGTCTAAACTTGCATAACCAGTTGAGTGCAAAGTACAGAGAGAAAGAGGATATGCATAGCGTGACAGCATGGAATAAAATTTGACACGGAAGGGCTGCAAAAAACATTTTAGAAGAGCAGAAAATTTACAGGAACAACACTGTTTCAACATAATGGAAATCCCAGACTTGTCTTCAGTGAGTAAATACATTTCTTCTTCAAATATAGATATAGTTGAAGAAACACCTACTCTGATTAATAAATCAAAAGCTATTTTATTCATCACTGGGTGTAAAACTTTGGGAATAAAGATTGGCAAGTTACAAATTATAGACTACATAATGATTTGGAAACACAGAAAATCACATGATTGCAGTGTTTAAAGGCCTTATATAAAGTACTGTACTTACAGTACTGTAAAGTAAGTTTTAGTCTCTCCATTATTCAACATTAGAAACAGGAGTATTATGAAATCAATTTTATAAAAGTTATGACAAACTCCATGATTTTTTTTTTCTCTGATTCTCTAATGATCATTCAGTGATGCTTCAGCATTAAACACTTTAAATAAAACACTTTTCAATGCTACAGATGAAACTACCTAGCCGACCTGAGCTGTTTGATTTTGAGGGTGTTTCTATGGTCCACTACTTCACTGACAAC
>NW_015505373.1:52897-66085 GCF_001515645.1 Sinocyclocheilus grahami
TGTTTCTTGCCAACTTGTTTTACTTATATTACTTTATTTTTGGATGTTCTCATCCAAAAGTGTATAGCTGATTATGTGAAAGTGTATAGCTGATTATGTGGACATTTAGCCTACATTGAGCGATCACTGTGCAACCAGGATGAGGAATAGCGCTCTCCAGAATAGATGTAGTGTACCTTGGCGTATGACCAATGAAAATAATATATAATTTCATATCTTGTTATATGTATCTTGCTATGTTTCTAAGGAAAGAGTCTGAAGCATGTAATATTTTCTACTCTTCACTGATTTTCTAGGTACCACCTGGGTGTCATATATTCTAGACCTTCTGTACTTTGGTAACGATGCTCCAGAGCGCCAGACTTCCCAGCCTATCTATACGAGAGTGCCATTCCTGGAGTCATGTTTTAAAGTGATACCATCAGGTCGGAGACCACAGTATAATAAGATTTCACTGAATTAATTAATGTATTCTGTGTGTTTTAATGGTTTTTTGTGTTTTTATTTTTTAAATCATTGTTTTATCATTTTGTTTTTAATGTTTTCCACATTCTGCATTTTAAAGTCCTGCATGGATTCTGTTAATTTATGTAGCATACTGTGACAGATTGATTTAAACTGTCTGCTTTGTACTCCGCAAAAGTAAAATGCCACTGCATTTTTTACTAATCAGAGCCAGTTCTCTGTATTTCTTCAGAGATATGTGAAGCGCACACTGAGGTCCTCTGCTGGCTTTACTGTGCAGGTGCTGCTGCATTTAATGTAAACTAAATATACAAATTTGCAGCACTGCAAAAAAAATTTTTTTACAAATTGCATTCAAAATCTAATTGACTACCTGCACAACTTGTTCCACATTCCACATAGTATAGCTCAACAAAGTTGTTTCTGGTAAAAACATTCATGTACTGTATTTTTCCATAAACCTGCAGCAATCCAGCACCTGCTCTGCATTATGGGGACCAAATGTCCCCACAAGGATAGAAATACCAGTCACTTTTTACCTTTTTTTGTCCCCATAAGGAAAACATCTTATAAATCATACTAAAAGTTTTTTTTTTTTAATCTAAAACTGCAATGTTTTCTGTGAGTGGTAGGTAGATTTAAGGTTTAGGAGATATTACATACATCTAATATGACAAAAATATGTCCCCATAAACATAGAAACCATTGTGTGCATGTGTGTGTGTAATTTGGTGCTCTTATTCTAGGCTTATTCTTATTCTATTTTACTTGAGTTAAAGTTATTTAACAATGTTAAACATCAAATTAATCTTAACCCTTCTGACCTGAACTGGGCGACAGCACATTGAAAACATGAATAACTGGAAAACAAGCAAACCACAATGTTTGTAAACAGAAGTAATGAAGATCATAGTGTTTTTAGTTTAAGTAGTCCATTGGCTCAAAAGACTTAAGTATGAAGTATGAAGACTCAGAAAAAGTTACAAAAGCTGTCAAAGAGAATTACCCTTTTAAAAGGTACTAATATACCTTTAAGGAACAAATATGCACCCTTTTAGGGGTAAATACAGTAAGCTACAAGTGTCTGTAGTTTTATTTCTGATATGCATGATGTAATCTGGATTGTGAGTCCTTATACCCTGCATAGTTTTGTTCATTCTTTATATTGCTTTTGCAGTGAGTCTTTAGTATAAGTGCTTAATGTCGTTTCTGTGAGGTACTGTCCATTATCATTATAAACAAATTAGAATGGTGAGGCTTTTCACTGAATTGTAGGAGCCACTAACCAGTACTCTTAAGTGACATTAAATAAGTTATAAACAGTATGAATGCTTCAAATATTGTTTTTTCACTGTACACTCTTAAAAATAAAGGTGCTTCACGATGCCATAGAAGAACCTTTTTGTCTAAATGGCTCCATAAAGAACCTTTAACATCTGAAGAACCTTTCTGTTTCACAAAAGGTTCTTTGTGGCGAAATAAGGTTCTTCAGATTACAAAAAGGTAAGAAAGAGATGGTTCTTTAAAGAACCTTTGACTGAATGGTTCTTTGTGAAACCAAAAATGGTTCTTCTATGGCATCGCTTGAAGAACATTTTGAAGCACCTTTATTTTTAAGAGTGTATGTCTTGATCTAACCACAATGACAACTAGGACACTATTAATTTATAGCCATATTTTTGACTTTCAGGAACAGAACTGGCTGATAATCTGCCCACTTCTCCTCGCCTCATCAAAACTCATTTACCTGTTCAGCTTGTGCCTAAGTCCTTCTGGGAGCAAAACTCAAGGGTAGTATATGGGGCTTCTTTCACTCCGTGATGTGATGTAGCTAGCAAAATGTAATGAATCTCTCATAGGATGATGTCAAACTCTTCGAAACATCAGGAACACTTTTGACGATTGTGTATAGGCTTTCATGCCTTTCAGTGTTTGATGTGGTCACTGACAATGCTTTTTTAACTAAGCAGTATTCATATATATGCGGGTGACAAATTAAAGGAAACTCCAGGAGATCGAGTTGCCCTGTGCATTTTCTGCTGTGGCTTGCCCATTTGTCCCCTTCAAATCACTACAATGTTGTTTTGAGTAATCACTTTTATCCTATGAAACATTTCTATCCTGATGGAAGTAGTCTTTTCCAGGATGACAATGCCCTCAGGCACAGAGAACAAGGGCTCACTGAATGGTTTGATGAATATGAAAATTATTTGTATCATATTCTATGGCCTTCACAGTCAACCCACTTGTACACCTATGGGAGATTTGAACAGATGTGTTATACAGTGCTCCACACTTTTGCCTCAATAAACTAATTGGCTGCTTATTAATAGTTAGTAAGTTGTTAAGTTTAGGTATTGGGTAGGATTAAGGATGTATATGGTCATGCAGAATATGTACTACTTTATAAGTTCTAATAAACAGCCAATATGTTAATAATAGGCATGCTAATAAGCAACTAGTTAATAGTGAGAATTGGTCCCTATACTCATAATATTTCTGTCCGCTTATTTCAGATTGTGTATGTAGCACGGAATGCAAAAGACAATGCCGTTTCCTATTTTCATTTTGATCGAATGAACATGGGAGAACCTGAACCAGGAGACTGGAACACCTTCTTACAGACATTTATAGATGGAAAGAGTAAGTAAAATATTTTGTAAAGTAATTCAATTAAGTTGTCTAAAGAACCATTTTTGATAATATATTTACATATTTATATTTATTACAATTATGTGCAAGAAAGTTACCACTAAAAATTGTTTTAATATTCCCTTTAGAAGTGTTTGGTTCTTGGTTCGACCATGTCAATGGATGGTGGGAGAAAAAACAGACTTATTCTAATTTACTGTACATGTTCTATGAGGATTTGGTGGAAGTAAGTAGTTCTGTTCATAAAGTGACCTTTTAATGAAGCATGAAATTGATATGTTTAATGTGTATTTTCCATGCATCTTACTTAGGACACTGGACATGAGGTGGCTAATTTGTGCTCCTTCTTGGGTTTGTCAACCTCAGTTGAACAGAAGGAGAAAATAACAAAAGGGGTTCAGTTTGATGCCATGAAACAGAACAAAATGACCAACTATTCCACTGTCCCAGTCATGGACTTCAAGATCTCACCCTTTATGAGAAAAGGTTTATAAACAACTGATCTAATTTAGTCCTTTCGAATTCTGTCAGAAAAAAAAATACCTTAGGTAAAATAATTGCTTTTATCATCTTTTTGTTCCAAAAGGTAAAGTTGGAGACTGGAAAAGTCATTTCACTGTGGCACAAAATGAACAGTTTGATGAGGTCTACAAACAGAAGATGAAGAACACCACTGTCAAGTTCCGCACTGAGATTTGATTGTTTTTTTGCTTTTTTATAGAATTTTTAGTTCTGGGAATTTTTGAGTTATGGGTCTTGCACCAGAATTAACACTGAATAAAAAAATTAATCTGAATATGAATATTTTATATAAAAATATATTCCAGTTATACGTTTCTGTATCCCAGTGTAATATGCAATAAAGAAAACTATAATTTCAGCATTAATCTGAAAATTTCAGCTAAAAGTGGTAAATGTGTTTTTATAAAAACATTTAAATTTGTTATAAGCCCACTCTTTCACAAAGACAGTGGTGCTTATTTAGATTATTAAAGTTTCATGAAATATAATTAAAATAACAGTGTGTAAACTGTCCCATCAAAAAGTTACTTATCATATTCAGTACAGTATGTTGGTGACAGCTCTTTCATTTGTTTTATTCAAAAGCTAACTTGACCACACAAAAATGCATTGGGACTAAATAAATAAAAGTAAAAAATTCAGGGGAAAAATTCAGTAAGAATTCATCAACCTCTGACTGGAATCTCTATATACAACATCCTGTTTATTTGCAAATATAAAAGTAATATTAAAACCGTTCCTTGCCATTTTAAAAATGAAAGGGAGAAGAACAAAACTTTTCAACTAAACAACAAGAAAATGTACAAAGCATAGAATCATGTTCCTTTCATGTCACACTTAAATGGTGCACATTAACATTTCTCAAGATGTGTACCTGTTTTATTGTCCTACAGACAGATATGCCTGGAGAAATCTAGTGTATCTTTAGTCCTTACTCTGCCAGGATCAGTATATGTTTGCAGTAGGAAAGATTGTCATTCACAGTAAATGCATTAAATGTAATCAGAATACATCATTTACAAACAAAAACATAGTATATACATAATCTGTTTGTTATACTCACGGCTTTTTATAATTTATTGCTCACATAAGAGTTCTTCTGTATCGAATAAAGTAGTTATGAGTTGAGCATCCAGCTGTGTTGAAATTTTGACTAAACCGCTGAATATACCAACCACCAAATTCTGGTCTGCTTTGCTGACAAGTCATTTATATCAAAATTATTTTACTAAACATAACTCCAGTTGTGAGAATAGTATGTTTTAGGTATGCTGCATTGCAGTAATAAACTGGAAGTACAAAGAATGGGCCAGAAAGTCAACATGTTCTGGCACATCCAGTATAATTTCTGTTCAAATGCAGTGCAACAGGGGGAAAAAACACTGTCCAGACACAGCTCTCACAATGCATGCTAAGGTAGCACTTAGGTTGCTCTATGGGACAAGGCACTGCACCAGAATAAACATAAAAATACGCACACTACTGCAAAGTACAGCCACAAAACTTAAATATAACATGTGACAACAGGAGACTACTAACTTTTTGCCAAAGTATTTTACGTAGAGCAACTACACCAACAGAAAATAAGTTAATTCACATCTAGAGGTTATTTTGCCTAAAATAGTGATCCCACCACTAAAACGACAAGTTTACAGATCAAATAACACACATTTTGTACGAAAACATTAATAATAGCGAATACAAGCTGCAGATTTCTGCCTCTGGTATGCTTTGCCCCATAGACTTCTATAGTATGTGCATTACTGTAAACAAGACTTTTAAAGGAAAAACTTATATTTCCAGTGCTTACTGCACTTAACATTTCAGTCCATTTAATAAAATCTGATGAAGCCACTTAACAGTATGTTCCTCCTCCCCTTTAAGTGCCATTATACAGCAATTAAACTGCAAGTCAGGATTAAATGTATAATCTCTACTTTTTAGAGAATGTGAATGTGTTGTAATCTGGAGTTGCTGTGCGTCATAACATGTTCAAAGGTCAATAATGTCACTGATGACACTGGCTGAGTCATCATTTCGAGCGACTTTCAAGTAACTTTGCCCCCCTCTGGTATTTGATAGTGAACTGTCATGGTCAGGGGTTAGAAACGGCCTTGTGTTTTCTGCACTGGGCACGAGGTCACGGCTTGTGCTTGGGGAAGGGTGCAGTGAGACCGGGCAGGACAAAGAGGAAGGCACTTGTGCCTCAGAGACCCAACGGAAGCCCTGATGAGTGGGTGTGGGGGGCGCTGTGACTTGTCGGCTGGGCACAGCACTAGGAATGGAGCGATCCAGACCTGCGGAGGACTCTGTGAGCAATGTGTGTTCATCACTGCTCAGTGACAGCGTGATTTGGGGGTCACTATTCCGTCGCATCCACAGGTCCGGAGACGGAGGAGGTGATGGCGGTCGCAGTGGCTGGAACAAACTTTCACCCCATAATAGATGCTCACGATGAAGTGCCTCATCAATACTGCGGCTGAGGTCAATTGGGGTTGGTGGGCGCAGGTCAAAATCACAGAGGGATATGGCTGACTCCTTGTCCCTGTCCAAACTGCTGCTTAAAGCGCGCTGAGGTGGCTGAGCAAGTGCCTGCAGCCTTAGCAATGAACCTGCAGAGCCTTTCAGATTGCGCAAATGATTGCTGTCTTTGAGTGGATCACGATTTTGTATGAGGCTCTTGCTAATGTCTGCCCCTGATCGCTCCTGTCCTGCCCAGTTATTGGGCAACTCTCCGGCCCCTGCACCACTATTTGACCCTCCAATCCCATTGCTTTCGGATTTCCTTTGTTGCCTTACCTTGAGGCTCTGCACAATCTTCGCCCAGCAAGTATGTCTGCTGGTAGAGTCTGATGATTGGGAGGGTGAGGCCAAGCTTGCTGTGGCAGCTCCTTCCTGTCTTGGTGCTCCTCCATTGGGTCTCCAGAAGACCCAGGAAGACATCAGAAGAAGGCAGAAAGCCCAGGCAAGCTCCAAAAGTCGTACCCAGAACTGACAGAGCCACCATGCCCAACGAAAGCGCCTCCAGTCTCCTAGAAGTCCATACAGCCACAAGCAGGCATAAATGTGCAACAGACAGCACAGCGCCCCAAGAAGAGCACACACTGCCAGTACCCGTGCTAAAACCCGCACCTTTCCTTCACCCGTACCCTTATTCCCTGCCCGAGCTGCATGTGTGTGAGAGAAGCGTGGCAGTACCAAGAAAAGGTAGCCTAAACACAGTACGAGGCCTGCAGTCAGCGTGAGGCTCTGGAGGACAATGGGAACAGCAGGCGAAAGCGCAGGGGAAAGTAAGTCTGCAGCAAGTAGGAGAGTGCATTGGAAAACAGCTAACACTCCTAAAAGAGGGGGACGCTGAAGTGTTGGTGGAAGCCAGGTTACCCCTGTCTCTTTTAGTACCAGTATCACTAATGCAGCCTGTGCCAGAATTAACAGCGGTAACGGCAGAGTGTATAAAGCTATTATGACAGGAGGTGGCAGGAGGAGCCGAGTCCCATATGGGTCGAGCAAGAAGTGGCCTGCTCTAACTGCACCTGCAACTAGCAAGAGGCTATTGGTGAGTATCAGTTCACCACGGTGAGGGCAGTTCAAGCTGGGAGATAATGCTAAACCGAGGGCTGAGCCAGCAGTCAGCAGAAGGAAAAGCGCAGCAGAACCAAATACATGCAGTTCCCATGCAAATGAAAGTGTGCGTTTTAAGTCTGCCCACACTAAAAAGCTCCCATTTGTTGTGCCATATTTATCATCGTTGTTTTGATCTTTGGAAAAAACACAGGGACCCACACCAGAAGCACAGGGGTCCTTGGGTAGGGCATAGGTTGGAGAGGCAGGGTTTGACTTCAGAGATGGGACTATTCCCTGTGAGACTGACTGGTCCTTCTCTGTAAATCTTCCATCATTTTCTGAGAATAGAAAATGTCCATGTCCAGTCGGATGAGGGGAGGCAGTCCTTAGAAAAGTGGGTATGTCTGTGAAAAGCAAAAGAGAGAAAGGAAATATTATTGAGATAATTGTGTAAAATGCATAACATAAACCAAGCACATAGGCTTTCCTTAGCAGAAACAATAGTGCAGTGTGCTAGCAACGCCAGTGTCATGGGTTTGATTCCTATTGTATACCTTGAATGCAATGTAAGTCGCTTTGGATAAAAATGCCTGTCAAATGAATAAATGTAAACATAAACTACATACAACAATGCAATCATTGTCAGACCATTTTTTATAAAACAATATACAATACATAGTTCTGAATCAAAATTCCTAAATTGCCGTCTTACACAGATTTGAGCATTGTTTTGCGATTAGTAAAATTTGATTGTTGATGTAACCATTTTGACAAAATAACTCTGACATCTGATTAACGTGAATTGGACAACTAAATGCTCATACATTTAAAGGAATTTTGTCATCATTCACTCAACCTCATGTTGTTTTAACCCTGTTAAACTCCTGTTGAATACAGAAGAATATGGGTAACCAAACAGTTGCTGTCCCCACTGACAATCCTCTCTTCTGTCCCGTGTGGAATTTTTTTCTTTTTCAATAAGCCATTTTACTCACTAGGTCACAATACCAGACACACACATTCCCACCTACAGACAGACACCTATCCTGCATGTATTTGGACTGTGGGGGGAAACCAAAGGAAACAGGAAGAACATGCCGACCAATTTAGAAAATGTGTTCAGTAAAATTATCCATAAGCCAGTAACATTAACAGACAACATATTAACAAGTATCACTCATCTCCCAAACATTTGTTCATAGCACAGAGTTAGATAAGGTAGCACTGCCATTGCACATTGGATAGTTAATTGGTACTGTATACAGTAGGTTCTGTGCAATTTTAATGAAGTATTAATGAACTTACAATGCAGACACTGAATGCAGATATATGTAAAATGTTGTTTTATGCTTAGATGCTTAGATAAAACAAGTACACTTGCAGTATGAAAAACTATTCAAATAACAGTTTACTGAGAGTAATCTTCAAAGTGTACATTCGTAACTAAAAAAATTGATTAGAAATATTCATTTGGTAAACTAACAATACTGTATATAAGTTAACTTAAAGTACAGTTACAAAATTATAAAAATATATAGATGTAAAATTTACTACTGTTACACTTAAAGCATTTTTTTCCTCAAACCAATTTACTCTCAATTTATGTATACTACTAGTGTGCTAATATTAGTATACTTGCTACTTAAATTAAAATATACTTGAACTTTACTTAAGTTAAATGAATAAATATTCCACCACAAAGCTGACATGTAAGTTTATAAAACTGCAGTGCCACCTCAAAGAAGCCAGTGTGTGGGGAAAAAAGTGTTTAATAACCAGGTATACTTAATACTTAATAATACTTTTCTTAAGTATATCTTGATCAAAAGATACAAGTATAGGCCAAGTATACTTTCTGTATAGTTGTCAGAATAAGCCAGGTATACTTATAAGTATAATTTTAAGTATGTCTTAAGTATGATAAGTACATAAATGATCTGATCACAAGTGTACGTTACATTTTGTTAAAAATGTTACGAAAGAACAAGATTCAAATTAACCTTTTTTTTTCTTTATTCAGACAAAGCATACCTTTAGTGTTCTTTATATCGGTCACTGTTCCTTTTGTTCCTGGCTCTTTCGACTGGTCATTGGGTATTTTTGCTGATTTTGTTGAGTGTGAAGTGCTTTTTGGTTGTGAATAGTTGGAAGTAATGATGTCCACTCCCAGTGATGGTGCCTCTAGTTGTAGATTGGTTGTGCTTGTGCTAAGAGAGGTGGCTTCAGTATGTGACTGTAAAGTGGTAAACTGCCTTGGCTGAATTTTAGCTGGAGTGGTTATCCCAAACCTACCTGATAAACAAAAGGAAATTTGAGGAATGGTGCAGTAACATCAAAATCAAAGTTGTTTTTTTTTACAGTCTTTCTCTAGTTTTCACGACAGAAGTCACGACAGAACTATTATAATTACTGTATGAGTTTACAACTAGAGAAAAAAATATGTTAAGTAAAAATCTTTGTAATAACAATTTTACCAGAATAAAGAAGTAAAATAATATAGTGAACTATTTCGCTATTGTTGCTCCAGAAACAAGTGATTGAGTAAAAGAGTAGAATCTCAAAGGTGCCATTTTTTATTTCACTTATTTAGGTGAATGCAGCATTACTACATCTATACTCTACCTATTTCCAGTTCAGTCCTGTTGGCGTCCAGTTGGCTAATGCTCCTGGAAGTGGATACAGGCTTTTCAATAGGTGGTGAAGTTGTAGAACCCTTCCCGAGTGAAGGGTTGATTGTTGGATTTGTCTGTACTGTGGCCAAACTAGCCAGCACACTATAAGCAGTCTGAACTTGCGGTCTGTACTGGGTATGCTTTTTATCAAGAGATGATATTGCCTCTGTTGATGATCCAACGAAGCCCATTTCTCTGGGTATTAACATATCTCCTGACCTAACTGTTGACAAGTCTTTCTCTTCGAATTCAGCAACTGGTTCTTCTGTCATTGACTCTGTCTCATCAGCAGTCTCCTTTTCTTTTCCAGCAGCATCTTGTGGTATTCTGGCATTTTGGGTAGGACCTCTTTTGAATCTGTTTTTGGGTGATAATAAAAATATACCTCTTGACCCAGTTATGTCAGTATGTGATGTATTTTCTGACAATGTGTCCTCAGTATTTCTGCTTTCTGTCCATTCGTTTGAATCTCCACTTGATTTAATGACACTTTTCTGATAGAAGCCATGGAGAAATGGTCTCACAGTTTCTAACGCAGCATTGGCTGCCAATCTGTGATCAGTTTTTCTGACAAACATGTAAGTGTGAGAAAACAGGCTGTGATTTGAATGAGTGGTTGGAGAAGAAAGAGAGATTCCATGGACATGATTTGTGATTGGCTTAATTAGAGGCACTAGAAGAAAGAGTTGGAGTAGAGGCACCATAGTGACAGTCTGTCTTATAGTGAAACTGCCTATGGCTGTGGTTGCTTGTTGAAATCATATGCTCAACTGTTCCTTCTCATTTCTTCTCCTGCAGAGAGAAACAAATACATTCAATTAAAATTAGGCATGTATATTTTTGTACATGCACCTTAGCTTCTTAATTACTTGTGCAGGTATACCTGATGGATGGATGGATGGAAGGATGGATGGATGGATGGATTTTGCTGTTGCATTGCATTTTATCAATTAGTTGTTTCAGCTTCAGTTCTCTACAAAGTATCCAAAGTATATTTTTCCCGAGATCAACCTAGTGTAAAACAAGATGTCATTTTTCTCCTCACCCACCTAAGGTTAGAAGGAAACATGAAAGTCACAAATTACATTCAGCAAGCACCATCTTTACTTATTTTAATTGCATACTATCATATGCTACCCATGAGCAGACTATGAATTACTCCAAAACTCAGATAAGATGGAGATTAAGTTTTTTAAAGAAATAATAAAGTTTAATCAATCTGGTGTCTACCATTGAAATTCATCCATGCCTCTTGGTTACTAAAGGCAGGTGAAGTTGATGTACTATGGTGCAGAAGCCTTGCATCACCGGACTTGATAGGTCTTGTGCACAGAAGGTCAGCCAGACATGTTAAATATTACAGTAGTAATGTACTTGTAACTGTATGTTGGGTTTTACCTATTGCCTATGTCACGTGCTTAATTTTGTAAAGTTCTGAAGTTCCGTTCAGGAATTGCAGGATTTTAAAGTGCACTGGGTCACTCAAATACAAAATGTAACATTCTTTGATGATCATTGACCTGCCTTCAGCAGGGAATCGGGAATTGGCTGCTGA
Organism: Sinocyclocheilus grahami; assembly: GCF_001515645.1. NCBI lineage: Eukaryota > Metazoa > Chordata > Actinopteri > Cypriniformes > Cyprinidae > Sinocyclocheilus > Sinocyclocheilus grahami. The sequence continues at coordinate 64,328 of NW_015505373.1, forward strand.
ATATCCCCAACTTACTATAAGGCTGGCTAGCAGTCCATTCATACCTAGATTCATATGCTCTGAACAGGGGCACATTAATGCACGAGCTTCAAGGGGCTGACACCCAGGGGCCTACACTGGAAAGGGGACCCACTGGCTGCAGGGAAATTATATTTTTTGAATAATTATTTATATGGGAGTTTGCAGCAGCGACAACAGAGCTCTGTAAACAAACTCACACACTCATTTTTAGAGATGCCCTGGTTGTAGTAGCCTATATAGTGAATGGCTCAGTCTAGGTTCCCCCCACACAGTTTGTACAGTTGGTTTGTTCCATGTGTTCCTTCGATATACTGTAAGCGGAATGTACAATGCATTCGCTAGTAAATAACCGCAGCACGAGAGTATCTTAATGTCAACACGCAGATTAACAGAAACTCAACACTGCTGTGTGAAAGGAACTGGACCGGTGTCCTGAAATTTTATCCTACCCATCAGATTTTCCTACCATTAATTGAGGCTCTGCACAATCTTCACCCAGCAAGTATGTCTGCTGGTAGAGTCTGATGATTGGGAGGGTGAGGCCAATATTGCGTCCATTTTCTCATGCTGAACAACAATATTTAATGTATCTGCATTACTGTAAGGGTAGGTTTAGGGTTGGGGTAGGTGTAGACTTTAATAAAACACAATCTAATAGGTAGAAAAAATTATTTATTGTTGGTTTCCGTTAGCTGTATCCCTTCTAGCCACAACCGCGAATATAACACATAATTACTGTATTTGCATTACTGTAAGGGTAGGTTTAGGGTTGGGGTAGGTGTAGACATTAATAAACCAAAAAGTCTCAAAGTCTCCATTTTAAATCCGGGGATGGAAAAATATGAATTTGATCATTAAACATTATACAGCTGTGATTTAACTAATTAAATGTGAGCATGTCATGTTTCAAAATAAAAACACTTAGCAATCACCAAATAACCCACAGTTTTGCTCTACTGATGATGAATAATTCATATTTTGTGTGTTTAAATCATACCTGTAAACTCACATTTCAGCCAGAAAAGTTTTGATGGCATTTTCCTTTCATATTACCTCCGTATAATGCCCGTAAATAACATAGTGTTTACTTTATGTAACAGCTATATAATTCTGCTGTTCCACAAGCGCCCCCTTGTGGCAAAGAGTGAATTTGCATATTCGCTTATATTCACATTTTACACTGAACAGTGTTGTGAATGTTAACTGACATATTAACAAGACCAAAAAAACAATTTTACAAATTATTGTTAGGAAGCTTAAAAAAAGAAAGGGGGGGGGGGGTACTGTAATGCTGTAGCCCAGGGGCCTTTGGCTATCTTAAAGGGGTCATATGATGCGATTTCAATTTTTCCTTTCTCTTTGGAGTGTTACAAGCTCTTGGTGCATAAAGAAGATCTGTAAAGTTGCAAAGACTAAAGTCTCAAATCCAAAGAGATATTCTTTATAAAAGTTAAGAGTCAACCACGCCTACTTAAAACGCCTCATTCTAACACGCCTCCACATATCTGCCTCACTATGTGGGAAGATTTGCATAACACCGCCCAAATGTTCACACAAAGAAAAAGGCGTAACTTTGATTCTCGCTATTGTATTGTTGCTGCCGCCGCCATGTCGTGAAAGCGCTGTGTTTCGTTGTGAAAGCGAAACTACTTTGTTTGGCCTTCCAAAAGAGGACGATATCCACTTTCACCGTGGAAGAAAAGCGGAGTCCAGCCCGGGGTCGTCACAAGTGGTTGC
>NW_015505373.1:66097-72680 GCF_001515645.1 Sinocyclocheilus grahami
AGGGGTCATATGATGCGATTGCAATTTTTCCTTTCTCTTTGGAGTGTTACAAGCTCTTGGTGCATAAAGAAGATCTGTAAAGTTGCAAAGACTAAAGTCTCAAATCCAAAGAGATATTCTTTATAAAAGTTAAGAGTCAACCACGCCTACTTAAAACGCCTCATTCTAACACGCCTCCACATATCTGCCTCACTATGTGGGAAGATTTGCATAACACCGCCCAAATGTTCACACAAAGAAAAAGGCGTAACTTTGATTCTCGCTATTGTATTGTTGCTGCCGCCGCCATGTCGTGAAAGCGCTGTGTTTCGTTGTGAAAGCGAAACTACTTTGTTTGGCCTTCCAAAAGAGGACGATATCCACTTTCACCGTGGAAGAAAAGCGGAGTCCAGCCCGGGGTCGTCACATGTGGTTGCCGCAAGCTTTGCCGACGCTCCTTCGTCGAATCCGTCGGCCGCGCTGTTCTCAAGCCTGCCCGCCCGCCTCTGCTCACTCAAGCCGGCCTCCGCTCACTCTAGCCCGCCGTGTGTTTCGTTGTGAAAGCGAAACTACTTTCTTTGGCCTTCCAAAAGAGGACACGACTAGAAATCAGTGGTTAAGTTGTAAGCCCGCATAAACACATTTTACCAAATACACAAAATAATGTTCTTTTTAGCAACATCATATGACCCCTTTAATACGCCACTCTGAAATATGAGTGGACTTGGGGGGCACCCCTGGACTGTCTCACTCCTTTCCCTCAGAGAACCAAGGTTACACTGGGTAACCAGACATTTTCTTTTGGTTAAGTCACTTGGCACATACCACTCTATAGGAGGAGCTTCCTTTCCTGCACACTTGTATTATGCTATAGCTTTGATGATCCAATGTGAAAATCTCTGCTTAGAGACACACAATAACTGCCGACACCGTCTGAAATCTCAAATTCTGTCCAAGTAAATGTGCAAAACACATAAAGGGCAGAGGGCATGTAGCCTCTGATGTTACTGGGATAAAAAGCAAAATAACATTTAACATGTATGACCTTTTATACATTTTACATAATTTGTATACATTTTATCAGTTCATGAATTATCTGGGAATTTAACCCAGGTAGCCAAAAGAGTAAACATAAGTTGGTGTCAAATATAAATTCCGCATTCAGTCACAGAGTGACCTCTAAGCGATTCTGAGCCACACCTTGCAATGAACTCAGTGAAAGGGGAGTGGCTCGACAATATATGGAGCTCTCCTACGTGCCTGGCTGATACTAAAGTGGGCAAGAGAGCTGTCTTATATAAGATTCTCAAATCTACTTCCAGCAATCTGCAGATATTGTTAATAGATACATTTTAAAGGCAGAAAAGGCCTTGCCCTGCTGAAGAAGTTCCTGTCGAAATGTGTACTATTGGACATTATACTATACTTAAGACTTTTATTGGATCTTTATACTGTGCTTCTTGCACCATGAAACAAATGTATTCCACTTCATTTTGTACACAGTAACGGAAGTTGTAGCGCTCTGAATAGTGTCACTGACTTTCTGCAGCAGAATTACACACCCATTCAAAAGTAAGGTTTTTAATGTTGTTGTTTTTTAAAGAAACCTCTTATGCTCATCAAGGTTACATTTATTTGATCAAAAATGCAAAACAAGTAATATTGTCAAATATTATTACAATTTAAAATAATGGCTTTCTATTTTTATATATTTTAATATATAATTTTTTCCCGATACCCCCCCCCCTATCTTTCCCACTTCGCTTCCTGTCTGCACTCCACTGTTGTATTATAATAAAGGCAAAAGACAAAAATGTAATCTTTTACTCTTCACGAAATAAACATGAATTAAGGCATGAATAAAGGCATCAGAAGAATGAAAGCATCTGAAGGCATGTTGACAGAAACAGTACAGCATAATGAAACAAACTGTTTTATCACTGTTTTTAATGTTAAACGTATAAAGAATAAACGGTTGGATGCCACAGACTTTTTTGCAGAGTGGAATTTTTACAATAATTAACTTTATTCACGCAATATACCACATTCTAAAAATATTTCCCCCGTGGCGCCAACAATGTTTGTGATTTTGACCTTTATGCTCAAAATACTATGCCATTAATCTCATAATGCTACGATTTTATTCTTATGAAAAAATTAAGACTTTTCGGCACCGATAACCTTGTGGGCAGTGCGTCGACACACAGTGCCATTGCGCTCCCGAGTTCGAATCCCAGCTTGAGGACCTTTCCCGATCCCGGCCCCTCTCTCTCCCACTTCGCTTTCTGTCAACACGGATCTTTCCAATCGAAATAAAGTGAAAAACGGCAACAACAAAAAAAGAATATATATATATATATATATATATATATATATTAAGACTTCAATCTCATATTGCTATAACTTAATTCTCATAATTTTGACTTTAATGTCAAAATATTATGACTTTAATCACCCAATCTTAGATTTATCTTTTTTTATTTTTTTTATTTTACGTGGCACTAAAACGCAGTTGTACCATAGGTACAGCCATCTCTCTAGACCCAAACTTTATGTATAATACCTAAGTTTGGTCATGAGGTCTTGTTGAGTTGTTCCATTCTGAAACAATTTTACATTTTAGTGAACTAGAAACACATTGTTAGCGTACTGTTTTCAAAAATTTCATCAGATAATCTAAAATGTATTTCATTTGTTTAAAAAAAGAGCATATATTATTCTATCAAGATGAAGTGTACTTTTAAGGGTCTAATTTTGTCATTTTCAAGTCTGTAATTTTTAAGAGCTGTTATAACATGTTTTATCATCAAGAGCATAACAGGCCAACAAAGATTTAAAAAAAAAAGAAAAAAGTTTTTATCAGGAAAATGAGTATGTCCGTCTGCCTCTGCTGTTCCTGGAAAAATCTGATTTGATCTTTTCCTTCAGGCAGTTTCTGTTTGTTCAACATGTGTCAATGTGTTTTAACATGTACAGTTGTTCTCAGGAAATGAATTTCCCCTTGAAAAAGTGTGTGTGTGTGTGTGTGTGTGTGTGTGTGTGTGTGAGAGAGAGAGAGAGAGAGACAGAGAGAGAGAGAGAGAGAGAGACAGAGAGAGAGAGAACAGGATTTTTACATTTACCATTTACAAATTGATTCTGGCCCTTTGCTGATTTTTTCACACATTCATTTTAATAATATTATTGCTCACACTTTATTCAAGAGATACCTTAGGAGAGATGTGTTATTAATTGGACAGGCAATGGCTTTCTTGTTACATGACAAAAACAGCTGACATCTATGCAAAACTCCTTAAAAAAAAGTCTAACACAGTGAAAGAATAAGCCTACACACAATATCCAAAGGAAAAAATTTATATTCTGTCATCATGGACCATCTTGGGATGCTGGTGCTGTTATGTTGGTCCACAGCATGGGATGCTGGCATGCTAGATGACCAGCATATGTCGTCTTTTGGATGCTGGTATAATCCCAGCAACACCCAACAAACGGTGTGTCTACAAAAGTTGCTGAAGTCTGTTTGAACATGATGCTCCTGATTACAATGACATTGTGCTTTATTCGTTTTACTTAGTTTACTATGTTTGGGGATTAGGCTGTCGGCTGGATTTTGACACATCAAACATGTTTGAAACATATTAATCTTAGAAGAGATGTATTGAAATCATTCTGCATGAAAAAATATATATAAACTATATAACTATATATACAGTGGGTACGGAAAGTATTCAGACCCCCTTAAATTTTTCACTCTTTGTTATATTGCAGCCATTTGCTAAAATCATTTAAGTATTTTTTTCCCTCATTAATGTACACACAGCACCCCATATTGACAGAAAAACACAGAATTGTTGACATTTTTGCAGATTTATATAAAAAGAAAAACTGAAATATCACATGGTCCTAAGTATTCAGACCCTTTGCTGTGACACTCATATATTTAACTCAGGTGCTGTCCATTTCTTCTGATCATCCTTGAGATGGTTCTACACCTTCATTTGAGTCCAGCTGTGTTTGATTATACTGATTGGACTTGATTAGCAAAGCCGACCTAATTATAAATGTGAAAATACATTGTAAGATTAATTCATGGTGCTCAAACACGTTTAAAAACAGAGCGGTTGCAGCAAGAAAGTTTCCAGTTGAAAGCGAGTCTATTAGTGCAGCTGGCCTCTTTATTTCCCTCTCATGCATGCTCAGATTCCATACAGTCAGACATTTCCGTACATTTCCGTGAATGTTTCCAGGCCCAGACAGAGGCCCATTTGTATGCAGTAAGATCAGAACTGTGTCCCGTTTAACCATTTAACTGTGTGTATGTGTGTGTGCATATGTGTGCGTGTCTGACTGAGGTCAGAACTAATTAAAAGTATTGCACCATTCCTGTCAGTTTAGAGACATGTGTATGGATTTAATTATTTGTTTGAATTTTCTACATAAGGGTATACAGCAGCCTCTTTACATAAACAATTGAAACTCCAAGGAATGTATCATTCATAATTCCTGACCATCCATATGCAACGCAGATGAAATGAAACTGCACATATGCACGCATTTGGCTTACATTTGACTAAAGACGTACTTCTACTGTTCTCAAACATGCCAGGATTATTAAGGGGTGAACAATGTTCCAGCTTGAATTCAATGTGTGGTCACAGTTGTGTGTATGGCTTTAAATGTGGCTCATTCAATCAGAAGCTGACTCACTTGATCAACCAAAACAACACTGTTCTCTCATAGGGTTAGCTAGTCTGTGACGTCATTATGTCTATGCAGGTATGACACAAGGTCAGTGGATCCTACACTGTCTCTCATCTCTCATTCTTCTTGGCAAAAACCTTGTGAAATTCATTCTCTCCATCTTCTTCATAAAAACAAATGTGAGTAAAAGTCAACATTAAATCTGTTCATTATATAAATGCATGTCTCTTCATAAGACTTGGATTAAACTGCTTGATTCACATGGATTTATTTGTTTTAGCTCATTACAAGTTTTGGGTGAATCAACTTTTAATAGCGGAACAAATATCTAATTTAATTAAAATTATCTTCACTTTGTGTTCCTTAGATGAACGAACGTCTTACAGTTTTGCAATGACATGAGGGTGAGTAACTGATGACCGAATTTTCATTTTAGATGAACTAACCCAAACGAATGAGAATGTTTTCATTTGTCTCATTTCACAGCAGGCTCTTTTTTTAAATTATTCCCAACATGATGCCAGTTTAGCAATAATAGTTTTGCCATATGCCAGTTATAATAATACGTTTTATATACAGATAATATACAGCAAGCACAATTACCATGCTGAAGCAGACTGTTGCAACTGTGGTTGCACTGGTTCATGGTTCACTTTCTTCTGCCTTGGGATCTGACTCAGACTCAAACACATATAGGCTCTGGCCACATAGAGTGCTGGCCATCTCCAGCATCAAAACACGTCAGGCATGGCATTGAGGAGAGCGTGGATAAGGCACGATGAAGTTCGCCAATCACAGCATTGGGCATTTACTTGCATTTCTGAAAAAGGTAACGCCCCGTGAGTGCAAACTTTATAAGCTAACCTCTAGAAATATACAGTAGGCCTAGGTAAAGAACTGAAAATGCATTTCATGACCCCTTTAAAATTTAGAATTTTGAAACATATTTGTAATTCTTCTGATCTGCTCATATTCAAAGTGAAACAAAGTGAAACTGTGCAGTTGTTTCACCTATTTCTACGTGATCTTACCGTTAAAATTACGATCATTTGTCTAACCTAAAAACGGGTAATTTAGTCGTACCACATATAGCACATATCAGGTTACCTGACAAAATATTAGACATGCATTTCATGACCCCTTTAAAATTTAGAATTTTGAAACATATTTGTAATTCTTCTGATCTGCTCATATTCAAAGTGAAACTGTGCAGTTGTTTCACCTATTTCTACGTGATCTTACCGTTAAAATTACGATCATTTGTCTAACCTAAAAACGGGTAATTTAGTCGTACCACATATAGCACATATCAGGTTACCTGACAAAATATTAGATGGTGTAGACCCGTGCAGCATCATTCGTGTCTTAAGACATATAAATGATGGCATCTTTAGAATGGAGTATGAATCTTTATGGGAAAAGCCTCTGCCGTCCAGGGTTGCGCTATAGACGTGCTGCAGTCGCTTCCCATTTTCTGTAGGCTACTATGTGTATACGTCCTTTAGCGCAACGCTTTCCCCAGCGCAACGACATTAAAATAAACCGTAACATCTCTAATTAAGCATTTTCATCGGAACATTTACGCTTCATGAGAGAAGTCAAGTCGAAAGAGTTTACTGCGCAAGCAGCTGTCATGGTCATGAACCATCTTATTACAGTCGCGCTCGCATACACACGTAGGCTATTTTCATTAATATTTAACAATGCGTTCTCAGAGAGGAGTAAATGAAACATTCGTACCTGTGAGACTGTAGCTGTTGCAGTTCAGTCGTTAGCGTCGTTCATTCATTTGTCTTTTGAATTTCCTCCAGTGCCCGTGAAAACATTGCGACACAAATACAGAGCCTAGGTTCGTTCGTTCGTTCGTTCTAGAGAGAGAGGGGGGGGGGGGGGGGAGCGGAAG
>NW_015505373.1:72733-123299 GCF_001515645.1 Sinocyclocheilus grahami
TGGTTGGTGGGGGTAGAGGAGGGGGGGGGGGGGGGGGAGAGCGAGAGAGAGAATGAGAGAGAGACTGTTTTCTTGTTGTGACACCTATATGTGTCACAACAAGAAAACTAATCATATGTAGATGTTATATAAATATCTACTAATGAGATCAGTCTGAATCATCAGTTGTAAAAGCAACTATGAAAATATGAGTGTATTTTGGGTTTTTGTTTGCATACAGTTGCAATCAGAATAATTCAACCCTTTTGACCTGCAAGACATTCTGCTACTGTGAACAAAATTATATGAAAACAATCAAACCGAACTACTATATAAAGTTTAGTATACCCTTTTGAGTTGTTCTGAGCAAGTAAAGTTGATGAAAAATAAATTAAATTCACTTTTACTGATTTATTTAGAGAATCTTTTATTTCTTTATAAACGTTGCTTATAAAACGTTTCTGAGACCTCTCTACTGGGATCTTAACACATTCCTTGCTTGAAAAAGCTTCCAGATCACTCATGATCTTTGTTTTTCATGTTGCCACTGCTTTAGTCAAATCCCACTAAAGATTTTTAATAAAATTTAAATCTGATGACTGAACAGGCCAATCAAGAACATTTTATGACCCATCTCTGTTCCAAACTTGCGTATATTTGGATGAACAGTATTTGGGATGATTGTCCCATTGGAGTGTCCAGTGATCATCAAGCTTTAGTCTATGCACTGGAGGCTTAATAATCTTTGCCAATGGCCTCATACATTAAAGAATCCATTATGTCCTTGATACAGTAAAGATTACCACTTCATGCAACAGCAAATTCCCCTAACAAGACTGGTCCACCTCTATGTTTGACCGTGGTGGTGATGGTGTTCTTCAGCTCATGAGCTTTGCCTTTTTTTGTACCAGACAACTCTGATCCATGGTTCCAATAAGTTCCAGTTTAGTCACATCTCTCATAAAACATTCTTCAAGAACTGCACAGGTCTATCCAAATTTATTTTAGCTTATTTAAGTTGGCATTTTATATTCTCCTCAGTCTAGAGTAGTGTTGTCACAGTAGACACAACAAGATGTCCCAAAATGATGGCCAGGCTTTTTTAGTGTTTGTCTTATACTCTGCAAGTAAACTGAGGGTTTTCTGAGTTGGTCTCATCAAACATTTTACTACCCTTGATGGTATTGTGCTTTTTCTTCAACTCCCTCAAAGTTTTCTGGTACAAATCATTTTGACAGAGAGCTCTATTACCATAACACAATTTTCTACCCTACCATACAAATAAGTCAAAATAACAATAATATAGAATATAATATAGAATAGGGGTTTAAAAATTATGACTAGCTGAATTACAAAAAAATCATATAAATCAAAACTTTTACATTATTGATATTATTACTTTTAATGTTATTTTTTAATTCTGGGTCTACAGGAAAGCTTACATTTGTAAATTATTACAGTATCTAGGGGTTTTGGGGAATATTTTTGATTATAATTGTACATATGGGTAAGCATGTCAGATTATATCAGGAGCATGACGTTAATCCTTTGCCGGTTAACAGGATTACAGTAATCTGGCAAGGACATTTACTTTCAGTCTCCTTTATGGCCAGGAGTGTGACTAGGCTCTGCCAACATCAGGGTCCATGGTCCATTTTAGACATCAGAGTTATGTGACCGATGTATATAACATGTTTTAAGCACTGGAAAATGTGTGTACAATAGACTGTAAAAAAAATGTTGGTAACATTTTTTATTTGATAGTCCACTTTAGACATTCTAGTTATAAGTAAATTTGTGAGGACATGTCAACTTATTTTACTTAACCCTAACCTAATGGTCCACTAATAGGCTATATTAGAGTTAGCTGACATATAGCTGCAAATTAATGAGTTAGTTGACATGTAGTTTTCAAGTTACTTAATTAGTAGAATGTTACCTAAATGTTTGTAATTTGCACAGAAAAAGATTGTACAATAATTTTTTTCTTTTATATATTTTGTATTTTTATTATTTTTAATATACAGGTGCATCTCAATCAATTCTAATGTCGTGGAAAAGTTCATTTATTTCAGTAATTCAACTCAAATTGTGACCAGTGTTACGTTTCCACAGACTGTGATGATGTGGGGTGCAATGTCATCTGCTGGTGTTGGTCCATTGTGTTTTTTGAAAACCAACGTCGCTGCACCCGTTTACCAAGAAATTTTGGAGCATTTTCATTCTTCCTTCTGCTGACCAGCTTTTTGAAGATGCTGATTTCATTTTCCAGCAGGATTTGGCACCTGCCCACACTGCCAAAAGCACCAAAAGTTGGTTAAATGACCATGGTGTTGGTGTGCTTGACTGGCCAGCAAACTCACCAGACCTGAACCCCATAGAGAATCTATGGGGTATTGTCAAGAGGAAAATGAGAAATAAGAGACCAAAAAATGCAGATGAGCTGAAGGCCGCTGTCAAAGAAACCTGGGCTTCCATAACACCTCAGCAGTGCCACAAACTGATCACCTCCATGCCCATTGGTGGGTTTTTGTTGAATGTGAGCCAAAATCATCACAATTAAAAGAACCAAAGACTTAAACTACTTCAGTCTGTGTGCATTAAATTTATTTAATACACGAGTTTCACAATTTGAGTTGAATTACTGAAATAAATGAACTTTTCCACAACATTCTAATTTATTGAGATGCACCTGTATAGCCTATTAGGATTTTGTTACATTTTATGTTATTTTGTTAAAACTACCCACCTGTAAGTATGATTCATTATTTAAGTATATATTTCATACCACATGTTCAAAACACAGTTTTGTATTGTATACAGTGTAGACCTAGTGCACTAGTCTGCAAACTCACATTATTGTCTTGAAATGCTTCTCCTAATCAGCTGTGGGTCCACCTTAAAACTGTGTTGATGAATGCAGATAGTCTGTCCTTCTATCCACCCTGAGTAATGATAAAGTGTGGAGCAAGATTTTGGTACTGTCCATATCAGTGTATGCAAGGTGCCAAAAAACCAATCACAACAGACTTGGCCATCTGACCAATCAGAGCAGTGCAGCCTCTTAGAAAGCAGGGGTTCACAGAGACCAGATAATATATGGCATTGTATGACACAAGTGCCCTGCTCCATCAAAATTACCCACTTCAAGGGTTCTGCCCTTCAGAGGCAATGAGCCATAGGGATGCTCATTATGGACTAGAATTTGGCCAAGAACACAGTCACAAGGGGAAACAGGAACAGGAACATTTCTTACATTTTTAATGTAAACATACACTTTATTTTACAGTCCTGTTCTTCGTGTACATACTATGTACTTATTATAGTAATTACAAAAACTAGGTAAGAAGGTACTAACCCTAAACCTAACCCTACCCCATGTTATTACCAGAACTTTCTTAGGTAGGTACATTATAAGTACTACATGTAAGTACACGTACTGTAAAATAAAGTGCAAACCAAAATAGTATTGTATTGTTTTTTATTTATTGATTTATTTATTGAAATAATACATAACTTTCAGAAGATGTTTTTTTTTATTGTTGCTAAACACTGTTGCACTGTGGGAGACATCCAAAATGGACAGTGCTGGGAAGGCTTCAGGAATGGTTTGAAAACCCCTGTTCTAAAAAAAGCAATCTCATCTGTCTTGCCTTGTGTCATCAGACAGAAATTCAGTCTGTTCCTCACATGTTTGACTGCATGTTTCTCCCCAAGGCTGCCTAGTGAGCAGTAATGACATCACACTGCACACAAGCATTGCCAGATTCATTCATGCATTCATTCAATAGCACTGTGCTATTGCTCTCTGTTCATGCCTTGCATGGTCGTGATGTTGATGCTAGCACTTGAGCATGAACAAAACCTGATAATCCATGTTATTCAGTATGATTTGACAATGTCCTAGAGAACACCTTAATAAATGCCTAATAAATAAGATTAATGAATGCTGTCAAAACATACTGCTCTTTGGTTTTTTACTGTTAGTGATTAACAAATGAGACCTTATTGTTTTGGCAGTATTATTGACTTGACTGCATGGCACTAGTGGGTGAGAACTGAACTGAGTTGGTTGATGGCATCACTGTTTTGATAACCTTTACACAGTTATTAAACTGAACTGAATCAACAATTAACTGATTTCAAATGAATAATGACTGTCTACTATTGTCTTTTCAGCGCTACTTTACAGCATAATTGAATTTTGTTTGGACCATTGAATCATTATTTTTGTTTGTCATTGTAAAGGTGCTTTGAAACAATCTGTATTGTATAAAGCGCTATATAAATAAAGCTGACTTGACTTGTGAAGTGTTAATACTATTTCTTGATTTTACATAATAACAAACTTGCTTCTCAATGTCCTACAGCTTTTTGTTTATGTGCATGTTTAAATGAATTTTGACGTTTTTAAGGTTGTTTCAAACATTTTGATCACAGTATGCATAGTAACTATAAAAGTCAATGCAGAGTGGGTCCTACTCGGTGGGCACATGACAGTGGAGAAAACTGTATTGTGTAATTGAATATGTGTGAGCACCAAAAGAGAAAGGGGGACTCAGTGTAATGAAAAGCAGAGATATTTACAGCCTGAAGGATGAAAGAACAGATTTAGGGCACCGAGAGTAAGCGTGTGTGGTACAAAGACACATACAGTTGCATAATCATCACTGAGAAGCTCAATCCACAAACACACACAATTACACAAGCACAAATTTGTAGAAGGGGCCATCTTATGTGGACAGGCAATGCTTTGTTCAATAATGTGAGGTACCCTACACATGAGAGTAATGTAGCTGACAACAAAGACAACTCATTTTTGACACCAGAATAACCGTCAACCACAAACTGACATATACATACAAAGCAGAGACAAGTGTTATGGTTCAGAATGAGAAATACAAAAGCTTATGTATAGGTAAAGACTCAAATAACTTAAATAACACAAATTACACTCCTTGTGTGAAGTACACTGGAGACGTAAATATGTGATCTGCAATCTTTTGCAGTCAGGGGTGGACAATTCTGGACACAGCTGTTTTTGAGGCAATGAGCTGTAAGTGTCATGTGACCAGGGGCGGACTTAACCAATAAGCGAGGTAAGCGGCCGCTTAGGGCCCCGGGGAATCAGGGGGCCCCATCTGATATAGCAGAAACATATTTGCAGAGTTGAGCAATGTAGCCAATCACAGACATATCTGTTGATTTCTTGAATGCAATGACCAGAAGTGTTTAAGTTAGAATCCACACACCACTCAAAACGCAGAGTTTGTCAAGTGCTGAGTTCTGCAAGCTCATTATAACAAAGTGTAGATACGACGTAAATAAGAGATTCGTATTGCTTTGTAAAGAGTTTATTAAAGGAACGTCGTGAGATCCCAATGAACTGAAGTGCAGGGTTGGGGAGTAACGGAATACATGTAACGGCGTTACTTAATCAGGATACAAAAATCTAGTAACTGTAATCCGTTACAGTTATATCAAAAAACAAAGTATTCAGACTACAGTTACATTTTGTAAAAAGTGGGAATACTATCAGATTGCATTTGTTTAATTTAAAATTAAATAAATGAGTATTTTGACATAACGCTATATATTTAGCGATGTTTCATCATAGTTCCTGGTAGAGCCCTGCACGGGCCTCAAATATATATATAATATAGTCCCTAGCCCGGCCCGTGTCCGACAGCTTATCAGAATTACTGGCCCGAGCCCGTCTTTTTTCCCCTTCTCCCAAAACAGTTTACTGTTTCAGCTATTAAAATAGTTCAGTTTTGTATGTAATGGCAAAGTGATTATATTTCGTTTTTTTATTAAGTTAATTTAGAAAAACATTTGGAGCATTTTTTGTTCGGTACAAGTTTTTGTTTTTTAAAGTAACGACCAAGCAAACAACGGCAGACAGTGATCCTGTTTGATCAATTTAGCCTTCTCAAATCATCACGAATTGCCTAAAATAAAATCTATAGATATAAAACAGTTCAAGCATATAACAATGTTTAAACGTTAAATGTGCACTCTATCCAATAGTTTGTGCGGACGGTGGGAAGCTAAAGCGCGCTTTGCTGGACATGGAGGCGCCAGCGCAATCACTGCATTTTTTTTCAGTGGATACACCGTCATTTTTGCTCATAAAAGTAAGAGTAGGCTAATACATCATGTAAAGGGTCTAATTTTATTTGTGTGCACTCACAATATCAACAAAACGTTGTGCTTTTATAAAATAAAGACAACAAACATGATGCGCTTTCTGCCATCTCGTCTTGAACAGGAGCGCTTACAAAAATGAACCGAAACTCAGCGAATAGATGCCTCACAGACATGATAAATATGTCTATAGAAAGCTTTAAATTACTGCTTAACGAAATAAAACAAATCGAAAACAAAAACTATTGCATTATAATCATAATCCGTAAAAATGCACTTCTCTCTAAAGGCACGTCTGAGGAGGAGATGGCGAGTCAGGATTGACAACTTCATCCTTGCGACACCAACGCAGAAAACACTAGTTTATTAATAGTAAATAATTCAAAGATCTCCTTACTATTTTCCCCTGACACATTCATGGTAATTACTTCTGCTGGGGCTTTGCGGCAAGCTTTAGCCTATTGCGTGCATTTGAACGCAGATCTCTTCAGCTGCGCTGACGGCACGCATACTGCTGCTGCTGGACACTAAACACCGTCGAGCCGCTCTTCACAGTCGCAGTAGCACGGTCTGGTGTTGTTTCCACTATCGCGGCCATTTTTTTTATCACTAATTGATGGACAACATTTGCAGGTACGAGTCCGACTAGCATGGAAATCATCATGTTAGCTAAAATGTAGTGTTTGTTAGTGATTTAAAATTCCATGGTGTGCATGACTGCAGTTGTAAGTTTTCTAGCGGAAAATTAGAATCAGAATCAGAATGAGTTTTTATTGCCAGGTATGTTTACACATACGAGGAATTTGTTTTCATGACAGAAGCTCCACAGTGTAACAGAATGACAGTGACAGAACAAAAACACAGATAATAAAAAATAGAAAAATAGAACAAGTAACTAAGGAATAAAAATATACAAATCGACAATTGTATGTACAGGTATATAACAATAGACAGTTGTATGTACAGGTATATTATGTGCAAATTGAAATGTAGACTGAGTATGAGTGTTAGATAAATAAGGGTATGAGTGAATAAATAGTGTGTGTTCCACAGTTATTGTCAAGTGTTCATGAGATGGATGGCCTGAGGGAAAAAACTGTTCCTGTGTCTGGTCGTTCTGGTGCTCAGAGCTCTGGAGCGTCGACCAGATGGCAACAGTTCAAAGAGGGAGTGAGCTGGATGTGAGGGGTCCAGAGTGATTCTGCCAGCCCTTTTGCTCACTCTGGACGAATACAGTTCTTGGAGAGAAGGGAGGGTTGTACCAATGATTCGCTCAGCAGTCCGGACTACCCTCTGAAGTCTTCTGAGGTCAGATTTGGTAGCTGAGCTGAACCAGACAGTTATTGAAGTGCAGAGGACAGATTCAATAATGGCGGAGTAGAACTGTTTCAGCAGCTCCTGTGGCAGGTTGAACTTCCTCAGCTGGCGAAGGAAGTACAACCTCTGCTGGGCCTTTTTCACAATGGAGTCAATGTGAGTGTCCCACTTCAGGTCCTGAGAGATTGTGGTGCCCAGGAACCTGAATGACTCCACTGCAGTCACAGTGCTGTCCATGATGGTGAGTGGGGGGAGTGCAGAGGGGTTTCTCCTGAAGTCCACGGTCATCTCCACAGTTTTTAGCGTGTTGAGCGCCAGGTTGTTGAGACTGCACCAGACAGCCAGCTGCTCGACCTCCTGTCTGTAAGCAGACTCGTCACCGTCCTGAATGAGGCCGATGAGTGTGGTGTCGTCTGCAAACTTCAGGAGCTTGACAGAGGGGTCTTTAGATGTGCAGTCGTTGGTGTACAGGGAGAAGAGCAGTGGAGAGAGAACACCGGATCAGTCAATGAAATAAAGAAAGATCATAGCATTTCACATGCATTTCGATATGTAGAAAATAGACATATGTATATGGTGTACCATTTTTTATGTTGTATAAACTATATTTATTTTTACTTGTACATGTGAAAGAAGTAAAAATAATAATAATAAAAATAAAACTGTAATACTAAACTGTATAGCCACTAGATGTCTGCATAGCCTTTTATATAAATATACGGGCTGTAATATCTAGATGGTGAAACAAGACACGATTTTTAATAGTTTCAAATAGATTTTATTAGTTTTATGATGGGGTCATATGATGCGATTTCAATTTTTCCTTTCTCTTTGGAGTGTTACAAGCTCTTGGTGCATAAAGAAGATCTGTAAAGTTGCAAAGACTAAAGTCTCAAATCCAAAGAGATATTCTTTATGAAAGTTAAGAGTCAGCCACGCCTACCTAAAACAGCTCGTTCTAACACGCCCCCACATGTCTATGTCACGATGTGGGAAGATTTGCATAACGCCGGCCAAATGTTCATGCAAAGAAAGAAGGCTTAACTTTTATTCTCGCTGTAGTATTGTTGTTGCCACCGCCGCCATGTCGTGAAGGCACTGTGTGTTTCGTTGTGAAAGCGAAACTACTTTGCTTGCCCTTCCAAAAGAGGACGATATCTGCTTTGTCATGCCTAGAGCTGATCTGTGCTGGTCGCTGAGGAAATACATCAACTTCACGCTGTGGACCAATGGATCGGCTTTCACCGTGGATGAAGCAGAGTCCAGCCCGGGGTCGTCACATGTGGTTGCCGCAAGCCCGCCGGACGCTCCTTCGTCGAATCCGCCGGCCGTTCCTCACTCTAGCCCGCCGTGTGTGACGCTGTGTTTCGTTGTGAAAGCGAAACTACTTTGTTTGGCCTTCCAAAAGAGGACACGACTAGAAATCAGTGCTTAAGTTGTATTTACAACACTGTTCCAGAACAGATCAACCCAAATATTCAGATGTGTTTCAGAAAGCCGGGGCATAGAGGAGCAACAATAATGTACAGTAGCCTATGTGGAAAATAATGTGTTTTTTTAACCTTGACCCACATAAACACATTGCATTACACCAAATACACAAAATAATGTTCTTTTTAGCAACATCATATGACCCTTTTATTTTTAAAGTCATAGTTATATAAAAGTACTTAGATATTACTTTTTTGACTTATTTACATATGTAACTTGAAGTAATCCAAAAGTAATCAGATTACATTACTTTTATATTGTGGTACTTGGATTACGTTACTGAATACTTTTTTAATGAAGTAATTTGTAACTGTAACGGAATACATTTTAAAAGTAACCCTCCCAACCCTGCTGAATTGAGTGACAGCTTTTAGTGATTATATGAGGGAGTGCTCTTTGCATGCATTCTAGGCTGTATATTACTGTCTGACTGTTTCAGAACAGAGATATTTACCTCAGTAAAGAAAGTATTGTGTTTCAAGTCATAATTTTACTTGTCAATCTTGATGTTTCAAAATGACTCTCGTGTGCTTTTCCTTTGCGCGCCGGCGTGAACTGGTACTGGCACTGGTATAAATGTGAACACTTGGGATATGGAATGTGTTGCATGAGAATTTTATGTTTGTTAAAAGATTTAAAAGGTTTACAGTTTATTAAATTGACAAGTGCAAGCATTTTTTTTTTCTTTTGTGATCCGAAAAAAATAAGGTAGCCTAATATGGCTTTAGAACAGCATGAGGTTGACTAATTACTGTTCTGAAGGGATAAATAAACTATAAACTATGAGAGCGAGCGAGCAAAATAAGGGTTAGGCTTAAAAGAGCACATAGTTATTGTGTTGGGGCCCCATACCTGGAATTTGCTTAAGGCCCCCAAATCACTAAGTCCGCCCCTGCATGTGACTAATTAGTTTGAAACCACAGAAGAAGAAAAAAAAGATGTCCTAACAATGCTGATTGACTAATATCAACACAAGAATACATACAGTTTCAAACCCTTCACTATAGCGACTAT
The DNA here is from genome assembly GCF_001515645.1 of Sinocyclocheilus grahami. Taxonomy (NCBI): domain Eukaryota; kingdom Metazoa; phylum Chordata; class Actinopteri; order Cypriniformes; family Cyprinidae; genus Sinocyclocheilus; species Sinocyclocheilus grahami. The sequence continues at coordinate 82,682 of NW_015505373.1, forward strand.
ACAGAGCTATGATGACAACATAGGGCACTGGAAAAACAACTATTATAGAATGATAAAATATTAGCAATATATGGGTTGCTTGCAAACAATATATTCAGTCAGGATACACAGCTATTGTTTGATTAATTGTTGGCATCAACAAAGAAAGATGCTGCTAGAATACATTTACATAATTAAAAGTTAAAAAAAAAAAAAATTCTTATATTGTACATTGCTGCTTTCACCTTCTGCCTGAAATGTTCTGTTTTAGATCCTTTCTTTTTAAAGTCCCCTTCCAAAACACTCAGTCTTCTCTAATTGGTCAGTTGTGGCCTAGTCTGTTGTGATTGGTCAACAGCTTAGAGTGTGTGAGAAATGTAACGCCCCCTTACCATAATTGGGTTTTGGCTCCGAGGCTTCATGAGCAGCTGTAGTATCAATGGCGCCCGTATTGTCGCACCAGTGTCTTACCCAATGGGTCAAGAGGGCGGGTCAAAGTAGGCTGGCAGTATGCAAATGCTACATGGTGACCTAGCCATAGTCATAAAAATAATAACAGGACCACAAATGAGGTATTTTAAGCAAGTGTTTTCTGTGGGAGATATTAACATACAGTGGGTACAGAAAGTATTCAGACCCCCTTAAATTTTGGCCACTGTGCTCTTAGGAACCTTAAGTGCAGCAGAAATTTTTTTGTAACGTTGGCCAGATCTGTGCCTTGCCACAATTCTGTCTCTGAGCTCTTCAGGCAGTTCCTTTGACCTCATGATTCTCATTTGCTCTGACATGCACTGTGAGCTGTAAGGTCTTATATAGACAGGTCAACGTGTACTCACTCACAATAAAAATCAATGAGTTTTCCAAGATTCTAACCTAGAACTAAACTACAACAATAAAATAAAACTATACAAATAAGGACGAAAAAAAAAGAAAATATATATATAAATATATATTTTTTTTTATAATTTAAAATGCTAAACAAGAGTTAAATAAAAAAAATGTCCTTTCATTATTTGGCAAGTACATCTGATTCTATATGATATACAAAGAGAAACTACACTGCAATTACCATGAATACCTTGAACATTCCCTAACACAAAAATCCATGTATTAATACACGGCCACTCACCCAGAGACACAAACAGCGTGACAAAAAAGGAAAGACTGGATTGAGTCAGTGGCTTATGTAAGTGTGACCCATGCACTGTTCTTGCTCTGAGGGGCTTACAGCATGTCAAGCAATGTCAAAATAACTCGCATAATAGAACTGTTTTTCCAGAGGACCAGATATCAGACAAAGCTATTTTCAGGACTGGAAAGTCTGTTTGGCTCCCACCCTCAAACATGGTATGTCTGCGTTGATGTGAAAAATACAGTGTCACTGTCAATCCATATCATGAGTCTCGCTTAAAGTCAAATTATCTCTAAATAGAAATCAAGGACATAAAAAAAAAAGGTAAAATGTGGACACTTAAGACATATCAAATCTAACCCTGCTTAAAAATGGTCAAAACAAGTCTGTGAACACTCAAGAGCAAATCAACTGTGCATCTGAAACTATAGTTATACGCATATATGAATATCTATATCTGCAGTAGGCTTCAGCAGATGATTTTGCTAAAATAACACAATACAACAAGATGAAGGCGTTAGCTAACACAACTTGAGTTTTGACCATTCCAATAAGGTGAATGGCTTACGTATAGTGGCCCATAGAAACAGATGCTAATGAGGCATATATATATATATATGTATATATATATATGTGTGTATGTGTGTGTGTACATTATTATTACGTAAGTATCAACCGCTCACCCCTCGAACTGCTACACAGTCACATGACCAAAATGAATAGAAGAGGGAAACATTCTGGGGCGCAGTACTGAAAAAGACAAAGGAAAAATGAAAAACGTGCATTAAAATGAAAAAAGCAATGGCCAAGTGAATAAACAGAGATTTGTAAGCTTAAGTCAATCAACATTTATTTTGATTCATTCATTTCCGACTGTCTCTGTTGCTCAGAAAAGTCGTAGTATGTTTGTGTAGGAACATTTGATTTACAATCAAGAGAAACTGATGAGATTGTTAACAGGGATCTATACGTTTCACCGAAAATCACCATTTTGAATTCAAAATAGGTAATTTGTGTGATTCATGTCGATTTCATGAGACTCTGAAAACTATGCTACTTCATACAAGCACAAAACAGTGTTGAACTTTGAGAAAAGGTGATTTATTAAAATGTTATAAGTGATTTTATAATGTCTAAATGTAAATCCAAAAGCAAACCATGTTAAAATAATATATTAAAGGGGTCATATGATGCTTTTTTAAAGATCATTATTTTGTGTATTTGGTGTAACAGAATATGTTGACATGTTTTAATGTTCAAAAAACACATTATTTTTCAAATACTGTACATTATTGTAGGTCCTCTATGCCCCGCCTCTCTCAAACACTTAAGTTTTCTACAAAGTTCCTCCTTCCGACAAGCGCAGTCTGCTCTGATTGGCCAGCTGACCCAGTGCATTGTGATTGGCCGAACACCACAAGCACTCGTCGGAAATGTAATGCCCCTTACCATAATCACGAGCTTCATCTTTCAAAATAAATGTAAAGACAGAGCCCGAAAGGGGAACAGAGTCGCGTGACAGACACAGTGAGGAAGCTGGTCTCTCTCGCTCTCACACACACGATGTGCAAAATTCCGCATTTGAACAGTCAATAGCAAATATTTAAACTAATAACAAAACAGTAGCTGATTCAGAAGCGCCAGATTGTCATAGCAAAGTCAGAATTACCTCCTCTCCTAGGTTCACGAAACGGTCATCCATAAAATGCATTGCTGTTCTGTTGTAAGTAATCTTAAAGATTCCTAAATGCATCTACTTTCGGAAGGCCAAATAAAGTGCTTTTGCTTTCGCCTAGAAACACAGCGTCTCCCTGACATGGCTGCTTCAACACTAACTGCGGTTACTGAAACCACGCCTTCTTTCTTTGCTGCACATTTGGGCCGCTTTATGGTAATATTTCCACATAGTGAGGTAGATATGTGGGGGGCGTGTTAGAACGAGCCGTTTTAGGGGGGCGTGGCAGAGTCTTAACTTTGATAAAGAATATCTCTTCGGTTTTGAGACTTTAGTCTTTGCAACTTCAGGGATCTTATCTATGCACAATCAGCTTGTAACACTCCAAAGAGAAAGGAAAACTTGAAATCGCATCATATGACCCCTTTAAGGAGTGGAAATGGCAAATTAATGATCCTCTGCTGCAATCTACTTAGAAAATAGTATTTCATACTCTACCATTTCACCACTTTTACAAATTAAGAAATATAAATGACATAATATATAAGTAATTTATCCTTTGTCACAAACAAGAAGCCCTTCAGTGTGTTTAACAGCACATTTATTATACACTCAAGTGTAAAAATAGGGTCCTTTCTAAGAAATTACCAAAAATTGAGCTGTCAAATTTTGTAGAGATTCAAAATGGATTCATCCATATTTGACTAGTAATGAATGTTAGCCACACTGTCATATGATATTATGTCCTCTGTTGCTTTTTGCCTTTTTCTCTTTTCTGTTTTTCCTCACATCTGTCATGTCTTCTCTCCTTCATCTTTTTCTTCAGCTCTGTTTTCTCATCTTTCAGTGCAGGAATCTCTTCTTTCAGCTTCTGAAACCTCTTTAGATCAGCACAGAAAAGTACCTGAGACCCAAAAAAGACAAAAATAATAAATAATTCGGTAATAATAATAATAAAAAAAGACCATAATATTAATAATAATAATATCCGATGAATGATGTGCAGTATTACTTACAGAGTGTGCCCAGCCTGCATAGGGACCCCAGAGTTTTCTAAAGAAGTCACCTGCAAAAGAGGATCAAAAATATCTAATTTACTTTAAAAGTAAAATCGATTTTTTTTTTGTGTCAGTCCAAAACTCACAGGCACAAATGCTAGGCTGTTGTGGGTGGTTTCCAGGACAGGGTATCTTTTTTGGGTACTAACCAATCTCTTTGTAGACTCTATCAGTCAAAGTCTTCTGGCTGCTCCCAGCAGCAAAGCTGTAGTCACGTTTGGCAATCTGCCACACATGTGTGTCCACAGGAAGAGCCTCAAACTTATCCAGTGACATCAGACATACACAGTCAGCCACCTGATTCCCAGAAAACATAGATTTCACAAATGTAAGACAATTATGATAAATGCATGCATTTAACAGCTAGAAAAAAACAGTCTAAAATAAAAATAAAATATCTCATGGGAAGGGAAGTATGCAGTAAAAGGGCATATGCCAAAAGCATACTCTATGCAAGTATACAAACACAAAAGTGTTGCACTGCATTGTAAAGAAAGTTGAAAGAGAAAAGCCTCCATAGAAGACGACAGCTTGTGCTAATGCACACCTTACAGCAGTTGAGAATGCTACTTGGGTTGCAACTATGAGTTTAGAAGTTCCATTCATGTACTTGCACATTTTTATGCATAAATGTAGACTGAATAAATAATTACTTTGAAACCAACTCCAGGAAGAGCTCTCAGCGCATCTCTGGCCTGCAGGTAGGGGACGCTGCGGAGCGACTGGAGCCAGTCAGGGTCATGAGAGTTCACAATGATTTGTGAGCTCTGCTGCAGGAAACGAGCACGGTAGCCAAAACCCAAATCACGCAAACGCATCTCCACACTAGGATCTGTCACATATATACAAACAAACATTCAAATATTAAACATTAAGTGCTTTTATAATTTTGGATTATGATGCATCAATGATTTTGAGAAACATTTATTCAGCAGCCAAATATTTTTGTATAATGATGGTAAACTGTAAAACTAACTGTTATCACAGGCAACCCATTTCTTACATATAATGTATGTGCCATTTTCATGTCTGTCATATCACAACATGCTCTTTTTTTCTCACATTAATTAAAGGGATGGTTCACTCAAGTATGAAAATACTGTCATCATGATGTTCCAAATACATAAGAAATCAATGTATCTTCTAAACACAAAGATAATATTTATGAAATCTTAAAGGTATCTGTCCCACCACTGAATATCCATTCTCATAAAAACTTTTACACTTCAAAAAGTGAATATAACTTACAAAGAACCTATATCCATATGAAACAGTTTAATACTGAGCAGTTTAATGCAAGTCTTCCGAGAGACATGATAGTGTTGAACAGACTAAATTATATTGTTTAATTTCCGCTTTTATTAACAACATTTGACGCTCAAGAACAAGCCTCATTGGTTCTTGCAGAAGCTCAAATGTGCTTGCACAACATGTGAGAACAAATCTCATAGTTCTTACACAAAAAGCAAGCAAAGTTTTGGGTGAATGGACTTCAAATGAAGGGACAAACATTTTCCAGATTTCATTACGATATCTTCATTTGTGTTACAAAGATTGAACACAAGCCTTATGGATTTGAAACGCATGAGTGTGAGTAAATTTTTTAGGGTGAACTAATTTAAATTTAAATATTCAATATTTTAAGTGTATTCATTTGCCAAAGTCAGAAAACTGACCAGTGCTTGTGGCAAAAATGCTACTAAAAGTGGTAAAAATATTGCTGATATTTAAAATATAGGGCCCAAAACAAGACTCCCATAGTGCATTTTTATTTTTGACCTATTATTTAATATATTTTTATTTAATATACATTATATTCAATTGTAGGCTCAATGGACCACTTGTACTGAGCTTCATGACGTAATTATGAATTGAAATAAAATGTCTTGCCTGTTTCTGGTTATTTGTAATTGATTAAATGATTGTTAAGAAGAAGATTTTACAGTCTATATTTTCAGAAGCAGAAGAGGATATATTCTAAATATTACTGTGTACTTTATCTTTAAAATAAAGAGGTTTAAATTTTCTTTTAAAGCTTTACTTCAGCCAAACCAGTACTAGAAAGCAATGGCTGGTAAACACTGTAACTGTATCACCTTGAACCTAAAATCACAGAAGATTTAACAAGATTAAGGATGTTGTACCAGCTCTCTTTAAATAAAACAATATGCATGCGTGAGAGGAGAGATGTGACGAACTTATGGACCAGCCCTTCACATATTTTTATGATACTGATGTTTGAATCACTCAATACTGTTGTGTATTTGTTTCATTACTTATCACTATATGTTAAAATGCAATGCATATTTTTTTTGTATGATTATATACAAAAGTAGTAGAATTGCCAAGGATAATTAGCAGCATTGAACTTAAACATGTTCGATTAGCTACTTCGTTCTATGAGCGCTAGTTTAACTACCTGTAAGAGCTTGCAGAGGGGGGAAATCATGATAGGCCACGTCATCAAGCTTGCAGAGGAGAGTCCTGAGTGTCTGACACAGTCTGTCGACCATGCCCTGAATCCGCGAGATGTGATTATTCGAGCTACAGATGAATGAGAAAAGACACTCCACAGGGTCTTGACGCAACAAACGCACTCCTGAGATGTTCAAACAGACAGATGCAGAAAAAAAGGTGTTTTGTATTAAGGACCACTGTTCAAAAGACCCTTTCTTCTACATTGTTAAAGGTGAACTCAGTATATTTTGGATTATGTTGCACATGCAAATATGTCAGTTGTCTTGGATGTATACTGACACCTAGCAATGCTACTGCAGCCTCTCGAATATTTTCAGTTACAGATGTTAATGTAATATAGATATGCACTCAGCCATGATCTGTTTCTCGAAAGTATGTTCAATTGGATCTACATTTTTCAAAATTATTATTCAGTTCTATATGTGCAAATCTTCTTTTAATGAGAGAAAAATCACACCTGGTGCAGCTTAAAAGGAGAAAATCACATATTGTCCCACACATATGATTTTGAAAACATACAGAGACCAGGTGGTGTCAAGTGCTGGGCTAGATGAAGTATTAATTGTAGGGGTTCCCAATATATCTTTGTACACATATATCGAGAAATAAAACATTTTGGGAAAACATTTTTTTTTCAATTATTTTACTTAATGTCAACATTTTGCCTAAAAGAGGAAAGAGGAAAAAGGCAAATACATTTTTCTACAGCATGCTTTACTCTTACCAAGGGTGTCAACATTATAAGAAAGCGCAATATATGCTTTCAATTGTATGGAAGCACCATGAACATTCAGGCAGTGGAAAATTATATGACATGAGAAAATTATTAACAAATTTTCATTTTTTGATGAACTATTTTACACATGTACCTGTGAAGATGTCTGCTGTATGTTTGAAGTGTGGATCCACGGTGCTCCAGTCGCTGTAGAGATCCCCTAATTTAACACCTAACTGGAAATAGTCCCTCAGAAGTTCCTCCTCTTTGTTGTCAGGCTCTGACATCACTGTGCAAAATCCCGCCTCTTCCTGCTTCATGTCAGTCTTTCTTTTTGACATCTTCCCCAATAACTGCTCCTCCTCTTCCACCTTCCATTTCTGTCTGTTTTCTGTTCCTGGATTTATTTGATGACTGTAAACATAGTACCATAATGTATCCTCTGTTTGAGTTAGTGTCCACACTTTTCCTCGCATCACTCCCGTCCAGTGACCATCTCCAGTCTCACGCCATCTAAAAGGATGGGCAATATGGTCATACTGTATAATGGAAAACTAAACACATAAGTTCATATGCATTATCAAAAACACAGCTTGTTTAATTCTAAGGCTTTGTTCAGAATGGAATACTAGTTTACTAATTACAAGGTGCTACTGTATTGTACGCTGCTTACCGTTTTTTGTTTTTTTTTTAATACTGCCCATATTTTCATATCAGTATATCAGTATTCAGCAGCTTGGTGGGGGTGTTGTTAATTAGATCACATGTGAGGAGGTGGACCAGTCATTTACACACAGACATGTTAAAGGTACAGTATCGAAAACAGCCTGTTTCATTCTGAGGCCCAGAGAGGTGTCCAATTTAAATTCTAATTGACTTTGGAGTAAGAAATAATGACTAAAATTATAAATGGACATCAGGGAATTAATAAAATGCAACAAAAACATAAAATGCGACCCCTATAAGAAAAGTTTATGTTGAAGACAGCAATGAAACAGTAGTATATAGTTTACCGGAAAGTCTGTCCACATCCCAGAGTGAGATCCAGCCGAAGCTCTGACCGGGGACATGACAGTGACCGCCATGCCTTACACCCCACAGAGAGCAGAGCATGCTGGGACATTATGTAGCTCTGTTCCTTACACCACCAGGACAATTCAAGTCAGCTACTGTGATAACAAAAATACATTAAAGGAAAGAATAAAATTAACTAAAACAGATTAAAATGCATGCTATAAAAACACACACAAATCTATGGCTTGCGCATAAGAAAAGTTCAAATGAATAAGGTCTGTAGCTTACAAAGAGACACAAATGAGACAGACTATGCCAGTATACGTAATATATCTCCGTGCATGTACAAAAGTGTTTTGAAATCCATTGCGTTGTTGCTAGCTAATGTGTAACTTAATGCACATTCTTCCAAGGGACGCTCGACGGCTCAAAAAGAGAAATCCTCCTTCAAGGTGCATTCAGATCGCAGTTTGTTTGTTTTTATACCAGATGTTTTATTATTTCATAATGGAATTTGCTCTAAATACAAATCGAAACCGTCTAGTAAATGACGGCGATTGGTCCATCCTTCTTCTTCTTCGTCTTCTTCTTCTTCTTGGTGTTCAATGGCGGATGGCATACAACTTTTAGGTGCATTACCGCAACCTACTGATTAGGAGTGTGGATCAGATCGTACTATTATATAATCCCGTGTCCTTTAAATGGTCCATCCTTCTTCTTCTTCTGCTGCTTCTTCTTATGAGATCAGCGGCAGACGTCTAGACACACCAAAGGCGTATTGCTGCCCTCCTCCGTTTACTTGAAGAACTCCTCTTAGTGGATTATATGAGAATATCCTAACATAAAGTCCAGTTCGGTGTAAAAATGTAATCCTTTTATTGTTTCATAGGCCTTAGTATTAAGAATCTATTTTAAAGTGATATCACTTTAAAATCTATTCTTAATACTAAGGACTATGAAACAATAGTTTATTTGAAAAAGAGTTAATTTGCAAAAAGATAACTCCGTTTTTTTTATTTTCAAAAATGTTTTTTATGATGTTATCATGTTTTTATTGTGTTAGTTAGCTGTTTTTTAGTTAAAATAATATAATATTTTAACCTAATCAAAATAACATGAAAAACATGACTTTTGAAAATGATCTGTTATTTTGATTATTTTGTTATTATGAGTAATCTGTTTTTTGCAAATGAACTCTTCATAAAAATCACACACACACACACGTCTGAAAAATCACACACACACACACACGTCTGAAAAATCACACACACACACACACGTCTGAAAAATCACACACACACACACACGTCTGAAAAATCACACACACACACACACGTCTGAAAAATCACACACACACACACACGTCTGAAAAATCACACACACACACACACGTCTGGTTTGCTATCCTTGTGGGGACTCTCCATAGGCGTAATGCTTTTTCTACTATACAGACCGTATATTCTATTGCCCTACACCAACCCTACCCCTAAACCTACCCCTTATAGGAAACTTTCTGCATTTTTAGATTTTCAATACACTCCATTCTGTGTGATTTATTAGCTTGTTTACCCGTGGGGACCTCAATTTAGGTCCCCACAGTGACACGAGTCCCCATGAGTCTGTGTGTATTCAGGTTTAAGTCCCCACCAGAAAAGAAAAACAGGTACACACACACATATACACATATAACATTAACATTTTTAGAGTCCACAGAAAAGAAATAAACAGTAAATAATTAAAATATGACAATTAACTATTTAAATAGATCATTATTTAATATAGAGTTTAACTGGCCATCAGTAAACGATCCCTGGGCGACTTCCAGTCTTTTTCCACTGTGGTCTTGATCTGTACACTTAAAGTTACATCAGCGAAGCTAAACTGTCCTAGAGGTCCTTTACGGCTTTGTTCAAAACATTTAAAGATGTTTATTTATTAACAATTTGTTGCACTTCACGTGGCAATGCTCGACTGATGCAACTGTGTGTCAACAGAAGCGCACCGATTATTGGTGGAAGGATGCACAAATCTGATTGGAGAATCATGGTTCGTTCCAATCCGAATGCACGCTTGCTGAGGGCTGTGCTCCTGCGGGGCTGGCGCAAGGGTAAACCGGCGTGTGTGCAGGAAGAGAAATGGCGGACGCGGTGTCTATCTTCATGTCAATTGGTCTTAGTGAACAGAAAGCTAAGGAAACATTGAAAAATGAAGCACTCTCGTCAACACTCAAGAGGGCTATCGAACAGGTACATAGCTGCCAACCTCACCAGCCTCTAGAGAACTTCCGTGACAGTTTCTTTACCCGTTACATTTGCAAGAAGTATTTGGAAAAGACTTGTAATATTATTGCTGATGTTACTGTTTTTTTTTTCAGGCTCAAGGGCTGCTGGGGTCCGCTAGCATTGATAAGACTGCAGGCACTCTGCTGTATAATATGGTGACACGACTCAAAGACTCCAATCGACTGTCTTTCCTCACAGAATACATCATTACACGAAAAATAACCTCAGAACTGCAGCTGTCAGGTATCTGATTGTCTTTACTCTTCTGTCACTCTGGGTTTTTTCCTCCAATAATGTTTTGTGTTCTATATGTAGAGATCAGTAAAATTAGTTACACTTTTTAAATTCAATGTATTTCATTTGACGATTATCAAAATGATGCATATGTTTTGTGCATTTCTAATAAAACTGTTAATGTTTTTAAATGACGGTAATATTATTTTTATTGCAAGAAAACAAACAGCACTTCATTGAAGAAAATAATATAAAAGGAACGTGAAAGAAAAAAGTAAAAAGACGCCTTAATTAGTATAAAAATTAATCATAGTTCTTGTTCTTACTGTTATCAATGAGATTAAGAGGTTTTACAATAAGGGCACCCCTCACATAAGTATAAGCCAGTTAAATTCAGCTGTGATTGTGTGACTTTTCAATGCAAAGTGAATGTATTTACACAGTAATCATGATTGCGGGAAACCGAAAACAAGACATGCAACTGGTTGACATTGGCGAGATTTATTAGACACTAGATATCAACATAATTTGTACAGTTGAAAAGAAAACACAAACATAAATGTGAAGAGAAAACTTTATAAAAGAAGATTAGATTGTCAGAAATATCTGTCTATCAGCACTAATAAATTAACCACCATATGATGTTAGTGCTCATTAGCGGCACCCTTTGTCATGATTTAGAGGGCTTCAATAATTTGGATCTCACCTCTTGCTGACATTTTTATTTCTGATATTTTTCTCAGCGGCATTGGACTTTATAAAAAGCCACCCTCAGGAGAATCTGGATCGACTTGAGTTTGAGGCTGCCTGTGGCGTGGGAGTGATGGTCACACCTGAGCAGATAGAGGATGCGGTAAGGTTTTTTGAGGTGTGAGTGCAGACGTGCAGGAGATAAAATATGGCAATCAAAAACTGAACACTTCTACTTATTTTTATTATTACTAATTTCAGAATGTAATTACTTTTTTTAGATGAAAACTGAGATGCTTTTACAAAGTTCCTATGTATGCTGGACATTTGTTGACTGCTTTTCCTTTGCTGTCTGCTCCAGTGTTTCAACAAAAGCTTTTTTTAATCAAAAGTTTATGATGATAATGAGAAACACCAGGTTCATCTGAATGATGTGTCTTTGTTCTCATATTTATTTTTAATTGTTTATATAGTGGCCAAGGATTGAAATGGCAGTGGGTGTAACTAGTTACTAAGTAATTTAATTACTTTTCCCTTGAAAAAGTAAAGTAAGGGATTACTCTTATTTCTTCTGTAATTTAATTACAGTTACTTCTTATGTAATTGAGCTTAATACTTTTAAATTTTTACATTTGATTTAACATCAAAATTTAAAGTCTAAACTTAAAATGCATGCTTTTTATGTAACCTTCTTACTTGAAATGGTGAGTTAATCAGAATGTTGGTAACACTGTAGTGTCCAGTTCTCACTATTAACTAGTTGGTTATTTGCATGAATATTACTGGGATATTGGCTGTTTATTATTACTTAAAAAGCACATATTAATGTCTTATTCCGCAAGACCTTATTCTAAATCCTTAATCCTACCCAATTCTGAATCCTACCCAACTTAATTGTCAACAACTACTTTACTTAGTATTAATAAACAGTAATTAGGAGTATATTGAGGCAAAAGTATAGTTAGTTAATGGTTAGTTAAGAGTGAGAATTGGACCCTAATCCCAAGTGTGACCAGAATAATTTATGTAGTTGTCTATTATTTATTTGAAAGAATTAAAAGAACCGTTAAACAATTAGCGCTTCATGAGTTCTAATCTGTCATTGACATAGGGCTGGACAATAATTCAATATCAATATGTATCGCGATATGCATCACTGCAGTCCTTGTTTGCAAGTCTTATTCCTGGTTTTAGACTTCCAAAGTAATTTGTCTTAATGCCTTTATAAGCTTTGATGTAGCAGTTAGTTGTGAAGTAATGTACTAATGTGCAGTTGATATTAAAAAAACGCTTTAATCTGAGACAGAACTAATCACACTGTTCTCCAGGTGCTTTCTGTGTGTGTTACTTTTGACCGCAAAGTTTGATTTAGTTTTAGTCATAGTCTTTTGAATAAAATGCCATTTAGTTTTAGTCATATTTTAATCATCTCAGTTGTTTTGGTTTTAGTCTAGTTTTAGTCGAATAAATTAGATTCAGTAGATTTAGTTAACTAAAATCTAACCAGTTTAGTTAAATTGTAATGCATTAATTAACCATCTATTAACCTTTTAATATGAATGACATCACAATTTGTGTATGCTAAATTATGTCCGACCGGGTAGATACGTTACTGTTGTGGGCATCTAACCTCCATACCATGCATATGTTTCATGCCAGATTGAGTTGTTGTTGTCGGGCAAGAACAACAAAAACGGGTTTAACAGTTGTTCCTTCTGAGGCATGCACAGAACAGGGCGAGTTTTGGCCACACCGCTGACACCCGCAGCATGCTGGTTTAAAACGAGTAACAGACATTTCTTTTGTTGCTATGTGAGCCATTCTGCTGTGAAAGGTTTTTTTCTCTTATCACAGGCTGCCAAACCCAAAGCTGCAGAGAAAGATGTGAAGATTGAGCAGGTTGTAAATGGTAAGACAAAGAAACCTATGAGACGTTTTTTTTTTCTCATCACTTTAATGTGACTCTTCTGTTGTGGTTTCTTAATTAATATTTTCAACTTTTGAACAGTAGTGTATATTGTTACAAAATATTTATATTTTGAAAAAAAGCTGTTCTTTTAAACTTTTTATTTATCAAAGAATCCTGAAAAAAGTATCACAGGTTCCAAAAATATTAAGCAACACAACTGTTTCCAACTTTGATAATAAATCAGCATATTAGAATGAAAGTGATTAGCACATAACAGGCACATATCAGTATAAACAGACATGTTTGTCGTTACAATATGCGTCACATGACTAAACGTGTCATTGTTGTTGTTTTTTTAACTCCGTTTTCACAGTCAACACTACAATGCAGAAACAGAGTTTTCAAATTTATCCACTTCAGAGAGTGTATTTGAAAAGCTCAGTTTTCGCTGGATAAAAACACAGTCTCACTGTGGACAGAACGGAGAGAAACAGATGCACTTTCAAAAGTATCGGGATTAGTGCAAACATAGCCTAAATGGTGACAAAAATTTAATTTTTTTTTTTTTGGCAAACAGTTCTTTTAAAGAGATCATCTAAAAAGCCTAAATTAAATCTGCTCATCATATACAGCTATCATATCTCTTCACAATACTTGGATTAAAGGGGTCATATGATGCGATTTCAAGTTTTGCTTTCTCTTTGGAGTGTTATGAGCTGTTCGTGAATAGATAAGATCCCTAAAGTTGCAAAGACTAAAGTCTCAAACCCAAAGAGATATTCTTTATAAAAGTTAAGACTCGTCCGTGCTCTCCTAAAACGCCTTGTTTAAACACGCCCCCACATGTCTACGTCACTATGTGGGAAGATTTGCATAACGCCGCCCAAATGTTCACGCAAAGAAAGAAGGTGTAACTTTTATTCTCGCTGTAGTATTGTTGCTGCCGCCGCCATGTTGTGGAGATGCTGTGTGTTTCGTTGTGAAAGCGAAACTACTTTGTTTGGCCTTCCAAAAGAGGACACGACTAGAAATCAGTGCTTAAGTTGTATTTACAACACTGTTCCAGAACAGTTTAACCCAAATATTCAAACTGTTTCCTGATCCTGGTAGAGTAGACTACAATGCCGGCTGTTCTGACTCACAGACTGTAAGTATGTTTTCATATTTAAAGGATTTGCCACTGATGATTCAAACATGAGTTTTGAGCAGTGTAGAGTAGCACTTGTTGTTTGTCAATTCTCCTATCACAAATGCAGACATGGTTTTATGTTTACGGGGCGCGATGCAATGCAACGTGTAAAAGTCATTATAATCAGTAATTATGTCCCCACTGGATGCAACAAATGCCTCGTTTATAATGGGTTTTAATGTTTTTGTCTCATCGCGCCGGCCGGGACACGGCATCACAGTATGGTAAGAGGCGTAACATTTCCGTCACACGCTTGAGGTATTCGGCCAATCACAACGCACTGGATAGCTGGCCAATCAGAGCACACCTCGCTTTTCAGAACGATGAGCTTTGTAAAAATCGACGGGTTTATAATGTACAGTATGTAGAAAATAATGTGTTTTTTTAACCTTAAACCGCATAAACACATTTCATTACACCAAATACACAAAATAATGTTATTTTTAGCAACGTCATATGACCCCTTTAAACCACTCTTAATATTTGATTAAAAATACAGGGACAGAAGCAACCTGGAACCCAAACTTTTTCTTCATAAAATCTATTTTCTCTTTGTAGGTGAAGCGAACACAGAGGGGAAATCCCTGATGGAGCAGCTGAGAGGAGAGGCGCTCAAGTTCCATAAGCCAGGTGAGACTGTTGACTTGTTGATCATTGGCAGCTTACTAGAGTTTGAAACAGAACTACTGTATGCACAGTTCAGTACAATGCACCATCAGGAGAAAATTGACTAAAAGTAAATCATGTGGTTTATTGTTCTCTCTCTTTAGGGGAGAATTACAAGACTGAGGGTTATGTTGTAACGTCCAACACCATGAATTTGCTGAAGAAGCACTTGGAAGAGACTGGAGGACAGGTATGACCTTACTAAATGATGCTTAAAAGTCTTTTGGTTAACATTATACTTATCCTGCGTGGCCTAGGTGTCATCAGAGGTGGCAGAGGTTATTACATTCTGATGAAAGATTAAGAAGATAAACAGTTTTTTTTTTGTGGCGATGTGCTATTTCAACAACTGAACATTTTCGGCCGATGCTGAAATTTCAATTATTGCAATTATATTTTTATTTAGCCTGTTCTATTCATTATTCAATATAGTTAATGTTTGACTAAATCTGTCATGAAAACATGTTTTTTATTACAGTCACTGTTTAAATGTTTATAATTCAACATCTAATTGGAGTAGAAACATAATTATTAAAGGGGTCATCGGATGGCCATTTTTCAAAATTTTTTTTTATATGATTCTTTAGGGTCTTAATGAAAAGCCTATAACATAGTTTGGTTAAAATTTCTCAATGGTAGTGTAAAAAACACACTTTTTTTTACCCTGTCAAAATCAGCTCTGTTTTCAGCAAGCCATTCTAGTCCATGTTGCTTTAAATGCTAATGAGCTCTGCTGACCCCGCCCCTCTCTTCCGTTGGGTGAGGAGCTGTTTTCATGAGTCTGTAAACTTTAGCTGCGAAATTGGCTAACTAGCACATTATTAGGAAAGGCGATTTGCAAAGATTCATAAAAAACCCTTATACTCACTTCTTCTGTAGTAAGAATGATTCGCACGAACATGCCGGGGGAATGACGTATGAGGTCAGCTTTGCGCTTTTTATTTCACGTCTTTTGAACCGAAGGAATGCAACACCCGCTGAGTACAACGATAGAGCTTGAAAGATCAAAGACAATTTTTTATATAACTCCGACTGGATTCGTCTGAAAGAAGAAAGTCATATACACCTAGGATGCTTCGAGGGTGAGTAAAACACAGCATAATTTTCATTTTGCGGTGAATTAACCCTTTAAGATCTGACTTGCTTGAGCAGTCAGGCTAAACCTGATTGCTGTTTACAGCTGATTCACTCAAACTTGAAGAGCAGAAACTTAATGCCTGCTGTACCACCCTTTACAGCAGTATGTGCTTCCAATGCATTATGCATTTAAACATTTTAGACCAAGATTTAAAAGGAAAAAGAAAAAGAAAGGGCTTTGTATTGGATGACAAATATTACAGTGTTTCAAATGTGAACCCAATGCATTATGCATTTAAACATTTTAGACCAAGATTTAAAAGGATAAAGAAAAAGAAAGGGCTTTGTATTGGATGACAAATATTACAGTGTTTCAAATGTGAACTTTTCCATTAAAGAGCATTCTTCACACATGGATGTTTGCTTGATGTGTTCTTTTCTCTCACTCAGGGTACAAACCATTCGCTGTCACACACGCCTCTGATCACTTCCAGCTTCTCTACGATCTTGCTGTTGATCTCATTCGCAGGTGGGATTACAAATCTGACGCCTCAGGGCTTTGCATGATTTTTTTAGACTTTCTTTCATAGTAATGAACTTGGTAAACTTTTACTTTAAAAGATCATATAAAGGAGGATGCAAAAGTATGTGAAAACAGCGGGAAATTCAGTATATGTGTGCAGTAGGGGTTGCACCGACTAGTCGATTTCAATGCTCTGCCATGACGCTTTTAGCTTGACGTCGACTAGCCGCTGGTTAATCCAAGAAAAGAGTATCCCAGGTTTCAAAAAAATATCAAGCAGCACAACAGTTTCAACACTGATAAAAAATCATCATATTAGAATTATTTCTGAAGGATCATGTGACACTGAAGACTGGAGTAATGATGCTGAAAATTCTAGTAGTGCGTCACACGACTTTGGGGAAGTCGTGGCCTAATGGTTAGAGAGTCGGACTCGTAACCCAAAGGTTGTGGGTTCAAGTCTCGTACCGGCAGGGATTGTGGGTGGGGGGAGTGAATGTACAGCGCTCTCTCCCACCTTCAATACCACAAGGTGAGGTGACTGAGGTGCCCTTGAGCAAGGCACCGAACCCCCAACTGCTCCCCGGGCGCTGCAGCATAAATGGCTGCCCACTGCTCCGGGTGTGTGTTCGCGGTGTGTGTGTGTTCACTGCTGTGTGTGTATGCACTTAGGATGGGATAAATGCAGAGCACTAATTCCTAGTATGGGTCACCATACTTGGCCACTTGTCACATCACTTTCACTTTCACAGAAATAAGTAATTTAAAGTGTATTAAAAAATGAAACCAATATTAGAAATTGCAATAATATTTATATTTCACAATATTTCAGTTTTTTTCTGTTTTTGATCAAATAAACAGCCTTGATGAGCATAAGAGACTCCATTAAAAAAAAATTTTTAAACTGATCCCAAATTTTTGAACGGCAGTGCAAACACTGTTTTTGGATTTATCAGTCGGAATTATTTCTTTTTGATTAAAACAAAAAGTGTCCATGTAAATGTGGCTACTGATTCACAATCACTTATGCTTCCTAACTGGATAGATCAATATCCTTGAAGTTTAATTGACTTAGTGTTATACTGTGTTGCCTTGTTGTTTTTAGAGCAGTGAAATTACCAGAGTGGTGACATTAATGTGTCCTGAATCTGAATGTGGTTTATATGATAGACTAATGATTCCTTTTTGTTTGTGTGTCAGGGGTCATGCATACGTGTGCCACCAGCGTGGAGAGGAACTCAAGGGTCACAACGTCCCTCCCTCCCCCTGGAGAGAGCGACCCTTGGAAGAATCTTTGCTTTTGTTTGACAGGATGAGAAAGGGCATGTTTGCAGAGGGAGAAGTCACTCTCAGAATGAAGATGGTGATGGAAGATGGAAAAATGGACCCTGTGGCGTACCGGATCAAATACACGCCACACCACAGGACAGGAGACACTTGGTAAGACACATTTCGCTCACGTGGTGTGATCTTTGTTTATTATCGTTATGCCATTCTTTCTTATGTCCTGTGCACAGGTGCATATACCCAACGTATGATTACACACACTGTCTGTGTGACTCCATTGAGAACATCACACACTCACTGTGCACCAAAGAGTTTCAGTCCAGGTATGTCAACATTAATTTAAAAAAATCTCTTTCAACTAAAGCTGTAAACGATACAGTTGGTACATGACTTTAAAGGTTAAAACTAACAAGCCCAAACCATCAAATTTAACAGCTTTTTAGATATAATAATCAACCATCAAAAAGAGTTGTTTACAAACATTTTAATTGCATATAAGGCTGTTTTTATATATAAAGAAAGCATTATGTGTAGAGCTGAAACGGTATGAAACTCAATTATAGTGATCAAAATGATCACCAAAGGATTATCAGAATCGTTACGGTATTGTGTAAATGTGTGGTAAAAATGTTCAGTCACCAAAAATCAAGTACTGATACACAAAATGAAATCATTCACCAAACCAACAAATAAAATTACCAGCGCCATGCACTTTGTGTTTGCATAAACTTTAAAATAATAACATTAACACTGATGGATGAATTTTGAATGAACAAAAGATGTTGGTTGGGTGACTTAGAGCATAGCATGTTATCTACTCGCATGTACTTCATGTTCATATAAAGTTTTGACCAAAAACTGAAACCTCACATTTCAGGCTTTAAACTATATTTTAAAAAAAGGGATGTGGCAAAATGTTAAATGATTATAGGTATTTTATCTGCACACTACGAATAATGTTTAGTGAAATTTTGTTCACTCATCAACTGAAAAGATCAATCTTGGAATTTAAGAATCTATTTGTGACCCAGGAGCACAAAACCCGTCTTAAGTCACTGGGGTATATTTGTAGCAATAGCCAAAAATACATTGTGTGGGTCAAAATTATAGATTTTTCTTTTATGCCAAAAATCATTAGGATATTAAGTAAAGATCATGTTCCATGAAGATATTTTGTAAATTTCCTACTGTAAATATATCAAAACTTAATTTTTTATTAGTAATATGCAACCATTCGCTGTCACACACGCCTCTGATCACTTCCAGCTTCTCTACGATCTTGCTGTTGATCTCATTCGCAGGTGGGATTACAAATCTGACGCCTCAGGGCTTTGCATGATTTTTTTAGACTTTCTTTCATAGTAATGAACTTGGTAAACTTTTACTTTAAAAGATCATATAAAGGAGGATGCGAAAGTATGTGAAAACAGCGGGAAATTCAGTATATGTGTGCAGTAGGGGTTGCACCGACTAGTCGATTTCAATGCTCTGCCATGACGCTTTTAGCTTGACGTCGACTAGCCGCTGGTTAATCCAAGAAAAGAGTATCCCAGGTTTCAAAAAAATATCAAGCAGCACAACAGTTTCAACACTGATAAAAAATCATCATATTAGAATTATTTCTGAAGGATCATGTGACACTGAAGACTGGAGTAATGATGCTGAAAATTCTAGTAGTGCGTCACACGACTTTGGGGAAGTCGTGGCCTAATGGTTAGAGAGTCGGACTCGTAACCCAAAGGTTGTGGGTTCAAGTCTCGTACCGGCAGGGATTGTGGGTGGGGGGGGTGAATGTACAGCGCTCTCTCCCACCTTCAATACCACAAGGTGAGGTGACTGAGGTGCCCTTGAGCAAGGCACCGAACCCCCAACTGCTCCCCGGGCGCTGCAGCATAAATGGCTGCCCACTGCTCCGGGAGTGTGTTCACTGCTGTGTGTGTATGCACTTAGGATGGGATAAATGCAGAGCACTAATTCCTAGTATGGGTCACCATACTTGGCCACTTGTCACATCACTTTCACTTTCACAGAAATAAGTAATTTAAAGTGTATTAAAAAATGAAACCAATATTAGAAATTGCAATAATATTTATATTTCACAATATTTCAGTTTTTTTCTGTTTTTGATCAAATAAACAGCCTTGATGAGCATAAGAGACTCCATTAAAAAAAAATTTTTAAACTGATCCCAAATTTTTGAACGGCAGTGCAAACACTGTTTTTGGATTTATCAGTCGGAATTATTTCTTTTTGATTAAAACAAAAAGTGTCCATGTAAATGTGGCTACTGATTCACAATCACTTATGCTTCCTAACTGGATAGATCAATATCCTTGAAGTTTAATTGACTTAGTGTTATACTGTGTTGCCTTGTTGTTTTTAGAGCAGTGAAATTACCAGAGTGGTGACATTAATGTGTCCTGAATCTGAATGTGGTTTATATGATAGACTAATGATTCCTTTTTGTTTGTGTGTCAGGGGTCATGCATACGTGTGCCACCAGCGTGGAGAGGAACTCAAGGGTCACAACGTCCCTCCCTCCCCCTGGAGAGAGCGACCCTTGGAAGAATCTTTGCTTTTGTTTGACAGGATGAGAAAGGGCATGTTTGCAGAGGGAGAAGTCACTCTCAGAATGAAGATGGTGATGGAAGATGGAAAAATGGACCCTGTGGCGTACCGGATCAAATACACGCCACACCACAGGACAGGAGACACTTGGTAAGACACATTTCGCTCACGTGGTGTGATCTTTGTTTATTATCGTTATGCCATTCTTTCTTATGTCCTGTGCACAGGTGCATATACCCAACGTATGATTACACACACTGTCTGTGTGACTCCATTGAGAACATCACACACTCACTGTGCACCAAAGAGTTTCAGTCCAGGTATGTCAACATTAATTTAAAAAAATCTCTTTCAACTAAAGCTGTAAACGATACAGTTGGTACATGACTTTAAAGGTTAAAACTAACAAGCCCAAACCATCAAATTTAACAGCTTTTTAGATATAATAATCAACCATCAAAAAGAGTTGTTTACAAACATTTTAATTGCATATAAGGCTGTTTTTATATATAAAGAAAGCATTATGTGTAGAGCTGAAACGGTATGAAACTCAATTATAGTGATCAAAATGATCACCAAAGGATTATCAGAATCGTTACGGTATTGTGTAAATGTGTGGTAAAAATGTTCAGTCACCAAAAATCAAGTACTGATACACAAAATGAAATCATTCACCAAACCAACAAATAAAATTACCAGCGCCATGCACTTTGTGTTTGCATAAACTTTAAAATAATAACATTAACACTGATGGATGAATTTTGAATGAACAAAAGATGTTGGTTGGGTGACTTAGAGCATAGCATGTTATCTACTCGCATGTACTTCATGTTCATATAAAGTTTTGACCAAAAACTGAAACCTCACATTTCAGGCTTTAAACTATATTTTAAAAAAAGGGATGTGGCAAAATGTTAAATGATTATAGGTATTTTATCTGCACACTACGAATAATGTTTAGTGAAATTTTGTTCACTCATCAACTGAAAAGATCAATCTTGGAATTTAAGAATCTATTTGTGACCCAGGAGCACAAAACCCGTCTTAAGTCACTGGGGTATATTTGTAGCAATAGCCAAAAATACATTGTGTGGGTCAAAATTATAGATTTTTCTTTTATGCCAAAAATCATTAGGATATTAAGTAAAGATCATGTTCCATGAAGATATTTTGTAAATTTCCTACTGTAAATATATCAAAACTTAATTTTTTATTAGTAATATGCATTGCTAAGAACTTCATTTGGACAACTGTAAAGGCGATTTTCTCAATATTTTGATTTTTTTTTTGCACCCTCAGATTCCAGATTTGAATAGTTGTATGTCAGCCAAATATTGTCCTATCCTAACAAACCATACATCAATGGAAAGCTTATTTATTCAGCTGATGTATAATTCAATGATGTAATGATGATGTATCTCAATTTTGACCCTTAGAACTGGTTTTGTGATCCAGGGTCACATATTGCTTTCAGATGATGTATAAATCTCAATTTTGACCCTTAGAACTGGTTTTGTGATCCAGGGTCACATATTGCTTTCAGATGATGTATAAATCTCAATTTTGACCCTTAGAACTGGTTTTGTGATCCAGGGTCACATATTGGTTTATCAAAGTAGTCATCAATTAATAAAACTTGATTTATCGAAGTATCAGGGACGGTTCACTTATTTAGCAGGCTTTGTTCTGGAATATTTTTTTTTCCATTCTTTTTCTCCATATGGATTTCAAAATTAACTTAAATACAAAATATACTTTAATACAGTGGTTTTCAACCCTGTTCCTGGAGCTTCCTAAACCTTGCACATTTTTAATGTCTCCGTTTACACACCCATTTCAGGTCTTGGAGTCTGAATCAGGTGTGGGTCTGATTAAGGAGACATGCAAAATGTGGTTTCGGGAACATGGTTGAAAACTTTTGATTCACTAGTGTGATTTATGTTTTTTTTTTAGGTTGGGTTTTGCACAAACTTGACAGCACACACTGCACATTTGCAATTGACTACAATTACGGCCAGTTGCGTGGCTAACGCTACTAGCAACATAATTATAAAATGTTTTAAGTATTATATATTTTATGCAATTTACACCTCAAAATAAATTGATATATTAAAGACCTGACGTTCACATGAGCTTATACGTTGTTTGTACTACAGACGATGTGCATATAAATGTAAACTGTTATGCAGTGATATACAGAGTACCATATTGTGTAGTTTAGTTCACTGGAACACTGCATTGTCCAGTCAGCATTCAGGGCTCCAGTGATCCATATACATTTGCAATGAAGGACAACTTTTTTTTTAATGAAGTTGAAATAATGTTCAGAATATGTTTTAAACAGCAACTTTAGAGCACCCAGTAGTAAGTCAGTGTTAAAATATTTGTACATTATCTTGAAAAATCAATTTCTCTATGAAAATGTAGGATTTTTACTAATATAACATTGCTGTATATACTAAATGCCTGTTTTTGTCTCTCTCTCAGACGATCCTCATATTTCTGGTTGTGTAATGCTCTGGATTTGTACTGCCCGGTGCAGTGGGAATATGGCCGACTCAATCTCACTTACACTGTTGTTTCCAAGAGGAAGATCATTAAACTGGTAGAAACAGGAATTGTTAGGTAACACGCGTACATACAATTTTTTTTTTTTGTGCGTCATTTCATTGTGAACTAGAAATCATTGTAATGTGTTGGTCTATTATATTGTATTTTTCAGAGATTGGGATGATCCACGACTTTTTACCCTCACAGCTCTCAGGAGACGTGGGTTCCCTTCACAAGCTATTAACAATTTCTGTGCCCGGGTAAGAGAGAGAGAGAAAAAAAAACATGCAAAAACAAAAGAAAAATGGTGTGGCATTGTATTATGTCACAAGTAGTACAAATCAACATATAGTATGTGAAAGACTGAATGGTAGCATGAGCTAATGATCACCACTAGAGGTCCACCGATACTGGTTTCTGATGATGATAATAAGTAAAATGGGAAAATCCAGCTGATCACCCATTAATCGCTGATAGATTTTAAAATAAATGATATAAACCAAAACGTTTTACTTTTTTATTTATGTAAGGGGCTTGGAGTAAAGGTTGAGAACCACTGATCTAATAGCTGGATTTGTTAAAGTTTGCTAGGTCAATTAAATCTTTAATAGCCATTCAAAGACTTGCTCAAATTATATAGCTGCTTATTTGCCAAATATCAACAAAATACTAAAATTTTTAGAAGTTGTGTGCATCTCTGCTTGACTGGAAGTTTAAATAGTCTTGCTTTTAACGCTAAACTGTCTAACAGGAAAACTCAATGGCTGGTGCTTATAATTAAAGAATACCAGATGTTGGCCCTTTTATCCATTACTGACGTATTGGTTAACAACTATTAGAAACGGTTACCCTCTGTCAGCATCTCTTGTTCTCTTTTAGGTGGGTGTGACTGTTGCGCAGACCACCATGGAGCCGCACCTACTGGAGGCGTGTGTTAGGGAGGTGCTTAATGACACCACTCCTCGTGCCATGGCCATACTCGAGCCCCTCAAAGTCACCATCACCAACCTGCCAACCAATGCACAGGTGAACACATGCAGAAGTTCATAAGTGTTCATTACATGTAACAATATACAGCTAGCCAGTCAGTTTTGCTGCAATGACTGGTTGCAAGTCAATTATTCTGCTTATTAAGTGGCTACTTATCGAATAAATAAACTGATGAAAATTAAATATGAATTTAATTCATATTTTAATGAGTAAATGTAATTAAATTTAATGAGGTTAAATCTAACTAGTTTAGCTAAAAGCTTACGTTAAAAGAATGGTCTGCTACAACACATAAAATCTCCCTTGCAAAAAAGACAAACACTGAAACAATGTTATTGTATTTATTTCTATTTAAATAATGTGTTGCTTTTTCCATTAATTAGTACATAGTATCAATGTAACGTCATTTTAGTTTCAGCTCTTTCTTTCTTTTTATAGATCTATGCTCATTATTAAAAATAATACTGTACCTCTGAGGTCATTTACTGTAGTTGCTAGTTGTCTTGACTGTAGGTAGCACTGAAATGTTGCTATGGACAACAGTAAATGATAATTTAGGATATTTAGATGGGTGCATAAATGTACTTTTATAACTGCAGTAGATCACTGCTTTGTTTCTCCTCTATTCAGAAGGAGGTTCGAGTCCCAGACTTCCCAGCCAATGAAGCCAAGGGCAGTCACGTGGTTCCCTTCTCAAAGACCATATTTATTGAGCAGAGTGACTTCAGAGAGGTTTTTTTTTTTTTTTTTTTTTAAGATTTCAAAAAATTATACGTGGATCAGTTTTTAACTGAATTAGCATCCCATATAAACAGAGCTGACCCTGTTTTTGCTGTTTTATGTGTATTTGCTGCAGGTGATGGAGAAGGGCTACAAGCGCCTGACTTCAGATCAGCCAGTAGGCTTGAGACATGCAGGATATGTCATCTCTGTACAGCGTGTCATCAAGGTGAACGACCACTCACTTTCCCGTAGTTCACATGATCTACTAGGTTCACTTGATTAGTTCACATTAAACAGGTTTTTATAAACAGTCAAAGCATTGTTATTACAACAATTCCTACATGGTTTGAAGGCAAAATTAGTCATGGGTTTAGAGTGTGATTTATGAAGGCATATAACAGACATGTAAGGGATAATGTACATCCAGTCGGTTGTTATCTCAGAATAAACCCAGACAGGGTGATCAGGTCTTGTATCAGCCTGAAGGGGTTTATTCTGAGATAACAACCGGCTGGATGTACATTATCCCGCTTATTACACGGCTACTTGCCACATAAGTAAATAATTAGACGCGAAATATTGATTTGAGTTGAAATATTTTAACACAAAGCTTCCGTGAAGACAGCAGTTGCGAGCAAGCGGCAAATTCAAACTAGACGGACATTTAAGGGAAACGGTGCAGTCAAAACTTAAAAAATAATTAAGGCAATAAAAGAATTAGGGCTGCCACTAATGACTATTTTTATTTTGATTAATCTATTGACTAATTTATCGATTAATCTAAATGATTAATTTCCCACAATAAGAATATTTTATTAAACTATATTTTATTAAACCAAATGAAATCCAAATTTCTATGAAATCCTTTTTTTAAAGCAAAAGTAAAGTGCAACATAATATAGAGTGCAAGAAGCAAGTGTCCATCTCATAGTCCAAATCACTGAAATCAAAGTTCAGTGTTATAGTGTAAGAATGACAACATATCCACGTGTTCTAGTCTACTAATAATAAAATTATAAACAAAAAACACTTTTTAAATGAGTATTTACCAGAAATATTATTTACCAGAATTTATTCAGGAGAAAAATGTAAATGTGCAGTATTTCTGAAAAAAAGAAAGGAAAAAATAAAATCAATTAATTGGAGATGCTTTTGATTATTAAAATGTAATAAAACCATTAAAATTTAATCCAGAAAATAATGGAAACAGAATTTGGTAAAAATAAAACTGTAAAACTCAATTAATTAGACAGGCTTTTTGATTAATAAAATTGAATTTAACCATTAAAACAGAGTATAGAAAAATGAACATGGAAAAAAAACTGAATTTGGAAATAAAACACATTTCATAGTGCCCTATAATTATAATTATTTTTTTTTGTGGTAATAAAAATAGATGTAAGTGAACAATAGCCTTTCAGATTATTTAAATACATATATAATAGCAATGAGGCAATAATAATTATTTCAAATAAAGTATCAAAAGCAAGAAATCATATGGTTTTATAGAACAAAACTGTTAAAATACATAATGTATTATAAACAATAGAGCTAATGTACATTACGCATTACAACAAAGGCCTGCAGAGGGCGCCAACGGCCTGATGATTGTTTTTACACATTGCTGTGCGATCTAATACTTGTTTAATATTTACCAAGCACCATTTAATTAAAATGCCCACTTAATCTTTAATATTTGGCCATTTCTTTAGGACAGAAATGCTACAGCCACTGAAATTAAAAGAATATGTGGACATGAAAACGTGTAAACACAGAGTGAGGGTTTGAGCTTTTATTTTGAAACCGCGAGATTATGTATTCTCCTGTGTTTGCGTGGATTTATGAATGATTTACCTTACAAATCTGATGAAATGGCGCACGTTGCGTTCCCAGATGAACGTTATAATATTATTTAATTAAATCGTAGCGTTTGTGAATTCACAATTATGCTTAATTATGATTTTTAAATGGGTTTAATATATCATGCAGCCTTGAGAAACGGTCTAATTATGTGGGTTCTCATCCGTGAAATGCGCCACTTCCGGTATTTTACCAGTTAGTCGACGTGAGCAAAATGAAGTCGAGGATTAAAAAAAATCTAATAGTCGAATAAAACAGCCCTAAAAAGAATTAAGACGAAAATGTTTTAAAACCTTACCAGTTTGTTAGTTCTCTTATAATTCATTACAACGTACAAAACAATCGTAGCAAAATGGCAGCAGCTGCGTTTGTATGAAAGATTTTTAAATGGGTTTAATATATCATGCAGCCTTGGGAAACGGTCTAATTATGTGGGTTCTCATCCGTGAAATGCGCCACTTCCGGTATTTTACCGGTTAGTCGACGTGAGCAAAATGAAGTCGAGGATTAAAAAAAAATCTAATAGTCGAATAAAACAGCCCTAAAAAGAATTAAGACGAAAATGTTTTAAAACCTTACCAGTTTGTTAGTTCTCTTATAATTCATTACAACGTACAAAACAATCGTAGCAAAATGGCAGCAGCTGCGTTTGTATGAAACGAGAGCGAGTCCGCGATACCAGGATGACATAATTAAATAATTGTACACCATTTTGAATCGAGTTTTAATATTTTATTAGCTAAACAAACACAAACGCAAAGCTTCCACCAAGAAAAAATAGTTCCAGCAAGAGTACAGTGCCGACTGCTGTGACCCGGGTGAGCCTGTGTCATTAGCTTTTACCGGTTGTTATCGACGGATAACAAACCTCGGAATGTCGCGACTGACCAATCAGAATCAAGTATTCCTCAGAGCCGTGTAATAATGACTGATATTCAATGTTATTGTAATTTGTTTAATTTATTGCCAACTTTCATTTCACAAGTTGATGCACTGTTCAAAAAACAATGGAGGCTAAAGCCCACCTTCCCTATTATGAGTGAGAAGTGACAGTTTACATTTCAATGTGAAATTGTCCAAGTATATATTATGAAATTTGATCAACCTCATTTCATTGTTTTATTTCTGAATAACTCGTGTGTTGAACAAATCAGTTGAGTTAATGATTGACTAACAATATTGTATTCACTTGTCACCACCAACTGGTGTAACAATTCACTAAAGTCACTAAAAAATTCCCACCACTGAAGCAAAGACCAAAGCAAACCGAAGAGTGCAAATACAGACAACTGGAGTGACACAAACAGTGAAATGTTCCAGTGTTTGTACATCAGGACTCTTTTTGTTCAGACAAAATTAAGGGTCAACTCAGAACTAACTGTTGAATACCGCAAAATAAATGACAATAGTATTTAATATCTTCCTTTTCTGTCAGGATGGCTGTGGTAAAGTGTGTGAGCTAGAGGTGTCATGTGCCAGCTCAGACTCTGTAGAAAAACCCAAAGCGTTCATTCACTGGGTGAGCGATCCACTGCGGTGTGAAGTGCGAGAGGCTAAAGCCCACCTTCCCTATTATGAGTGAGAAGTGACCGTTTACATTTCAATGTGAAATTGTCCAAGTATATATTATGAAATTTGATCAACCTCATTTCATTGTTTTATTTCTGAATAACTCGGTGTGTTGAACAAATCAGTTGAGTTAATGATTGACTAACAATATTGTATTCACTTGTCACCACCAACTGGTGTAACAATTCACTAAAGTCACTAAAAAATTCCCACCACTGAAGCAAAGACCAAAGCAAACCGAAGAGTGCAAATACAGACAACTGGAGTGACACAAACAGTGAAATGTTCCAGTGTTTGTACATCAGGACTCTTTTTGTTCAGACAAAATTAAGGGTCAACTCAGAACTAACTGTTGAATACCGCAAAATAAATGACAATAGTATTTAATATCTTCCTTTTCTGTCAGGATGGCTGTGGTAAAGTGTGTGAGCTAGAGGTGTCATGTGCCAGCTCAGACTCTGTAGAAAAACCCAAAGCGTTCATTCACTGGGTGAGCGATCCACTGCGGTGTGAAGTGCGCCTGTATGAAAGACTGTAAGTCTCCTTGTGTATTGACAAACCAGAGAATTGTACTTTTAATCATATTTTATGTCACATCCTCTTTCTCTCTCGTTTCTGTCTGTAGGTTTCTCCATAAAAACCCAGAGGACCCAGCTGAAGTTCCTGCTGGATTCCTGAGCGACATTAACCCTGTAAGGGAATATATTATATAAAATGTTTGATCTGAAGATTTGAGAAACTTCTAACCCTAAGTATATGAGTAGTGGTAGTAGTGATTACCTAACCTCCACAAACTAATGATTTATGCTATATTAAACTAAAGCATCAACTGCAGAGAATGAATCTAATCATTTAGACATTCCTCTTATTGGTTACAACTTTTTGAAAGATTTGATAGTTTTACTAATCTCAGTTTTTCCTTTTTTATCCTTCTTAGAATTCCTTAACAGTGATTGAAAGTGCCTTAGTAGACCGTTCTGTGGGCAAGGCCAAAGTGTTTGATAAGTTTCAGTTTGAGAGAGTGGGTTATTTCTCACTGGACCCTGATAGCACATCTGAAAAGGTAAGTCTAGAAACACTCAATTATGTTAAAAGAGATTAACGTACAGTAGAGGAAACAATGCTTCATCTTTGTCACTGTTTTCTCCTCAGTTGGTGTTCAACAGAACCGTTACGCTCAAGGAGGACCCAGGAAAGATGTGACTGGACTGCAAGACAGAAGCTGCACAGCCATTATGCATCACGACACCGCTTTTAATCAAATCAAATAAACCAGGGAATTCAACATATTCTATCCATACTATGTAAAGCCTTTTTTATCTGTATTGAACAAGTGCTGGGCTGTTTTGTATAACCTTTGTATAGCATCTATGAAATAAACAAATGAAAGATTTTGACTGGCTTGATGGAACAGTTGCTAACATGTGAAATTCATTATAAACTGCATGGCTTTCTTGGATAATCCAACTTTCTTGTGGACAACAAGCAAATCTATTTAAATTTCTATTGGAAAAATCATAACTATTCTTAAAACAGAATACTAAATTAGGGTTATGGTGTCCTAATTCATAAAACATTAAAGGTTCCCTATATGGCATCTTGCTTTTAGTGAATTTTGAAAAAATAAATATGTGACCCTGGACCACAAAACCAGTCTTGAGTGTACATTTTTCGAAATTGAAATTTATACATCACCTGAAAGCTGATTAAATAACCTTTCCATTGATGTATGGTTTGTTAGGATAGGACAATATTTGGTCGCGATACAACTATTTGAAAATCTGGAATCTGAGGGTGCAAAAAAATCGAAATATTGAGAAAATCGCCTTTAAAGTTGTCCAAATGAAGTTCTTAGCAATGCATATTACTAATCAAAAATTAAGTTTTGAGATATTTACGGTAGGAAATTTTCTAAATATCTTCATGGAACATGATCTTTACTTAATATCCTAATGATTTTTGGCATAAAAGAAAAATCAATCATTTTGACCCATACAATGTATTTTTGGCTATTGCTTCAAATATACCCCAGCGACTTAAGACTGGTTTGTTTTGTGCTCCAGGGTCACATATCTATTTTTGTGATGACTGCATTTAAAGAGGCTGCAGAACTAAATGATTTTAGTCACAGTTATATAGGTACTAATCATGATTGTACAGGTTTATTGTTAAATGTACTTTACAAAGGCCCGTATTAATCCTAAAACTACACTTTAAACAGGATTTTATTGTGTCTTCCGATGAAAATAGCACAACAAGCTATTTGTACATTGTTTACAAAACACAACTACACTATTTATTTAAACCATCCTATTCATGGTACTCAAAATCCATGACTTTTTGTGACAGCAAGTGATATTTTGTCAAAATAACATCTGTCACATTGTACCAGAATTTAAGCCACATTAAAAACACCACCACAGAGAGCCCTGATGCAGTATTGGATATAAATAAACTTGGCTGACATATATGATAGTAATTCACATTACATGGGTCTGGACAATGGAGATATCAGAAGCACATTTTCTCTTTGTATAGGTTTGTTAAAATAAAAGGTAACAGTTACTCTGGACACCTTGAAATATATGTTGGCAAGCATAGGTGCAGTTATTATACATAATATGACAGAACTTTCAATGAGGGGAAAAAAACACAGGGTGAAACTTGATTTTTGGTTGATTTGTGGGTGTTTCATTCCTGAATGGAGTCTGTCATTACATTAAGATCAAAATTACAACCACGAATGCTTTCTCTTATAACATGCACTGTTGAATCGTGCACATCAAGTCCAAAAATATAAAGTAAATAGGGTAAACACTGATTTCTTCTTGTAATGCTCAGGTTTCATGATGTTCATACCAAGCTTCTCAAGGCTTATTGATTTAACAGTTTTTAGATCTCTACGGTTAGTCTGTTTTCTCAAGGGTGTTATTGTCTTGCAAACAGAAAGTGAGAGTTTGGGGAGTGTTGTTGGATCTGCTGTTGCAGTATGGGTGCTCTCTTCTTGAGTTCTTCGGGGGTCTGCCAACAGCTCTTCGTCCAGCCAAAGCCCCTCTCCTCCGTGGACCTGTAGCTGGTAGTACATTGATCTGATTGATTATCGGAGTGGTCTTACCAAAGGAAAAGAGTGATGCCTGAAGGGCACTGTCAGTCTTTATCTGAAAGAAACTGGACACAAAAGCTCTTATAGGCGGTGTAAAACTTGCATCCTCATTCAGCTTCTTTTTCAGCATCCCAAAAATCTCCTCAAGCTGCCCATCTAAAGACCCAACGACCTCTTCAGCTGCACCTAAACAGATAGATACAATGCTAATGACTGTGTTGACTGTTAACCGTTTAAGTCTGATTAATGTAAGATGCTTGAAAATAACGTACTTGGGCCTGGCTCGTTATCTTCTGTGAAATGCTCTGCTTCTAAACAGAAAGACAGTTTGTATACATACTGTAATAGCCGATGTAATAATCACATTACAAAACGTCTGCATCCATATTAAATCTTGATCTCAGAAAACACTGAGACACAGCTCACATACAGAGTCACAAGACCAGAGTAAGCACATTTTGACTGGTCTGTTTTATATCTACATAATGCATGTGAACTGCGTCTCACAAAGTGACCAAAGATGAGTTGCTTCACCTGTGGTGATGATTGGTACAGCATCAACAGACACTCCATCTTCAATGCATGCGGTGTGTCCGTCTGCTTGTTTTAGAGAAAGGACAATGTTGTGAAATCAGTATCTCTTTATAGACAATTACTGATGTAGTCTCGTTTCATTTCAGCAGGTGTGTGAAATATGCTCCTGTTCACCTGTCATTGCCGCTGTCTCCCATGATTGTTCCAACTCTAAGGGTTTAAAAAGCTCGTCTGAAATGTCCTTCCCTGAACAGACACCCATATATTGCACAAGAAAATAAAATGGAATTAAACAACAGTTTTCTGCATTTGCATGCAAATAATATGATTTAATTTAAATAAAAAAGGCAAACATTTTGAATATATCTGTAACACTTTTTCAATTTTAAGTATACATCCTATTTGGAGTATACACACTGATATTTTTTGTGTAACTAAGAGTTACAATTAAGTAAAAAGGTGGGCTGGGCAGAATAATGACTTTGTAAAAATAGCAACATCTTTTCAAAAACACAAGACTACTATTTATATGAATATAGAGTAGTGTGATGTTGCAAGCAAGTACAATATCCAAATTGTCCTAAACATTAGACATGCTTTATTTTAAGTCTTCAATAGCTATGTTTCCATCCAAAGTTGCGAATTTAACTTATGCGCAAAACTGTAATATCGCATAAAACATTTGCGAATAAAGCACCGTTTCCATCCAACGAGTCAAAGAGAACAAAATCGCCACTTCCTGATACACTGGCACTAAACATATCTAAGAAAATTAGGAAAAGCCACACTCTAAAAAATGCTGGGTTAAATATAACCCAGCGCTGGGTTAAAAAGGGACAAACCCAGCTATTGGGTTGTTTTGACACAGTGGTTGGGTTCAAAACTACCCAATAGCTGGGTCAAAACAACCCAATAGCTGGGTCAAAACAACCCAACCGCTGGGTCAAAACAACCCAATAGCTGGGTCAAAACAACCCAACCGCTGGGTCAAAACAACCCAAAACACTGATTTCTTCTTGTAATGCTCAGGTTTCATGATGTTCATACCAAGCTTCTCAAGGCTTATTGATTTAACAGTTTTTAGATCTCTACGGTTAGTCTGTTTTCTCAAGGGTGTTATTGTCTTGCAAACAGAAAGTGAGAGTTTGGGGAGTGTTGTTGGATCTGCTGTTGCAGTATGGGTGCTCTCTTCTTGAGTTCTTCGGGGGTCTGCCAACAGCTCTTCGTCCAGCCAAAGCCCCTCTCCTCCGTGGACCTGTAGCTGGTAGTACATTGATCTGATTGATTATCGGAGTGGTCTTACCAAAGGAAAAGAGTGATGCCTGAAGGGCACTGTCAGTCTTTATCTGAAAGAAACTGGACACAAAAGCTCTTATAGGCGGTGTAAAACTTGCATCCTCATTCAGCTTCTTTTTCAGCATCCCAAAAATCTCCTCAAGCTGCCCATCTAAAGACCCAACGACCTCTTCAGCTGCACCTAAACAGATAGATACAATGCTAATGACTGTGTTGACTGTTAACCGTTTAAGTCTGATTAATGTAAGATGCTTGAAAATAACGTACTTGGGCCTGGCTCGTTATCTTCTGTGAAATGCTCTGCTTCTAAACAGAAAGACAGTTTGTATACATACTGTAATAGCCGATGTAATAATCACATTACAAAACGTCTGCATCCATATTAAATCTTGATCTCAGAAAACACTGAGACACAGCTCACATACAGAGTCACAAGACCAGAGTAAGCACATTTTGACTGGTCTGTTTTATATCTACATAATGCATGTGAACTGCGTCTCACAAAGTGACCAAAGATGAGTTGCTTCACCTGTGGTGATGATTGGTACAGCATCAACAGACACTCCATCTTCAATGCATGCGGTGTGTCCGTCTGCTTGTTTTAGAGAAAGGACAATGTTGTGAAATCAGTATCTCTTTATAGACAATTACTGATGTAGTCTCGTTTCATTTCAGCAGGTGTGTGAAATATGCTCCTGTTCACCTGTCATTGCCGCTGTCTCCCATGATTGTTCCAACTCTAAGGGTTTAAAAAGCTCGTCTGAAATGTCCTTCCCTGAACAGACACCCATATATTGCACAAGAAAATAAAATGGAATTAAACAACAGTTTTCTGCATTTACATGCAAATAATATGATTTCGTTTAAATAAAAAAGGCAAACATTTTGAATATATCTGTAACACTTTTTCAATTTTAAGTATACATCCTATTTGGAGTATACACACTGATATTTTTTGTGTAACTAAGAGTTACAATTAAGTAAAAAGGTGGGCTGGGCAGAATAATGACTTTGTAAAAATAGCAACATCTTTTCAAAAACACAAGACTACTATTTATATGAATATAGAGTAGTGTGATGTTGCAAGCAAGTACAATATCCAAATTGTCCTAAACATTAGACATGCTTTATTTTAAGTCTTCAATAGCTATGTTTCCATCCAAAGTTGCGAATTTAACTTATGCGCAAAACTGTAATATCGCATAAAACATTTGCGAATAAAGCACCGTTTCCATCCAACGAGTCAAAGAGAACAAAATCGTCACTTCCTGATAAACTGGCACTAAATATCTCTAAGAAAACTAAGAGAAGCCACTGAATATAATAATTTTCATATGTAATAAATTACTTGCGCTTCAGAGCGAGCAGACGTAACACAATAAATGCTGTTCGGAGATGGATGCCTGCTGTTTGGGAACGCAGTCATGTAAGACAATTATACAGAAATACTTTGACGACAGACATTTCAGGCATTTCAGAACGACCAAAACAACATAGATGCTGTGAACGAGATTATAAGTTTAAGTTTTTTATACGCATTTTTAGAATTCATGCGCATCTTGGCATTTCCATCCAGCGGTTTTTTATGCGATATTCCAAAATGTGCTTAAAAATAGGTGGATGGAAACATAGCCATTAACACTTCATTAGCATATACAGTGGGGAAAAAAAGTATTTAGTCAGCCACCAATTGTGCAAGTTCTCCCACTTAAAAAGATGAGAGAGGCCTGTAATTTTCATCATAGGTATACCTCAACTATGAGAGACAAAATGAGAAAAAAAATCCAGAAAATCACATTGTAGGATTTTTAAAGAATTTATTTACAATTTATGGTGGAAAATAAGTATTTGGTCAATAACAAAATTTCATCTCAATACTTTGTTATAATATACCCTTTGTTGGCAATGACAGAGGTCAAACGTTTTCTGTAAGTCTTCACAAGGTTGTCACACACTGTTGCTGGTATTTTGGCCCATTCCTCAAGAGCAGTAATTTAAAGTGCCTTACCCTTACAATTCATTCACATTTCATTCATAACCAGCATATACTCATCTATAAGTGTTAGAAAGACGTGTGTATTTCCATTTTACATAAAGGATGCAGAGAGGGTAAGCGGTTTGGAGAATGGATGGCTCATCCTGACAGCCAGCTATGATAGCACAGGTATTTCTGACTAAAATAAATTATATATTTTGTTAAACATCTGTTGTTAGACAAATGTGTTGTTATAAGTAGGTCTAAAATTCTACATATGGCACAAGTAATTGTATTTTTATAAAAGCAGTCAGTAACTGCAAAGGGACTATTGAAATGGGGTGGTGCTTTGGTTTTTATTTATTTTAATTTTTTAACTTCTGCCTTAAAAACAGATGTTTTTTTGGTTAAGAATGTAATATGTAGTATAGATTAGTTAGAACGTAACCCTTCATGTAGCCTGTAGCCTATAGTCTACACAGATACATTCACTATATTTGTTTTCATAGCCTTCCATTTGCACATTGTCTGACCTGAGACACAATGCTAAGCCAGCTCCATTAACCTAAGGTAAAACTATGTAAAAAGCCCTCAACATTTACCTCACTTTGTAGAAAATATATAGAACATATATATTGTATATCGCTATTCAGCCTAAAAATACAGAGAGATTTTAGATGCCATGCTGTAATGTAGTCATTGCTAAAGGTGCTCAATGTGCATATATATATATATGTGTGTGTGTGTGTGTACTCCAGGTTTGCCAGAATTGTCTCACCTGCAGGTTCAACACATGATTTCTGAAAAAGCTTGTGGTATAATCTGTAGTGAAATATAATAAAAATGATTAAATATTCATATATAATATTTATTAAAAAAAATTGCATATATTGTCTTCTTAAGCTCAATTCAGTTTGTCAAACGATACAATTCTTAAGAGACATCACAATATTTAGGATGAAATATATTAAACTATTATTATATTATTATTATAACAAAAGCAAAAAAGGCCTCTAACACTAGCTTCCTCTATTCTTTTTCTATTCTATCTTTTTTCTTCATATTTATTATATAAAATAAAACTTTGCTACGTGTACTGCGTTAAGCTAACTGAGACTTGTTATAGCACTTGCGTATCATTGCTCTTTTGTTGATTTTGATTGCTTCCATCATCATGGAAGAGTAAGTCACTTTGGATAAAAGTGTCTGCTAAATGACTAAATGTAAATATGTGACCCTGGACCACAAAACCAGTCTTAAGTGTCAATTTTTTGAAATTGAGATTTATACATCATCTGAAAGCTGAATAAATAAGGTTTCCATTGATGTGTGGTTTGTTAGGATCGGACAATATTTGGCCGAGATACAACTATTTGAAAATCTGGAATCTGAGGGTGCAAAAAAATCTAAATATTAAGAAAATTGCCTTTAAAGTTATCCAAATGAATTCTTAGCCATTCATATTGTTAATCAAAAATTACGTTTAGCTATATTTACAGTAGGAAATTTACAAAATATATTCATGGAACATGATCGTTACTTAATATCCTAAAGATTTTTGGCATAAAAGAAAAATCAATAATTTTGACCCATACAATGTATTTTTGGCTATTGGTACAAATATACCCCAGCGACTTAAGACTGGTTTTGTGCTCCAGGGTCACATATATAAAATATTTTGTTACTTTATAGTTCACCTCTTAACATTTATAAAATCATTTAAAAAATGTGTAAAACTTTTTCCACAATTACAAAGAGTTTTAAGAACTTGAAACTAAATTTGGAACTAGATTTTTACTTTTTTGTTATTGACTCATAAACAGCCTCACTACATTAACATTACACATTTTAAATACAGATTTTACTATTTTATTGAAAGACTGGCCTGTAGCAGAACTGAAGGTCTGGGCAAATGGATCGATCTGCAATAGCATAAGTGTAGTTATCGCCTTCCTCTTCCTGCAGGCTGTATTTAATATTCTTGAGTGCAGATGAAGGAGAGTGACCGCTTTTGTAGAGCTGTTGTAGCTTTTCAATGGTGTCATTCGACACATCTCTCCACCTCATGGCCTCAGCTGTGTTCAGTCTATGATTATGTTCATTTCTCAAGTTCACATGAAGGAAATAGCCCTCTTCAAGGTGTGGGTCTCCTGATCTGTGGAAGGACAGATGAAGTATTATGTTTTAATGCAGAGTTTCAAAATAGATTGCATGATTTTCTGCAAATTAAATTTATTGTAACCAAAAGTTTAGGTGTTCAAATTTCTGTTGAATTGTATTGTGTTTCTGGTCTCACCTGGACTTTCTTTCATTCATAAATCTCTTGAGAATCAGAAACATGGTGGCAGGGCAGTTGGTAT
The DNA here is from genome assembly GCF_001515645.1 of Sinocyclocheilus grahami. Taxonomy (NCBI): domain Eukaryota; kingdom Metazoa; phylum Chordata; class Actinopteri; order Cypriniformes; family Cyprinidae; genus Sinocyclocheilus; species Sinocyclocheilus grahami. The sequence continues at coordinate 120,118 of NW_015505373.1, forward strand.
TTTTGGTCTTCTTGGATGATGAACTGTATGTTTTGTGCTGGCATCTCAGATCCACCTATGGAATATACACAAATTCTCAAATTTATACTGAACATGACATTTTTTTCCCCCCAAAAACATCTTTACTATTAATCCTGTAATTATTACATTATCGTTAATCGTCATTAAAGGGGTCATATTATGCTCTTTTACAAAGTCTTGATTTTGTTTTGGGGGTGTACTACAACAGGCTCTCATACTAATGAATGAATGAATGAATGAATGATGCATTTATATACTAGGTTGTTCGAAAAGCACATTATTTTTCACATATTTTACAATATTACAACACCTCTCTCCCCAGTCTGGCACGAACGGCTCGAATAGCTCCTGTATCAAACGAAGGCCCGCCTTCTGAAATATGAAATGTGCTGTGATTGGTTAGCTGGGCCAGTGTGTGCTGTGATTGGTTAGCTGGGCCAGTGTGTGCTGTGATTGGTTAGCTGGGCCAGTGTGTGCTGTGATGGGTTAGCTGGGCCAGTGTGTGCTGAGATTGGTTAGCTGGGCCAGTGTGTGTTGTGATTGGTTAGCTCGGTCAGTATGTGCTGTGATTTCTGTTAAATAAAATATGTCCTTTTGAAGTGGACTTTGAGCTTTGTAACTTTGTAGATCTTTTTATGCTCAAACAGCAACATTACAGACTAACTAAAGTTGAAAAAGTGAAAAAGCATAATAGGACCCCTTTAAATTTCTTTATTACAATAACTGTCACCAAAGCTTTACATTAACAGACACCCTGCTTAGCCAAGGTCACCAGATGATTTAACAAAGAAAGTAAATTTAGAGAATGTTATTACACTTATGAATTACACACAATAAGAACAGGTATGTCTATTATGAAAGGTAACCAGGCTCAGTTTTGAAATCATGTTGCCTTTAAAGTGTACATAAAAGTGTAATTAAAGTGTACATAAATACTCTGTATTTGTTGTAGCGTCCAGAGTCAGGGTATGTCCTGGATTTCCTCCATGTTAAAGCTGAGGACTTCTGGAAGTCCTCCAACCACTTCTGGACCTGCTCCTCTGAAGTCATCTGCAACTTAAGAGCCGCTCTGAAGTTTTCAACATCCCCCGACATTTCCAGCAGTTCATGATGACAAAGTAGATGACTGTAGCCGGGTGGCAAGATTTTCTGCAATGAAAAATGTCAGTTAATAAAACACACACACACACACAATCTCTCAAGAACATGTCCAAGTCACATTTCACCCCAAGTTCTAAAGATTTTATTTCTCTGTCACTTTCAATTTGATTTGCATTGTGAAACAAATAAGCACATTTCCTCCCCAAACAATTTAATTACTGTAATGCATCCAGATGCTTTAATTTTTTTTTTAATTCTCATTGTTCGTAATGATGATTTGCATTTAATTTTCATTACTGTAACAGTGTTTTTTTTTTTTAGATATTGCAGTTTAGTTTTAAATGCAGTACAACAAATGCTACAGTACCAAGGATACATTGTGGCATTATTCAATTGAGAGAAAATATTCTTAGCTCTCATGCAAATATTTTCACATTGAAAACAATGGCTAATATTTTTCCCCCTGAAACAAACAAATAAAAAAGTCTAGTCAGGCTAGCTTTAGTAACTATTGTGTTTTGCAGCAAGAATTATTGCACTATATAATTTATCTCATTTGACTATAGCAGCAGTGGTGATTGGTTCTGCATGTGTTTAGACAATTTGTGTTTATGTTTTTTAACCTATTTTATAGACAATACAATTACATTGAGGAGCCACATGGAGCCAAAGGTAATTACTAACTTACGGTTATTATACATACAATGGTATAACTATATTATAACTATGATATAGATTCATACTGGTTAGCAAGACTTTTATTAAAGCCTTACTTTAATAGGCTACCGAGCCGTACAATGTTAATGTAATTTGTTAACGCAAGAGGTAAATATTATAAATGAATCATGTCAGCTGTGCTAACATTAGCCAACTAGCTCACACAAACTCAGGTCGCTCTTTAATGGTGAAAATAGCTGCTACTAATATTATAAATTACAACAAACCTCCACATGATCTGTGTCCTCTGCTGCTTTATCCTCTCCAACACAATGCTGACACTTTAATAGTGTCATTTTGAGCAGCTGAGAACAGCCGGAGAGCTAAACTTCTCGATCGTGTCTAAAAGGTAACCGTCCTACGCAACACTCTCGCGAGAATTACAGGGACTTATTTGGAGACCACCGCGCGCGTTCTCTCTATCAAAAGGCTTTACTTTGCCAAAGCATGTGTAACATTAAATTACAGACATGCCCATTTTCGCTGATAAAACGACTGATAAAATTACAGATTATTTATTTATGTTTTTGGTTTATTAAACAATTTTATTATTGTTTTTCATTGTTGATATATTTACCAATTTATGTTTACGTCGTTTTGGGTCAGATAACATTTATTTTGTTGAACTGTTGCTTCTATCCAGTGTATTATTTTTGTATTTTAATAATTTGATTTAATTGGGGTTCTATAACCAACTGAATTATGTTTAACTAGATTCTGATTGGCATGTCAATTTTGATATTCTTCTTAATAGTGTAAAAAGCGCTTTGTGCTTTGTCTCAGGTCGTTGCTGATTTTTACACCAATGTATGTGTTCTGTGTACGTCGCTCGCGAGCTACCAGGTTATTTTAATGATCCCTTTACGTATTTTAATTATCATTAAACCTGTATTTGATTAGATAGTCTGGGGTTTCATGACCCTTTAATCTAAGTTATTAAAGGGGTCATATGATGCGATTTAAATTTTTCCTTTCTCTTTGGAGTGTTACAAGCTCTTGGTGCATAAAGAAGATCTGTAAAGTTGCAAAGACTAAAGTCTCAAATCCAAAGAGATATTCTTTATAAACGTTAAGAGTCAGCCACGCCTACCTAAAACGGCTCGTTCTAACATGCCCCCACATATCTACCTCACTATGTGGGAAGATTTACATAACGCTGCCCAAATGTTCACACAAAGAAAGGCGGCGTAACTTTTATTCTACTTTGCTTGGCCTTCCAAAAGAGGACGATATCCGCTTCGTCATGCCTGGAGCTGATCCATGCTGGTCGCTGAGGAAATACATCACCTTCGCGCTGTGAATCGCCGGATAGGCTTTCACCGTGGACGAAGCGGAGTCCAGGC
>NW_015505373.1:123958-168029 GCF_001515645.1 Sinocyclocheilus grahami
ATCAACTTCACGCTGTGGATTGCCGGATCGGCTTTCACCGTGGACGAAGCAGAGTCCAGCCCGGGGTCATCACATGTGGTTGCCGCAAGCCCGCCGGACGCTCCTTCGTCGAATCCCCGTCCGCGCCATTCTCAAGCCTGCCGGCAGCCCTTCGTGTGTGACGCTTGTGAAAGCGAAACTACTTTGTTTGGCCTTCCAAAAGAGGATGATCACAAATGCAGACATGGTTTTATGTTTATGCAGCGCATAAGCAGTTATGCAGTATAAGTCATTATAATCCGTAATTATGTCCCCACTGGATGCAACAAATGCCTCGTTTATAATGGGTTTTAATGTTTTTGTCTCCGGCAGGACAGGGCATCACAATATGGTAGGGGCGTAACATTTCCGTCACATGCTTGAGGTATTCGGCCAATCACAACGCACTGGATAGCTGGCCAATCAGAGCACACCTCACTTTTTCAGACTGATGAGCTTTGTAAAAATCGACGCATTTCAGAAAGGCGGTGCATAGAGGAGAAACAATAATGTACATTATGTGGAAAATAATGTGTTTTTTGAACCTTAAACCACATAAACACATTTCATTACACCATATACACAAAATAATGTTCTTTTTAGCAGCATCATATGACCCCTTTAAGAGTCTCACGCAGGCGCAACACGCAGAGTAGTCTCGTTTTGTGTGAAAACATGAGGGTAATTATATGAAAGAATATATGATTTCATTATTTGTGTGAATGCATAGGAAACCGACTGTCTTCAGAAAAGTTTCGATGGCATTTGCTTTCCATCTCCCCTCCGTGTAATGCGTAATAAACATAATAAAGCAGTGTTTAGAGGCCCAGCTTTGTTTACAGAGGTTACCGTGGAAACAGTTCTATTCTGCTGTTCATAAGCACCACCTGCTGTCAAACTGTGGATTTACAAATTCCTTCAGTCTGCCATATTTTTGTTCAGACCAATGCGAAATCTGACCAAATTTTTGTTGTAAATCTCGTCGACGGAAAATAGGCTACCTTGTTATCAGAAGTGCTGAGATTTTTAGAAAGCACATTAGATTGTAGAACTGTTTATGGAGCAAATAAAATGTAATTTATCATTCTGACTCATCCTTATATATATATATATATATATATATATATATATACAGTGGGTATGGAAAGTATTCAGGCCCCCTTACATTTTTCACTCTTTGTTATATTGCAGCCATTTGCTAAAATCATTTAAGTTAATTTTTTCTCCTCATTAATGTACACACAGCACCCCATATTGACAGAAAAACACAGAATTGTTGACATTTTTGCAGATTTATTAAAAAATACTATCTTATCGTATTTATATGCCATTACCGGTGTTATGAGCAACTTTAGTACGTTTTTCTCGTATGTGAATTGGAATTTACCCCATGTTTCTTTCCGGCTTGAAAGGCTTCCGTCTGAGCGAATGATTGGTTAAACGCTACAGTCAAGTGATTGTCTATTGGTGGAGGAGACGTCACTCAGATGTTGTGCCCGCCCTCTGTGTCTGCAGTTTATGAGTGCGTTAGTACATCTAGTGGAAGACCCTTTACACAAGTAAATATTGAATTTTTAATTACTGCTTTTCAAAATACATGTAATCCATTTAAATGTTCTGTTTGATATTACGTAAGCAGTTCACAGTCACTTGCTAAATTGATAGTTGTAGGTAGCACATTTGGCTAACTAACTAACTAACCAACCTATATGTCGATATGCTGTTATTGTGTTCTTCTATTATTCTAACGAATAACTCTGATCTACATGCTTTTCTCTTATTTTTATCAGAGGCAGGAACTGTTGAGCATTCTTTAATAATGATAAAATTGCGTGGTATACAGCTGGGGTTAAAATATCTGAGCTGTGAGCTGTAAGAAGATTGTAGATTGAATCCTAGATCAAACACTTAACTTGGAAATCTGGATCAATAATAATTATAAGCTACTTCATTTGTATATGTATCTATTTAATGTGAATGTGAATGTTGCGGTGTAGTAGTGAAGATCTGAGCTAATAACTTTTACTGCAACGTTAGCCATTAGCATGAATTATCTTTGTTACGGTGTGAGCAGTTTGTTGACTCTGTCCAATAATGACCGTGTGTAATTTCATGAATTGACACTTACTTAACGGTTTGGGGGATTCAGATAGATGGAGGTGGGTCTTTAGATGCTTGGTGACAGTACTGTACATATTCTGTATATTCTGGCGCCAGCACCTTTACATGTAAAATGGCATTATCATCACCATTAAGTAATGCATACAGAATAACAGAAAACTCCCACTTCACTATTTTTTGATGGTCTGTTCTACTTTTAATGGCGTTATGGCATTGCCTGATGAAATGTGCATATGTATTTTTCATAAAGGGATACTTAATGTAAAACAGTTTCTTCATTTCTGAAGTGTCGCCTCAAACAGCACTGCTTAGTAAAAAATGTTTATTGTAGTCTGGACATTAAGATCTATCATTTTTTTTTGCGTTCCCTTAACACAGTTGTTTCTCATATTGGCAGGGTGTTTGAATTGCAGGCAGATCTACAGGCAGCTGCGTCCCAGCCGCCAGCATGTCTGGCACTGCCACAGTCCTGCAGCAGTTTGTGAGTGGCCTTAAGAGTCGAAATGAAGACACACGTGCCAAAGCTGCCAAAGACCTCCAGCATTATGTCACCACAGAACTAAGAGAGGTAAACTGTGCTACTTTGATATTTGATCCAAGTATTTACATTTACATTAAGCTTCATCAGGAGAGTCAAAAGCATAACTTTGACAGAGTAATTTCTTGTTACCACACTTGTTACCACAGACAATCAAGTTATTTGTCCTGCAGTGTGTTTAAACAAGCAAGAAAGGAAACATGTTTACAGTAAAAACACTAGAATAATGGAAGTGTAACTGCATGACCACACACCTTTGTGGATGTACTGCAAGCACTGCGAACAGGAATACTGCCTGAAGTTAATCAATTTAGTACTGTTAGGAGTATTATTCTGCTAGCCTGGTCCAGCGATTCAGATTTTTACTTGCCCTGCCAACATTTTTCACAAGCCCCACTGCAAGCAAAGAAAGAAAGGAAAAGAAAAAATAGTTGTTTTGGTTGGTTTTGACCCCTGTACACTGTTAAAAATAAAGGCGCTTAAAAGGTTCTTCACAAAGAATCATTCAGTCAAAGGTTCTTTAAAGAACCATCTCTTTCTTACCTTTTTATAATCTGAAGAACCTTCTTTCGCCACAAAGAACCTTTTGTGAAACAGAAAGGTTCTTCAGATGTTAAAGGTTCTTTATGGAACCATTTAGACAAAAAAAGGTTCTTCTATGGCATTGTGAAGCACCTTTATTTTCAAGAGTGTAACCTTGTATTCTGATGTAGAGGCTATGACACCAACATTTTAGATACCAGTGAAATTTCATAATCCCAATTTCAGTGCCACAGCAAAACATGACAACAGCTTAACTATATAAAGTTCAAACCTTATTAAAGACAAAAAGTAATTAATAAACAAATAAAACATTTGACAAAAATAGCACAAATGAATAGGAACAAACAAAGATACAAATAAAATAAACAGTGCTTTTTAGGAAGATCCAACAGTAGTATTCAGGAAAGAAATACTATAGAAATTCATCAATTTAATTATTATCAAATGTTAAATAAAACTGCATCGACTTCAACTGTATATATTATGTATATATTAAATTACTAAATGTAAATATATTAAATATAGATTAGTTACATTAAATCTACAACATTTATTTAGTCAAGAACAGTGAGTGATTTTTGTTTCGTTAGTTTGTAATGACCGATAACAGCAGGCATATTAGGCTTCTGTCACTTAAAGAGCTAATGCACAGATCTAAAATATTGACACAGATGGTTTCAGTGATCTGATCACAAAATGTTTTAGATCCTGTTTTCATCTGCATTTAGTGCTGACCGCTTGTAATTCGATCATCAAAAACATTATAAATACAGGGAGATGCAGAATATGTATTTGCAAGTCCGCAATCAGTTCAGATTTACACTGCTTGTAGTAGCACCTATGTGACATCAGTCTTTAAATTATCTACATTTGTGGCCTAGTAAATAACAGCACGTGATCATTTGTAATTGATTAGTTGTAATTGATTAATTGAGCATATAATTTGCAGTGTTTAACTGAATTTTTGTAATCACTTGACAGCATTACATTAAAGTACACTTAAATATAAACTATTGGGAAGAGTCATGTTTAGTGTGCATTGTTTTTGCTTCTGACTCAAGCTGAGCCAAGATGAAGCCACCACTTTCTATGATGAGCTGAACCACCACATATTCGAGTTGGTTTCCAGCTCAGATGTGAATGAGAAAAAAGGCGGTATCCTTGCCATAGGTGAGTATGAACCCAATGGCAAACGCTGTCTACTTAATATTGTTATTTTTAATGAAGTAGTGGAATATGTAAATTAATGTGGCCTATTTTGTCAGATCTACCTATAATTTAGTTTTTAATTCCATTGAAAGTGACATGTCACCGTTGCATTGCTTGGTTTGAAGTGTTTGTCAGTTATTGTGTTATGGCTGTTTCTCCAGTGAGCTTGATTGGTGTGGAAGGGGGAAATGCCACCCGTATCAGCCGTTTTGCCAACTACCTGCGCAACCTGCTTCCCTCCAGCGACTCAGTGGTCATGGAGATGGCCTCTAAGGCCATGGGTCACCTGTCCATGGCGGGAGACACCTTCACTGCAGAGTATGTGGAGTTTGAGGTGAAGAGAGCTCTAGAATGGCTGGGAGCAGACAGGAATGAGGGCAGACGGCATGCAGCGGTGCGTAGAAATACTTAACTGCATATTATATTGTCATGGTGAATAACAAGCAAACTGTTCGAAGTTCCAAGTAAAAATACTATTTTTCCAAAAATTGTGCTTTTGACTTGAAAATTTTGGTAACAACCCAAGTAATCCATACATACAAAGAAAAAAGTTCAGAAATTAAGCTCTGTGTAATAAAATGGAATGACCCAGTGAAAAAGTATTGAACACATGAAGAAAGGGAGGTGCAAAAAAGGAATGGAAATCCAAGACACCAGCAGAAATGTATCAGTAATTAGAAGGCAATCCTGCCCCTCGTCAGTGGAAATTTATATTAGCTGGTTCAGTCCCAACACCTACAGTACCAGGATGATGACGATGAAACAAAGGTGGACATTTCAGCAAGACAATGATCCCAAACACAGCCAAGGAAAATATCAATTGGTTTCAGAGTGGCCAGCCAATCACCTGACTTGAATCCAATAGAAAATAAGAACTGAAGATCAGAGTTCATAGAAGAGGCCCACAAAACGTTCAAGATTTGAAGACTGTTTGTGTGGAAGAATGGGCCAAAATCACACCTGAGCAATGCATGTTACTAGTTTCTCCATACAGCTGTCATTACCAACAAAGGCTTTTGTACAAAGTATTAAATACATTTCGGTAGTTCAATACTTTTTCCCTGTGTCATTCGATTTTATTACACAGAACTTAATTTCTGAACTTATTTGTTTTGTTTTATTTGTATGCATTTGTGATTAACATCTGGTGAATATTTCAAGTCAACAGCACCTTTAGAAATATATTTACTGGGAAAAATACTTATTGTGTATTGACATGTTCAATACTTATTTTACCCGCTGTAAACCTTATATTATTATATAAACTACTTAAATATGATCAAAATTCGAATTATATTTTGTTTCGTTATATTTTATTATATTTCAGTTAGGGTGAAGAAAAGTTTTGGCTTCTCTCCTGAGGCCACAAGAGGGCACATCAAGCAAAATATTACTAATGCACGTTTATTAAAAGCATAAGATAAAATGACTATCTGTGAAAAAAGTGCATAATGTTTAAAATAATGTTTATGAACCAATTATTATTAAGTTGCTTAAACAACTATAAACAAAACAGCATCATGTACACCTTTAGAAATATATTTACTGGGAAAAATACTTATTGTGTATTGACATGTTCAATGCTTATTTTACCCGCTGTAAACCTTATATTAGGGCTGTCAAAATGGCTGAAAAACTACTTAAATATTATCAAAATTCGAATTATATTTTGTTTCGTTATATTTTATTATATTTCAGTTAGGGTGAAGAAAAGTTTTGGCTTCTCTCCTGAGGCCACAAGAGGGCACATCAAGCAAAATATTACTAATGCACGTTTATTCAAAGCATAAGATAAAATGACTATCTGTGAAAAAAGTGCATAATGTTTAAAATAATGTTTATGAACCAATTATTATTAAGTTGCTTAAACAACTATAAACAAAACAGCATCATGTATGTATGCATAGTTTAATACAAAGGGCCGAAAGTCAATCACACAGAGTACATTTTTCACAACATGAGATGCAGTGGGATGGGGAAAAAACCCACCATAAAGTCTCGAGATATATTTTTTCAAAGTTGAACTTGCATTAATTTTACATGGCTTTCTAAACATGCGGCTCTTTTGTGTGAGACACGAGTGCAACGGTGATAGATGTCCCTCTAGAAAATGCGTGAAACATGCGTTCTGTGTGAACGGCTTGGTTTCAGTTTTGATGTAAACAAGATCTTCTCCGCATTGATGTTCTCTTTTCCCGTTATTTTTACGCAGCAACTACGCAGCAGCGTGGCTTCAACTGGATAGGCTAAGAAAAACATTAAAATGCAATGACATTTACATCGTCATCGCATCTCGTGTGTCGCTGATAAGGCTGCCTCCTTAACGCACACCTAAAATTTGAATGCAACATTTTTGCATTCGAATGTGGATTTTTATTTTAAATTCAACGAATATTCGAAATTTGAATTTTTTTTTGACAGCCCTACCTTATATTAGACTCTCTTACACTTGACTGTTTGTTACTGGTGGCTTTTAGCTTCCTTAACAATACTTCAGTGTGTTGTCCCTTTGCTCTTTTCTGTCTAATGTCAACTGAACCCCCTTTCCACTGTGTTTTTGTTTCAGGTGCTGGTTTTGCGAGAGCTCGCTGTTAGCGCACCCACATTTTTCTTCCAGCAGGTGCAGCCGTTTTTTGATAACATTTTTTATGCTGTGTGGGACTCCAAACAGGCGATCCGTGAGGGAGCAGTATCTGCACTCAGAGCCTGTCTGATCCTCACCACCCAGAGAGAGACCAAAGAGATGCAGAAACCACAGTGGTACAAGGTCAGAATTAAAACACCTTTAAATGTTTTTAAATATGTGCGTGTGTGTGTTATATGGGTATGGGCGCTCACACATTCCATGTATTTTGTTGTCATAAACAGCAAACATTTGAAGAAGCCGAGAAGGGTTTTGATGAGACTCTGGCTAAAGAGAAAGGCATGAATAAGGATGACCGTGTCCATGGAGCTCTACTGATTCTCAATGAACTGGTGCGAATAAGCAGTATGGAGGGAGAGGTAAGAGACTGCTCATGCTACTGGCAGCAGGACACATGTTTTGTGAGGTTTTGCTTGTTCTTTCTTTGTTCATTCTTTCATTGTTTTGATCAGTGCCGGCCCCCGTCACACAGATGGTACAAGCGGTCACCTAGGGCTCTGCCTTAAGGGGAGAGCCCTGCGGCAGCGAGGTTGTCAATTTAATTTTCAACAGACATGTCAACATTGTTTGACATTCAAGGTACCACAAGAGCTATGGAGAGCAGACAGTTCTGCATGCTTTCACATCGCTCTCGCGGTAGCTACTTTAATGTCCTAAACCAATCGGCATGCAACTTCAAGCCACACACACCTCTGACTGCATAACCAGGGCTGTGTACAGTGCGCCATGTGTGTCGAACATATGAAGAAATCAGTCTGTACGATGACAATTTACCTCAGTAGAACGCATGCATGGGTTTTGCATGGGTTTGAGCCTGTTTACAAACCTGTTGTCTAACAAAGAGAACATTTAATATCATGTTTTTGCTCATTTCATAACATAAGTCAAGTGTTTGAAACTTTGAAAGTGTTTGAAACATCACAGAATGAGGAAAAAAAACATTATTTTATATAGTATTCTATACAGTGATAAAGGCTGTTGATTATCATTGCATTATATATATATATATATAGTTTATTCATATACAAATACCAGAGATGGCTTGAAGAACAGAGATAAACCATTTAGTCACAATCGTACAGGTATGTCTAAATTTTTCATCAGTTAAAATGTCTCTATCTGCTTTTTATTCAGCTAGGCGATAGCGTATGCCTTTGTCAATGTTAGGAATTTCCTGGAACGTCATATGATTTATGGCTTCTTTGAGTTATGGATTTTGCACTTATGGATTTACTGTGTGAGGGTGCCCTCCGGCTACCAGTATGCATGAAACATTATATTACATGTGTGCACTCACTAATGCTCGCAACACCTTATTTTGGGTAAAAATAGGAATAATAATACTTCTCTCTATGTTTTTCTCCAGTGTAGAGGAGTTTTTTCTCTCTCTCTCAGTGAATGCGTAAGATGTCCTGACAAAAAATTAAGAATTGTTTTCTGCCAAAGATTTTTAATCATAATTTACTTTATAATAAATCCTTAGACCTCTAAACATTTATAGGCCTCCTACATGTTAACAGGTCATGCTGCAGTTTTCTGTTAAATATATTGATAATAATCATTTTGGAATTCACTTAATATTGCCTCAGAATAATCACTCGTAACGTCATAAAGTCTTGTTACAAATTGATGCTATTTTTTATTTATTTGAAATGAAAGAATGATAGAGAGATTAAAGTAAAGTTGTGGTAGAAATGCAATCCAGACGGTATCTTTCCAGAACCAAAAAAAAAAGGATGTTTTGACTGCTGTATACATAGTATTTATTGCTGTAGTATTAGTACTTGTTTTATAAATGCAATGATGCCCATGATCACAGACAGACTTGTCATATGAGGGAAAATTGAGCCACATTTAGTATTACGTTAAATAATTACAGATCCGGATCCAAATGTCTAATGCAATAAAGTTCTGTTCTCTTCGTCAAATTTAAATGAAAGATTTTACACTACTGCGGCCCATTTTCATTATCTTGCCTAGGGCCCCACAACCCTACAGGCCGGCACTGGTTTTGTTTTTTTGTTATTTGCTATTTTTGTTTGTTATTCATCATTCATTTGTTTGATGTTTTATTTTTTTGCCTGTTTATTTATTTATTCTTTTGTTTGTCTTTTCAGTTGTTTGTTTGCATTGTTTATTTTAATTTCTTTCATTTTGTTTGATCTTTCAATCAAATAGGACCTCACTCATTGCTTCAATGCTTTTATTCATTGTTTGATGCATTTTTTATTGGTTCTTTGTTCCCTGCAGCGTATGAGAGAGGAAATGGAGGAGATTACACAGCAGCAGATGGTTCATGATAAGTATTGTAAGGAGCTGATGGGTTTCAGCACTAAACCTCGCCACATCACGCCCTTCACCAGCTTTCAGTCAGTGCAGCCGCAGCAGTCCAATGCTCTGCTGGGGCTGCTGGGATATAGCACACCACAGGGCTTCCTAAGTTTTGGAGCTGCACCTGTTCCCTCCAAAAGCACGCTGGTAGAGAGCCGGTACTGCAGAGAACTGATGGAGGAGCGTTTTGACCAGGTGATCAGTGATCGCATTTACTACTGAAGAGGAAATAACTGTCTGTAGCTAGCTGGTCTCATAATAAGTGGTCCCAGTAGTGAAGTTTTGGAAGAAATTGTAGTATGTTTTTTTCCCCTCCTTTCGTTCTGTTTAGTCAGTGAATTTAGCGTGTGTTTCATGTCCATTAATGATAATTATTCTTCGAACAGTTCACTTCAGAAAAATAATATTTTATCCATTAAGGGAAAGCATAAGTATAATCGGACACAATTATTTGAATTAAGAAAATATTTTTCCTAGGTTTACAAAGGATCTGTCCACTGTTACTGACTAAACAGCCTCCTGCAACAAAAAAACAAATTATGATTTATCACAATGCCATGTGAACAGTATTGCATAATTTTATTTTTGTCTGTAGTTGACATGTTAAACACATTATTGTACACCTCTCAAGCCTTTCTGCCAAAATTTCAATTAATTATTAAGGCTTATTTATGATAAATCTTTAGTGACCGTGCTGAGAAGATCACGTGAATATCTATAATGGTCCAACGTTTCCAAACCCTTAGAGTGACTGTCCAGTTAACTTAGGATTTGGCATTTATTGAAAGACTCTCCTGATAAAAAGTTTTCAACATTGTTTTGATTTGTCAGATTTTAGTTTATATATTTTTCAGGAATTAACCATATTGTCTAAATAACGTCTCTATAGTGTATCAGATTGAAGAGTTTGTTATAACTTTAGACATTTCTTGAAACTGTGCAACTGTGATCAGGGTAAGTTGACGTTTCCCACAGCATAGAAGGATCTAATGTATTTTGTTGCTGTTGCATCAGGTGTGCCGTTGGGTGCTGAAATACAGGACCAGTAAGAATCCGCTCATTCAGATGACTATCCTAAACCTACTGCCCCGACTTGCTGCCTTCCAGGCTCACACTTTCACTGGTACACTTGTGATTACATCCCAGCCTTACTTCCAAAGCTGATGTTTGACTATTTCAATTATTATATATGTTTCCAGTTCAGTGACATTCAGATATTTTTAATTATTGCTTAAGTTTTCAAATACATTGTGGGCCGACTATGCATATTAGCCTTTTTTTTTTGGCTTCACTTTTTGCTGTATTGATTGGCTATATATTAAAGATTTTTCTTCTGCCCTCAGATCAGTATTTACAGGACACTATGGGGCACCTGCTGAGCAGCCTGAAGAAAGAGAAGGAGCGGACGGCAGCATTTCAAGCGTTGGGGCTGCTGGTGGTTGCTGTGAGGGCCGAAATTCAGCCCTATCTCAGCAAGATCCTGGAGATCATCAAAGCTGCACTGCCACCTAAAGACTTTGCACACAAGTAAGGACCTGCAACCATTCAAATCTAAACTTTGTTAGCGCACAGCTCAAATACAAACACTAGAGGCCTGCAAAAATGTAAGCTGTAAGCCACTAGAGGGAAGTGTTTTATTTTTACCACGGTTAAGCTGGTGACCCATACAGTTTAAGCAATTTATTGAACTAAAACATACTATCATACTGAAACAGTATGAACAATGTTCAGTAAATTATTATTATTATTATTATTTTTAATTCCTACAATTAAGGTTCCCATAAAAATTGGTTCTCAAACTTTACTTTTTTGTGTTGAAGTATTTTCACTTGATGGCTTGACAAAAGTAATGAAGCCACTTTCAAAATGATCAAATACAATTGTTGGTACATGATCAAGAGATTCCGACACTATGATTTATTATTTCATATTTATTTATTATAGTAGGCTTTAGGCTGTATTTATAATTTAGAGTGTGGTGGAAGTTCCAATCTTGCATTTCCTGGCAAAGTAATTCTGTACATTTAACATTTTAAAATCAGATTATTTTGTCAACTCTTAGTAATAAGACAATTTTTTTGCTTTGCTTGTCAGCTTTTTGTCAGTGCCAAGTCACATGATAAAAGAGTAATATCAAATTTAGCTTATACGTGTTATGACTTTAAATGTGGCTCATCCAATCAGATTTTAAAACTATCCCAAGTGTTGCTACTGTTTCACTACTAATGAACCCTTAAGAATGTTGTGTATTTGATTTTCTTCTCTTTTTTTGCCCTGTCTCATGTTTTGTAATCTTTTAGGCGGCAGAAGACCATGCAGGTGGATGCTACTGTGTTCACTTGTATTAGTATGCTCTCCAGAGCTATGGGGCCTAGCATTCAACAGGATGTCAAAGAACTTCTCGAGCCCATGTTAGCTGTTGGTCTCAGGTACACTAGGGGCTAGTTCTTTATTCTCAGTTTCACCCTCACTGTAGTTTCTTGAGATGCAAACTCATAGATACAAATACAATATACAATATACTAATGAGATAATTAATAAACATAGTGAGATAATTAATAAACATGAGGCACAATAAAAACAGATATATAGGCACAACATATATTTGTTTTCAAAACTAATTTGAAACAGTTAAGCATAAGCCTTTAGAACAAAAGTTTTTTTTAAGAGAAACATAAATGCAGTCGATTGTGCACAAACCTTTCACTAGCATTGTACATGCCAGAAGATTCGGGCATGATTTCCTGTGTAATCTTCTTTCTCTGTTCTTCCCAGTCCTGCTCTGACTGCAGTGCTATACGACTTGAGCAGGCAGATCCCACAGCTGAAGAAGGACATTCAGGATGGGCTGCTAAAAATGCTTTCTCTTGTGCTCATGCACAAGCCTCTGCGTCACCCCGGTATGCCCAAGGGCCTGGCGTACCAGCTGGCATCCCCCAGCCTGACCAACATCCCTGAGGCTAGTGACGTGGGCAGCATCACTTTGGCACTGCGTACTCTTGGCAGCTTTGAATTTGAAGGTACACGTTTACACTTGTTTTTTTTTTTTTCTCGGCTATAATGAAACACTATGAGCTTGCAATGAATGAATACTCCATGCTTAACATCAAATCAAATCAAATTTTATTTATATTGCACAAATAAAAACAACAGTAGTTGACCATTGTGCTGTACAAAAAGACAAAGGATAAATATCTAAAAAAAGAGACAGAAATAATAAAAAGATCACAAAGCAATTATGAAGGATTTTACATCAAAAACCCAGAAAATTCAACTTTAAAAATCAAAGACAGTTGTAAGCCTGAGAGCAAAGGTAAGTTTTTAACTTAAACTTTTAAATTCAGACTCTGTGGAAATTAGTCTTATAGATAAAGGGAGACTATTCATTCCACAATTTGGACTAGCAATTGAAAAAGCTTGGTCACCCCTCGACTTAGCAGAGTTGTTTTGATTCAAAATAACATATTTTGGAGCAAATCCGTTCAGAGCTTTAAAAACAAAAAACAGAATTTTGAAATAAATTCTGTAACAAATCGGCAGCCAGTGCAAAGACTGTAATATTGGGGAAATATGATCAGATTTCTGTCAAAGTCTGGCGGCTGCATTTTGAACCATCTGAAGATGACTAATATTGGATTGACTCATTCCAATATAAAGAGAATTACAATAGTCAAGTCTAGATTAAATGAATGCATGACGCACTCTCTCAAACTCTGCAAATGTTAAGAAACTTTAGACAGTAATTTTAATTGGAAAAAAATAGATTGAAATACAGCATTTATCTGCCTATCAAATTTGAGGGCAGAATCAAAAATAACACCCAGGTTTTTCACAGAGGGTTTTACATGGGGAACCAAATTTCCCAGGTCACCATCTAAAGCACCTGGCACACCTGTGGGCCCAAACACAATAAACTCAGTATCATACATGTTAATGATCAGCTGTTGTGCTCAATGCTGCAAAAGCAAATAGTAAACTAAAGCCTTGCTTTGATCCTTGTCATAGAGCGCTTACACAAATATACACAGGAGTATTTGACAGCTGTTATATTCAAGAGATAAAAAGGGGAGTGAAATTTGCTTTCTGTCTTTTTATGCTAAACTTAACATTATCATGATATTCCCTAAATTATTGCAATAATATTGCTATTTGATGCATCACCCGGCCCTACCCAGAACACCTTAACAAGTGCACAGCAATGCTCTGCAATGACTTTTGTATAGGCTAGCATTACTTACATTTTCTTCAGAAAATATTTTTTTAATTACTGTTTGGTTCATTTTCAGGTCACTCATTGACCCAGTTTGTGCGCCACTGTGCTGACTACTTCCTGAACAGTGAGCACAAGGAGATCCGCATGGAGGCAGCGCGCACCTGCTCGTGTCTGCTCACCCCCTCCATCCACCTGATCAGCGGCCACGGTCACGTGGTCAGTCAGACCGCTGTGCAGGTGGTGGCTGACGTTCTCAGCAAGTTACTGGTGGTTGGCATCACTGACCCAGGTGAGAGTATGTCCATGGTAGTTTATAGATTATGTACAGTATATGCACATTTCTCTAAGTTTATGCTCATAAACGGGGAAGTCGTGGCCTAATGGTTAGAGAGTCGGACTCATAACCCAAAGGTTGTGGGTTCGAGTCTCGTACCGGCAACGAAATATTGTAGGTGGGGGGAGTGAATGTACAGCGCTCTCTCCCACCTTCAATAGCACGACAAGGTGCCCTTGAGCAAGGGCATAAATGGCTGCCCACTGCTTCGGGTGTGTGTTCACGGTCTGTGTGTGTTCACTGCTGTGTGTGTGCACTTTGGATGGGTAAATGCAGAGCACTAATTCCGAGTATGGGTCACCATACTTGGCCACATGTCACTTCACTTATAAAATTGATCTATAAGTTGAATGAAATTAAATGAAGGCATACAAATATCTGTATACCCTTTAATAAATTCAACAAACATTGAGAACCTTTTTACTTAAATTAGTTGTTGTCTAATATAACTAGTTGTACTAGTTTTACTGCTCAGTAACTTGCAAAATAGTCTTAAAAACCATTCAGTATCACCCACGCCTACTTCTTTCAATTGATTGTACAAGTTCACGAATCACTACAAATTGCCACATCTATATGAATGACCTTGAGTCATGTTTGTTGCGTCTCACTGTATGAGATGAAGTTCTCATATATTTTGCCAGCTCTTAGACACTTGCATGCCATTTTCTTGCTCTTCTCTAAGAAAACATCACTCACACTTATATCAGGGAGCTTGTTAACTTATAAGTCCATTCTTTTTGTACTTTTGCTACTATGTTCACACTTAAAACAATGATTTGGTAATCCTTTTTTTTTTTTTTGCAAAGAATTAAGTCTCCCTGACAATTCTTTCCAAAGTGGTTTCATTGTTTTAGCATTAAAGGAATAGTTCACCTCAAAAATAAAAATTGTCATCATTTACATCATTTACCCTCATGTTGCTCCAAAACTGTATAAGTTCATAGTATTTTTTTCCCCTACTATGGAAGTCAATGGGGGCCAACAACTGTTTGATTACCAGCATTCTTCAAAACATCTTCTTTTGTGTTCATCATAAGAAAAACTTATACAGTTTTGGAGCAACATGAGGGTGAGTAAATGATGACAGAATTTTTATTTTTGAGGTGAACTATTCCTTTAAGTCTGAGAATTGTTCAAATGACTGTGAAATGCTTTAATTGTCAAGAAATTATTCTTATTCAAATTGTTTTGGTTCACCTGTTGATCATTGGATCATTGGAAATGTTTTATTATGTTTTATTTTGTACATTTCTGGAGGGTGTATTCATTTTTGCAACATAACATTTTATCAGTTTGATAAGAAACTCTTACTTTCTTGATTAATATTGACACGCTTTGTTGGTAACTGATCAACCAGACTGTATGGAACATTATATCTTTAAGTTTTGGGTGTACTAATTTATGTATATGTAACTTCCTGTGATTTCTAGACCCTGATATTCGATACTGTGTGCTGGCATCCCTGGACGAGCGCTTTGATGCCCACCTGGCACAAGCAGAGAACCTCCAAGCTCTATTTGTGGCGCTTAATGATGAAGTGTTTGAGATCCGTGAACTGGCCATCTGCACTATCGGCCGTCTCAGCAGTATGAACCCTGCATTTGTTATGCCCTTTCTGCGCAAGATGCTCATTCAGGTATTTGCTCGTTTTACAGCACTTGGCTATATTTGAAATAGCATTCCACTACTCATACTCATATGTGACCCTGGAGCACAAAACCAATCTTAAGTCGCTGGGGTATATTTGTAGCAATAGCCAAAAATACAATGTATGGGTCAAAATGATTGATTTTTCTTTTATGCCAAAAATCATTAGGCTATTAAGTAAAGATCATGTTCCATGAAGATATTTTGTACATTTCTTACCGTAAACTTAATTTTTGATTAGTAATATGCATTGCTAAGAACTTCATTTGGACAACTTTAAAGGCAATTTTCTCAATATTTAGATTTTTTTCCAGCCTCAGATTCCAGTTTTTCAAATAGTTGTATCTCGGCCAAATATTGTCCGATCCTAACAAACCATACATCAATGGAAGGCTTATTTATTCAGCTTTCATGTGATGTATAAATCTCAATTTTGAAAAATTTACCCTTATGTTTTGTTGTCCAGGGTCACATATATTTGAAATATCAGGGCTTCAGACTAACATCTTACATGTGAGACTAAACCAGTAATCATAATTTACTGGGTATTGTAAGGTAAATAATGCAAAAGTGGAAGTTTAAGCACCGGCCAAAAGTGTGCTTAGCAATTGTAAATGTCACTGTTTACTACATTAAATCTATAGAAAAAGCTTTCTGTCTTAGTGCATGGTACGATGTGATTTCTCCTGTTTCTTTTGAATTCCTTGGATCTTAAAGCACTGTCTAATAATGGTGTCACTTGGACATGACTGGCCCACAAGTAAACACACCTGCTCTGTCCATTGGATCGCTCTGATCATTGTGTATTATTCAAACAGATAGGGCTGTTGCATTTTTGCTGTTTGCTTGTGGAGTGTTTATGGTTTAATATTTCTCATATATCAACTAAAATCAAAGAGAGTTGGCCAACTTTGTGGTACCAGTATGACCTCAAACAAAGTAGTCTCACTGACAGGAGAAATAATCGCAAAATGCCATTATTTGGTGAAACTCTGGAGTCCTGAGTACATATCTGTACGCATGAAATACCCAGATGACCTACTACATTTGACAAAGTATACAGTGGAGCAAACTTAGTGCTGAGCACTTTCTGAATACTGCAGTGCACACTTCATCGTTACATAGGAAAATATAAGTACGTTTTAAAGGTTGTACTTTATCAACCCCAAACCAACCACATAAATATTACTAAATGAAAAAGGGCACACAGTTACAAGAACCTTCCTGAAGTACCCCCATCCCCCAATCCCATAGTGTTAAACAGATAGATAGATAGATAGATAGATATAGATAGCAGGGCACATTACATCAGTATTTAAGTTGGAGAGAAAGCTATTGCAGCATTTTTAAACACATCTTGTTTCTTTAGACAGAATATGACCATAGTAAGATACTTATTGAATCCACACAGAAGTAGTAGATGGCTTAGGGAGTTAAAATAGGTATTGAAAAAGGTCAGGTAATGCATTGTGGGCTACAGCATTTCACACATTGTTCTTTTTATGTATATATAGACTTCATACTGTGCACAGTGTACATAAGCTGTACACTGCAAAATTGTTAAGAGAAGCTGTAGCCGTTTTTCTCAACCACCAACAGGTGGCAGTCAGTAAATATTTTTCTGCTGAAATGTCTGCTCTTTTGTTTCACTGCAGCTCTAGTCAGCCTGGCCCATCAACAAATTCACTTTTTTTCTGTTGACTAGCAACTTATGCATATTGTATGGAAACCTTTACATTGTGCTACTGCCCTCTCACTGTCCAATACAATAAAACCCCTTCCAGATCCTTACTGAGTTGGAACATAGTGGCGTGGGCCGAAACAAAGAACAGAGCGCCCGCATGCTGGGTCACCTGGTGTCTAATGCCCCCCGACTCATCCGCCCATACATGGAGCCCATTCTCAAGGTACCCTCACTTTCTCTGTTCTCTTCACGTGTTTTGGGGGTTGTTGTCAAATGTGTTGTAACCTTCAGTAACAGGAAGTTTATTTGTTTGTACTTGGATAATAGCCATAGGTGAGATTCCAAAAGTGTTCCGGCTGATGTTATACATGTTCATTTCAGAATGAAGGTTTAATCTTTCGTGGTTTAATCCACAGCATGAACTTGGATCTTGAAGTGCCCTGTAAACATTATTTTCACATATTTTTAGATAGTTTCTGTAAAACAAACTAAACACACAGGCTATCATTAGAAAAGAGAAAAATATGCCCGGTAATATGATGCATTGTATATATATTATGTAGGATTGGTCAGTAATGTTTTGTAAAGCAGGGCTTAGCAAAAGATCAATTACTGACTCATTCACATAATAATGTGTTGTTAAAGATAAACCCTTTTCATGATGTATTTTTCCAATTCTGTTCTTCACACAGGCCCTCATCTTGAAGCTGAAAGATCCCGATCCAAACCCTGGAGTCGTTATCTGTGTTTTAGCTACTATTGGAGAACTTGCTCAGGTAATGGATCATTTCCTAGCCTGATCTTTTGAAGTCATCTGCAGGACCTTTCAGATGACCAGATCTTCCTTCCTACTGCACACTATTTAGGAAACCTTCAGGAGAAGCATCAGAGTAGCTCTGTGCAGGAGAGAGTTGGGAATGCAAGCATAGAGATAAAATATTTGTGGACAACTGGTTGAAGAAGGTGTAGCGAAGATTGGAAGAGAGGAACTGATTTTTTTCAGAAACAAAATATATAGTTATATGTGACTACAATGTTCGGTATTAAAGAATGAATTAGAGCCAACTGAATGAGC
Source organism: Sinocyclocheilus grahami (assembly GCF_001515645.1). Classification (NCBI taxonomy): domain Eukaryota; kingdom Metazoa; phylum Chordata; class Actinopteri; order Cypriniformes; family Cyprinidae; genus Sinocyclocheilus; species Sinocyclocheilus grahami. The sequence continues at coordinate 142,319 of NW_015505373.1, forward strand.
GCTAATAAGAATAGAGCAGTCTTAAGGACAAGCGCTGTTGCTTTTTTTTACCAGCAGTTTTTTCCAGATACTGGAGTTTTATTTTATTTGCATTTAAAATTACATTACACTCAAAATCAAGTCAACCCTGAAAGGTCATTTAATTTGATCAGTTGCTATGCTGTTATGTGTGTCTGTTTCTTTAATTTGTACCAGGTGAGTGGACTGGAGATGAGGAAATGGATGGATGAGCTATTCCCTATTATTATGGACATGCTGCAGGACTCGTCTTCATTAGCTAAGAGACAGGTTTGCTCATTCCCATGTTAAACTTTTGGTCCATCGTTATTTTAAATTGATTTACTTTGGTAATGTGATCTGAGATTTAGCAATATTATTAAAGGGGTCATATGATGCTGCTAAAAAGAACATTATTTTGTGTATTTGGTGTAATGAAATGTGTTTATGCGGTTTAAAGTTAAAAAAACACATTATTTTCCACATACTGTACATTATTGTTTCTCCTCTATGCCCCGCCTTTCTGAAACGCGTCGATTTTTACAAAACTCATCGGTCTGAAAAAGCGAGGTGTGCTGTGATTGGCCAGCTATCCAGTGCGTTGTGATTGGCCGAATACCTCAAGCGTGAGACGGAAATGGGGCAAGAGTGAGCTGAGGCGGCGGGGTCGTGAACGGCGGTCCCAGCGAAGGAGCAGTGAAAACGGTGAAAGCCGATCCGGCGATCCACAGCACTAAGTTGATGTATTTCCTCAGCGACCAGCACGGATCAGCTCCAGGCATGACGAAGCGGATATCGTCCTCCTTTGGAAGACCAAGTTTCGCTTTCACAACGAAGCACACAGCGTCTTCAGGACATGGTGGCAGCGGCAACAATACTACAGCGAGAATAAAAGTTACGCCTTCTTTCTTTGCGTGAACATTTGGGTGGCATTATGCAAATCTTCCCACATAATGAGGTAGATATGTGGGGGCGTGTTAGAACGAGACGTTTTAGGTAGGCGTGGCTGAATCTTAACTTCTATAAAGAATATCTCTTTGGATTTGAGACTTTAGTCTTTGCAAATTTACAGATCTTCTTTATGCACCAAGACCTTGTAACACTCCAAAGAGAAAGGAAAAAATGAAATCACATCATATGACCCCTTTAACCTTAGTCAAGTTAAACCAAAGTCTTTCAATCCTGTTTCAGCAAATTGAGATAGTATGTTTTTTGTGTACATTTTGACTTTTTACATTTTGACAGATTTGTATTTTTACGCACATCTATTTTCCTCCTTGTGTGAAGCAATTCATTTTTTTGTCTTTTGCAAAGCAATATATGGGTAATGAAAAGCACTCTCCTTTCCACTTTCCTCCGTAATGACAGTGGAAACATTCTGACGTACTTGTGTATTTCAGTAATATTTGGAGGCACTCTAGAGTGCATGCTTTTATTCTGAAAGGTTTTACAGTACTGTTATGAGGTGCAGTCAAATGTCCTTAACGTTTACACAACTTTACACAAGGCTTTCTTTCTTGGTATGACGTTGTCAGGTTCTGCTTTAGCAATCAGGGGTGTTATAGAGTTTGGATGATTTAGGTTAGTTTTAGGTTACCCGAGGTTCACAGAAGCTCATGTAACTAAATACTTTACCTGCTCTGAACTGTGTCTGGGGCTTTATTTGACTTTCTGGATCAATCTTAAAAGTCGTTTTCTCAATAAAACAGCTTAAATGTACAGTGCACTGGTGCACCCAGTAATTTTTCCTCATTAAAAACAATCTAATAAAACTAATAAATGGATAGTGAAGCTAATTTAATGATGCAGCATTTAGGAGTGTTAAAGAGCAAATACAAATCACATTACAATAAATAAAATAGACAAAATGCACAAGAACACCTATCCAGATGGCCGATTCCCTGACATTATTCAATTTAAAAATTCCTCTTCTGTGAGCACTTAGAAAATGATCCTACAGAAAATAAATATATGTTTTTTAAAAAACGAAACTATTCTCATTTCCCTCTTTTCTCTGTTTTCTATTATTCTGGACTATGATTTCAACTTTTATTGCTAGCACTTTATTATTGAATCCTTTTTTTATAATTGCTTGTTGTATTCCTCATTTATAAGTCACTTTGTATAAAAGCACCTGCTAAATGAACAAATGTTAATGTACACAATAACACACTGATCATCTTCTCTCCCACTAGGTGGCACTTTGGACTCTGGGTCAACAAGTAGCCAGTACTGGGTATGTGGTGGAGCCATACAGGAAGTATCCGTCTCTACTGGAGGTGCTACTCAACTTCCTGAAGACAGAACAGAACCAGGGGATTAGGAGAGAGGTACTGATTTCTGCTCCTGTCATTGAACGCCAGTTTCCACGAATGTGGGTGCAACAGTTGTTTGAAAGGAAGTGCTTCAGACAGTTCCACCTCACGTCCAGGTTTAGTTATTTTCTAGCAATGATTATTAAATGACCTTAAAAAAGGAAGAAAATGTGTGCAATAAAATAAAGCAAATGGATATGGATAACGGTTTATTTACATATGAAGCTTAAATTAAGCTCATTCAGTGGGGACTTGCTAGTTTGGGACCAAATGTTGTTTTGTAGTTGTTAAACTGATGCTTTTCCCTAATTTACAGATATTTTTTTGTTTTATTTATTGAGCTAGGTGAATGCAGTCAGCACAATTTTTACAAAAATGTAAAAAAATATATACTTATTTATTTGTATTTTTGTATACTTTTTTAATGGGGGAAACTAAGCAGTAACATGGGTGTATGCAAAATGAGAGCTAAAAATTAAGTTTTTGGTAATTATAGGTAATCTTTACATTTTTTTTGTAAAACAACAGTCAGTTCTTTCCAAAAGATGACACTGTTGTGTGATAATTTTTAGTGCTTATACAAGAGTGTACATGCATTTGTTTAGCTTAAAACTATATGTTATCTAACTACTTGTTATCTATGTTAGATAGAACATTGGATCAATGGAACATGGGATTTGCTTCAAACATTTTGTGGAACACCTCTGTAGGCAGCATACAAAGGTAGGAAGGCAACATGCTTAGGATGTGAAATGTCTGAATCTAATGCCCATGTCACATCCTGCTCATGTTGCCTTCCTAACTCCATATGCTGCCTGCAATTTATACCCTAGAACAGTGATTCCCAACCATGTTCCAGGAGTATCCCAACACTGTCTACTTAATCAAACACACCTACAGTAATTCAACTCATCAGCTTATTAGTTGGGAACCACTGCTCTTGAATATGAAACCTTTTGCATTTTTAACAGGCTTTGTGGTTCTGTTCCCTTGGTTAGGCCATACGTGTGTTAGGTCTACTTGGAGCTCTGGATCCCTACAAACACAAGGTGAACATCGGTATGATTGACCAGTCTCGTGATGCTTCAGCCGTCAGCCTCTCAGAGTCCAAGTCCAGCCAGGATTCAGGTAATCAGACGCACCTGTATACTTGTTTGAGCATGCATGCCTAGACACAGTGGGCTCTAATCACGCTAATGTGTGTTCACATCAACGCAATTAATTACAGATGCACAGAAGATTTTGCCCATCTAACACAGGCATTCTCCAGAGCAAACAGAGCACATCTTCATACACAAATTTCCCTTTCCAAAGACAGAGCCAGAACTCCTGGGTAGCGTGCTCTCACGTTGGCTCAGATTGTTTGGCCTTTCACAAAGCTTTGTACACATTTCATCCTTTTCTTTGTGACTTTCTCATCGGAAATGTTTTTGCTAGTCCATACACTGCCTGTGTACACAATGTCTTTTAAAAGTAGGATTAAAATAGATCAGATTACAGTGCCGTTTTCATTACAGTCCCACTCATTTCCCACCCACACCATCTTTTTTCTCATTTAATTTGCATGCGCGCAAAAGTCAGAACAAACAGTTCTCAATTATCAAATAAAGACGTTTCCTTTCCCACTGTTGTGAACACAGTGTCCAAGTACAATGTGTCCACTATTCCTCAGTCCAGAGTCAAAAAATTGTGTTTTTTTTTTTTTTTTAATACCAGTTAACAGCATCGTGGCATATCATTAGTTACCACAGGAAATTATCTTGTAATATTATATTATTGTTATTATTATAGAAGTTTGTGGGACATTCTGCATTCTGGAGTATAAAAAGCAAAAATAGGTAAAGCAGAAATATGAAGCCCATATTTTCATTAAAGCGTGTTTGTAATATTTTTCTGTACAAACGTGTTAAATTAGTCTAAATCATCATTATTGGGGTCATACTACTGTAGATGGATGAACTTGTAGGAAAACCGAGGGTTCAAGTTAATTGAGTTAACAAAATGCTGCTAGTGAAGGGTTTGGGACTGTGCAAGGTATTGAGGTGAAACAGAAATACTTTTCATTCAATGCTTTTTGTATTGCTTAATGCAGCGCCTGTACATACACTAATAACGTTCAAAATAAATCAGTACTATTTAAATAACAAAGTGGGGTCTATATTTGTAAGTTTTATTTTGAAAAGCATGACAATATAACATTGATATTTAACAGCATGCACTGCTTCAAATCAGATGCATCGCAGTCGAACACACCTATTTACTTTTGACTGCCTTAAAAATATTCTGTAGTTTCATGAGCAAAGATAGAAGATTGGGTAGGTCATTGGGTAGGTCATTAAAGCTTCTTATGTCTTTGCCTCTGGTCTCAGAGTATCAGAGTCCACCAGCTCAGACCTTCATCTACTGTTACGCAGCAGAGAGAATTAATAGTTTTAACAGCAGGGCTTCATAAAGAAGCGTGCTGCAGGAAGTGTGGATATCTCCCGAATGATGCATTAGGGATAAAGTACAGGTTACCTTCTGGGGCAACTCTGTCTGGGTCTGCACTTTTTCTCTAGTCCCACTTCGAGAAAACTCTCCTTACAGGCAGAGAACTGCCTGCTGGCCCTCTTATTGCAATAATAGAGCAATGGGAAGTTTTATGAGATGAAGGTGAGCTCTGAGAGTGATGATGTTAATGGTGCACAGAAAAAAAGTGTGTACGTAGCTGTCAGGATATTGAATCATTTTGGTCAGTAGCTTTCTTAGAAGACTTTTATTACTGGTATTTTATTTCTTTAATACAAATGCATAATATGAGACTCATGTGAGGATGGAAGAAAACTGAGAAAGACTGAATCCATAAGAACTTTGGCAGCCTTTCTAAAATGATTGGAGGAATCTATTTGCGAAGCTACAGTACTGTGAAACATTTAGGCGCTTGTGTAAAAATTATGTGAAGATGTTTTCAAAAATAATGTTGTTACTTCAGTTAACTTCTATTTACTAAATCACTTCAATATTTGGTATGACCACTAGGGCTAGGTATCATTCAAAAATTTTCGATACCGATACCTTGACTTCGATATCGGTTCCTGAATGATACTTTTTTCAATACCAATTTTATGAAATCAAATTTTTTCAAAACTTTGGTTTTATTTTTCAGCTTGTTGATGTTTATACAAACTCAAAGACTCATCTCCTGAGCCATTGCACAAAGGAACAAAATGTAACCAACACAACAAATCAGTGCAAATGGTTTTAATAAAGCTCAAATAGTCTTCAGTTTACACTGAAGACTATTTAGGCTACATTTACACTAGTGCGTGTTTTAAAATGCATAGCTTAGACAGACTCATCATTTCTATTAATTTTCCACTGATTTACTGATGAGCATTAGCAGCTTCCAGCGCAGTCTGTCTGTGTTCTCTCTTCCATGATTGCTGCTCTGACTATATATCATATAATAACATAATAACATATTTAATTTCAGCAACATTACATGGCCAAAACACACAGAAGTTATTACAAACACTCAGTGGTGGTTTAAAGTGAGTTTTGAGTAAAAGCGGAATATAAATCTAATTTATTGTCTTATGTAGCATGATGCTACAGTTTGCATGAATGGTCACATAACACGCGCTTTCGGTCGTGTAACGTTAGTATGAACGGACATCTGCATATGATCGGAACTCCACGCAGCTCCCGCGCTACTCTCCATTGGAAATAAATGACTGAATGACCGGTCTGTCGTTTGTCGTAGATTGTGGAAAGCCGGCTTGAAATGCAGTGGAAACGCCAGTAATGACGAGGATCATTTTCATTTTAAAACATAAACGCACCAGTGTAAATGTAGCCTTAAATCTAAGGGGGCTGGGACGCATTCACACTACAGCCTCACATGTGCGCCACATCTCTGAGTGTAACCGGTGTAAACTAGTAAGTGTGTTCGACTTGACCTGGACCGACTGTGCAGTGCAAACCGATCGGTGTATTACAGTACCACGAGAGCTAAAGAGAGCAGACTGCTTTCGAATTGCTCTCGTGGATGTCAAACACTGATCGATCTGTGTCGCACCTCTTCTAGTCGAAAACACCGGCTTGTGCTGCAGGCTTATTGGCTCACTGATGAGATTAACCCCTTAGGTATCGAAATTTGGTACCGAACGACAAGACGTTTTTCGATACTCGATGGTATCGAGGCAATTCGGTCGGTGCCTAAAAAGTATCGAACTTGATACTCAGCCCTAATGACCACCTTCTGCCTTAAAACAGCTTTTGTTCAAGGTACATTTGCACACAGTTAGCTTTGCAGGTAGATTACTGCAAATCATCTTGGAAATGTTACCATTTCTTTTTAATTTAGTCTATCACAGTCTTTTCATGTACTGACTTGACTGACTAGTACAGGAAAGACTGTCAGAATATTTTTTTGGTATAATATTCTGCCCAGATTGGGGGAAGAATGCATATTTGAAGCTAACAAAACATCATGAAAAGCATATGGTTCTGGCCGTCTTTATGCACTTTATATTACCATAATGGTCCTAATAAGTGTGCAGACTGTTTTCTTTGCAACTGGCTTGATGGGAGTTCAGCACTCTGCGTCTCGTTTTTAATGCACGGTGTATTTTAAATAGTTCTTTTTTTAAAGAGTCTGTCTGTTGCATTCATTTCCGTCTTTCATGCACGCTCTCTAAAACGAATGAGTGAGTGGTCACAGGAGTATGTTAACAACAGGTAGAAACAGCAACGTGTCTTGGCTGACTGCTTGTGATCAGATCTCCGACAATTTATATTAATACCGGGTGGAAACAGGTCCTTAGACACCTAGAGTTGGGTACCGAAACCCGGTACCATATGGTACCCATGTAACCGGTATGTACTAGAACCGAATCCGAACGCAGATTTTGGTGCCTCATTTCAGTGCCATGCCCGAGCGATCAAGGCACCGGAACCGTTTTAAAAGTATCGATTTGGCACCGGTATCGAAAAAAAAAAAAAAAACAAACCCAACCCTATAAGAATATGTTAACAACAGGTAGAAACAGCAACGTGTCTTGGCTGACTGCTTGTGATCAGATCTCCGACAATTTATATTAATACCGGGTGGAAACAGGTCCTTAGACACCTAGAGTTGGGTACCGAAACCCGGTACCATATGGTACCCATGTAACCGGTATGTACTAGAACCGAATCCGAACGCAGATTTTGGTGCCTCATTTCGGTGCCATGCCCGAGCGATCAAGGCACCGGAACTGTTTTAAAAGTATCGATTTGGCACCGGTATCGAAAAAAAAAAAAAAACGATACCCAACCCTATAGACACCCCGCTGTCTGCCACTGTAAACCAAATGAAAGGACTTGAAACCCTTAAGCGCAGGCAAACAATTCCAGGTTGCCTATTAACCCCACATCAAATGGCACATATATTTTAGGGCACGACCTGCTGTGTATGGGAAACAGATGACTGCATTACGTCATTCAGATATATACACACACTCACACACAGATATAGTTGTTTTTCACTGAGGTGTGTGTGGTAGAGTTTTATGACTGTAGGAAGCGGTCAGTAGCAGGCTGCGCTGCCTCCTGTGTCACATAGTGTACTGTAGTAAATCCTGCAGTTTACTAACTCCTGATATCTTCATGTTTTTTCTTCCTTACATTACTTTTTAAAAGGAGTTGGGAACATGGGGCAGTACCCTTTCAAAAAATACACATTCGTACCTTATTTACCTCTGAAGGGTGCATTTTAGTTCCTTAAAGGGATCCCCGGGTATTAAGACATGTATAGCTTAATATAACGTAAATTATGCCTCTTATTTAAATATATAGTAGAAAGCCCATGAAAGATGTATGTTATTTTAAAAAATCGACATGGTTTTTGGACTATGGGGGTCGCCATTATTTTATGTGCACAGTACATTCTGCGTCGATGACGTCAAATAGTTGCACTCGGTGAGCTACTGGCACTTATTTCTATAGTCTTTGGCTTTTTACTGCAACACAACTCGGAATACACAACTCAGAAAATAAAATACTGATACGATATCACATTGTGTGACTTTTGGTTGTAATTTTCAGTCGAAGGGCAACAAGAGAAGCAATGCAAGACTTCACAAGAAGAGGAGAAAAGAATGGGAAGATGCCTGTGGACGAATAAAACTTCCTAAAGACCCGTTTCTTTTTTCACTCCACTTTAGTCCTGATAGTAGCTGTGATCATCATAACAGTATTTTATTTTCCGAGTTGTCTATTCCGAGTTGGGTTGTGGTCAAATTAGCAACAGGTAGCGGCAGTAGCTCATCAGAATAATGGCACCCCCATAGTCCAAAATATGTATAAAACGATGTGATTTTTAAAATAACAAATATTTAATGGGTCTTCTACTACATATTTCAGGAAGAGACATAATTTACGTTATATTAAGCCATACAAGTCTTAATACCCAGGGATCCCTTTAAAGGAGACATATGCCCCTTTTTACAATATGTAATATAAGTCTCTTGTGTGCCCAGAATGTGTCTGTGATGTTTCAGCAAAAATTACTAGGGATGCACCGATCCGATACTCGGTATCGGCTCCGATACTGGCATCCGATACCCACGAAAGGCACAAAAACATTATAAAGCACCATAAAGTTTTTGTGCACTATATTCCAATCATTCTGAAGCCGTTCCATAGTTTAATGTGAGGTACAGATGAGTATTTAAGTCGTATTTAAGTTCACGTAAACTCCTCTCTCTGCTGTGGCTGTCTGTCATTCTCCATTCAGCATTCAAACTGCGTGACGTGTTCGGTTACGACAGTGATAATAATAAAAGTGACGTGACATGTGGCCAAGTATGGTGACCCATACTCTGAATTAGTGCTCTGCATTTATCCCATCCAAAGTGCACGCACACAACGTGAACACACACCCAGAGCAGTGATCAGCCATTTTTTTGCTGCGGCGCCCGGGGAGCAGTTGGGGGTAGACTCGAACCCACAACCTTTGGGTTACGAGTCCGACTCTCTAACCATTAGGCCACGACTTCCCACAAGACAATGAAACTCTCTCCAAGAGCACAGTGACTGAAATTTAAATCTGTTAAAAGAAAAGGTTTAATAAACTATCACACAGATATAATATACTACGCATCAATATCTCTTCTCTTTGTGCTTTCTATCCGGAGCGCTGCGTGCTGTGACTCCGTGTTGCTTCAAGTGCATCATTCTGTGCACGGGATGCGCATAAACGCTTTGTGCCGCTCTGTATTGGAGCCTTTCATATTATAATACTTTTGCGCAATGAAAGATTATTAATAGCCTTTCTTTTTCTGTCCTATCTATCATATGTTGCTGCCTCCATTACTGTGCTATACATTTAAAAGAAATGTCTTTTAATTTTATTGTATCTATATATAAATATTTACTTGTTTTTTATGAATGTATTTTACAACAATACAAAGAGCAATGTAATATTTTACCAGATTTAGTCCTACACTTATTCACTTTTATTTGTTCCCCACTAAATAATGTTATTTCACTAAATGTTTAGATTTTATAAAATTATTGTGCATTCATGATTTTTCTAGAATAACTTTTGCTGCTGAATTATCCACTAACCTAGTATATAGTACTATACTAGTATTTTTTGTCATAGATTATGATTATATATTTTTTTCATTTGTTATTTTTCTTTATAATTAAGTTGTCTGTATTTAGTAGATTGTGTTTAACACATAAAACAGTGATGATCAGGTCACCACACTGAGGTATAGAAATTCTACATTGATTTTTTTTTTTTAAACAGTGCTGGTATTGGATCGGTATCGGCCAGTACTCAGAATTTTTGGTATCGAATCGGATGTGAAAAAAATGGTATCGGTGCATCCCTACAAAATAACCCAAAGATAATTTATTATATCATTTTGAAAATGCCTATTTTGAGTGGAAGCAGAAACATGCTGTTTTTCGAGCCTGTCTCTTTAAATGCAAATGAGCTGCTGCTCCCCGCCCTCTTTTCCATAATAGAGCTGCAAAAAAACATCTGTTTTGGTTCTGATTTTCTTGTTTATCGCGCTGAAATCATGCGTTTTAAACCATATTAGCTTAAACTTCTGAAATATGTTTTTTTGAGTGCACACGGACAGAAAGCGGCTGTCACAGTTAAAACCAACTAAGACTAAACTAAACTAAGTTCTCATTCACACAAGTTTACGTTAAAAACACACATGAGTTACAAAACCAGTCAGTTATGTCTGTGAAGGTAAACCGCTGGGAAATAAATTGCATGTTTATTTTAGATATGTGTGGCAGCAGCAATATACAGTAAATAAATCAATAAATCCACTGCTCTCTTGTTTCTTCTGAGGCTGGGACTCTAAACACTGTTCTGTGCTCGAGAGGGGCTTCTGAAAGACAGAACAGTTAGTGTGTTTTGCTCAAACTTTCGCCATGGCATTAGAGCTGTTGTTACTTGCGAAATCAAATGACGGCGCCGTGGGTGGAAATTTACAGATTTAAAGGCCGGTAATATTATAATGAGATCCCTTTGCCACGTCACCAAGGGAGCGAAATCTGACGCGCTAATTTTTCAAACGCTTGCAGAAAAAGACTTACCAAAACAAAGTTACTGGGTTAATCTTTTTCATGTTTCCTTGGTTGGCAGATGCACCGGGGACCTAATTATAGCACTTAAAACCTGGATAAGTCAGATTTTCATGATACTTCACCTTTAAAGATATGAAATGTACCTTTTTGTGTATGGTTGTATGAGTGTATTACTTTACTAATTTCACGGTTGTATTTCAAACTTAAGGTAAGCAAACAACAAACTCTGACCACCCACATGAAAGGCTTAATATTCTTTCTGCGAAATATAACGACTTCTGTCACATTTGACGTTTCAGCTGACTACAGTACCAGTGAGATGCTGGTCAACATGGGCAACCTGCCACTAGACGAGTTTTACCCAGCAGTTGCCATAGTGACGCTGATGCGCATCCTGCGTGACCCGTCGCTGTCCAATCATCACACCATGGTGGTGCAGGCCGTCACCTTTATTTTCAAATCGCTTGGACTGAAATGTGTGCAGTTCCTGCCTCAAGTTATGCCCACCTTTCTCAACGTCATCAGAGTGTGTGATGCCAGCATCAGAGAGGTACGCTGCTATCACAGAAATGAGGTGGTACTTTCTTCAAAAATGATTTTAAATATAATGTTAAAACATAAATCAAATGAAAGCCAGAGTGCACAAACATACTTGTTGATGCTTTGCCAACACATTGCAACACTTAACCTGTTTTTTTCCATTCATGAGGTGTATTGTCTAAGTGAGAATAAATCAGTAATGTTTGACCAGGTTTCCATAGAAGTATTCAGGTTTATTAGATGTTAGGCTGGGTCAACAGAATTATTGGCATAATGTAAATTATAAAAAAACGTTGTTTGACTTGTCCCTCCTTTAAAAAAATTAATTAAATAAATAAAAATAAGGTTACACTTAAGGCAATTACAGTGAAAGTGATTTTTTTTAGGTGAATTAGTTTTGAAGGATTTATATGCAGAAATGTGAAGATTATAATTTCATAACAGTATTTAATTCTTCTGTTAAAACTTGTATTATTTGAGCTATAAAGCTGTTTAAATTAAAATCAGTTGAGCTGAACTTCAATATGGAAGTTTTGTCCTAACAAAATTCAAATCAAATGCTCAAATGATCAGATAATCAATGAAATACTCCTAGCTTCTCAAATTAAATGCTTAAATGCAATTTCATTTCCTCATTTGGATAAGCACAACCCGTAACAAAAACAAATTAAAATATTTTGATGACTTGGCAAAGATTGCCATTTAAACTTATTCTTATTTAGACCAAAACTCATCCTATATCTATCTATAGCTCCTATATCTATCTCAAGCTATACCTTGAAGTTGTTTTTTACTTATGGCTGGGATATTTAAAAAATGAAACTCATAGTAAAAACACCAGTCATCATATTTAGCATACATGACTATCATCATGTTTATGTAAATGCTAAAACAGCAGCAACCTGGTTAATTTGATCAAAAACAAGCTACCAAAATTCTACTAGCAATGCCTTACAACATAGTTGCATTTTTATTGGTCTTTCTCTGACCTTCTGTTTTCAATCTTAAAACTATTAAAAATTTTATACAAGGCTTTGTCAAAACAACTACAAATGTTTACCTTGTGAAGCTTTACGATCAAATTAGTTTGATATTTCATTTTCATTATCAATTCAGTATAAAACTGTCAATTAAACTGTTAATCAGTTCTCAAATGATAAATCAAATGCTGAAATTGACATTTCAATAGACAGATCACACGATCAAACATGGGCTGGTTCTATATAACTTCTGAGGATCAATAGTTTACCCACTTGCTTTGCTGCTTCAGAAGTCAGTATCTACTGTCAAGTTTTTAAACCACATACCATGATGCTTTGTGCAGCTAGTATTGTTTCTTGTAATTAGTGCATTATCACTTCTAACATTCCCCCAAATCAACCACAGTCATCAAAAATAATCAAAAACATAAAGTGCAACCAGCATTGTCCAGTTTACACACAAATGACTCTTATGAGCTGGGGTTCACAAGCTTTCTCAAAAGCATACAAGCCTGTTAGTTTTATGTGAAGTTCTAAGGTTTGTAAATAATTGGTGTGGTACAATTTCTCAAACTTTAAATTTCATTAAACCATCATATTAGCTTTGTGTCAAGCTCCAGCAGACTCTATATAAGGAAGCAACTGTGAAGTAGTCTAAATGGAATATGTAACTAGATTCTGCTTTATAGAGAACATTCAGGATTAATTAAATATGTAGTCTACATAGGAATATTGATGGTCTTCGTAACTTGGGACAAATAAATAACATTGAAAATCCATTGCACTGGCTCGGTGTCGGCACCCCGAGGGGCCCTGCTCCAGCCACTGTGGTCCCTGTGCCCCCCACCTTACAGATTCTACCGATTTAATTGATGCCTCGGGACCTCTCATTTGAATTTAATTCAACAATTGCATTGTCTGTTTCAGCAATTGATTTGTGATCTGTTTTACTTTTTACTTTTAGTCATTTAGCAGACGCTTTTATCCAAAGCGACTTACAAATAAGAAAAAGTAATTAAAACTAAAAGCTAAAACTCTAAAAACACACACACAGACATACATACATACATACATACATGCATACATACACACACATTTAAGAAAATAAAAGAAATTAAATAGAAATGACAAATGCATACAACAACATTTAAAAACTAAACATTTAAATGAAAACCAAGAAATAGAGCTAAAAACAATTCAAAATATTAAAAGAACAAAAGGTATGAGTATAATAATGATTCTAACATAACTCTAAGCCAAACACCAAAAAACAGCTACATATGTGTATATACATATACAAATTAAATAAAACTAAAACTTAATAAAAAAATCTATATAGACATAATAAAAAACTAATAAAATGACAACATTACTACAACTGTAACTAAAACTAAAATAGATAACTAATACAAATCAAACTACATTAGTTTATCAGTAATCATAAAAAAAAACACTGAGCCAAACACACATGCTAAAATAACAACAACTTACTTACACATAGAAAGAAATGTTATAAAAAAACTGAAACCGAAGTGAAACAAGTAATAGGAAAGAGGAGAAATAAAAAGCGATACTTATCCTTTGCCGGTGTCCCTGCCCGGTGGAGTCGCACGGTAGAGTCGATGGTCTTTACACTCTTCGGGCTTCTCACAACCGCAGCCGCGACTGCTTCCCCGAACTAAGCTTCTTTTTTATTCATTTAACAAAACTCAAATTGAATTCAGCTGAACACACTTTCCTGTTTATCACAACAAATGGCCAAGCAAAGCGCACGACACTGACAAGGTACGCGGTACAGTACGAGACCAAATGCGATTTGAACAGTTAATCAGTTGAACACTGGATCGATAAATGAAATATCACAAACATTGTATTTAATTCTATTTCTCAAATGAGTAAATTAAATTTCATTTAACATTTGATTAATAACTTTTGCTAAAATTTTGACATTTGTATTTATTATTTGATCATTGGATTTAATTTGAATTTTCTAAAGTTAAAGAATTTTAAATTAAAATCAATTTAAATTCTATACCTTGAGCCTACATCAAATCAAGTTTCATGTACAGCCATCTGATTTTTTTGTTGTTGTACCTCTCCTGCCATCTCTTTTTCTATACATCTTTCTCTTATTTTTCATCTCTTTTTTTCTTTAGTTTCTTTTCCAGCAGATGGGCATGGTTGTGTGCTTCGTCAAGATCCACATCCGGCCATACATGGATGATATCTTCACACTGATCCGGGTGAGACTTATTCACACATCTTCCTGATTCTCATCTGAAACAAAGTATTAGGCCACAAAGACAAAAATGTGCACTTGATACCCTTAAAAAGGCTTGTTAAAAATGTTTTTGTCTTTTCTTTTTTTGCACTTAAAGTCAGGGGATGTTAGTCCCATTGAGTGGACTAGACAAAGACGTGTTTCTTTTGTTTTAATCCCTGCTGTCACCCTGCAGCCTAAAATGGGTACCTCAAAGCCCAAATAAAACTGCTGGCAGGTCCTAGTGTCTTTAACACTTTGTCCTTTTGTGGCTCTCTTAGTACTCAACCAGTAGAGAGTACTGGCTGCTTTATGAAGGTGCTTAATTTCCACTTGCGTCATCACTACTCCCAATTCAAGATTTTTTTCGCTGCTGTTCAGCACCACCGTTGAACTTGACATTGAATCCATAACTCTAAAATATTTATTAAATTATTTGTTACTATTATTTGGTAATTCCTTTATTTTAATTTGTATTATTTTATTTAATGTGCATGATGTTTGCAATGAGTAATTGTGCAAGAAAGCATGTATAACAGAGTTTGAGTGTTTTCACAAAAAACTACAAAAAATACAAAATACAAAAAATACAAAAAACATTTTTCAGTATAAAAAATTGGATTGCATCTTGGTCATGTTGGGAACAGTGCGATATACTGTGTTTTCTCTTCTGCAGGAATACTGGACTCCAAATAACCCCATGCAGAACACCATTATTTTGCTGATTGAGCAGATTGTGGTGGCTCTAGGCGGAGAATTCAAACTCTATCTGCCACAGCTCATCCCACATATGCTGCGAGTCTTCATGCACGATAACAGCCCTGGACGTAGCGTCACTATCAAGGTATACGCACACTCGGATATGAGTGTTAAAGTAGCACTTCTAACTAGGATTGCTAAAAAATTAGACTCGCTGCAGACCGTGTAATGTAAAAATCATGAGGTAGTCTGACAGCCCTCCAACAACGGCGTGTCTCATCGTGTCGCTGGTTAGCCTCTGGTCTGCCTGTGCACGTTCATGTGTTTTGGAAGAGGCATGGCTTCTACAAAATACAAAAAATACAAAAAACATTTTTCAGTATAAAAAATTGGATTGCATCTTGGTCATGTTGGGAACAGTGCGATATACTGTGTTTTCTCTTCTGCAGGAATACTGGACTCCAAATAACCCCATGCAGAACACCATTATTTTGCTGATCGAGCAGATTGTGGTGGCTCTAGGCGGAGAATTCAAACTCTATCTGCCACAGCTCATCCCACATATGCTGCGAGTCTTCATGCACGATAACAGCCCTGGACGTAGCGTCACTATCAAGGTATACGCACACTCGGATATGAGTGTTAAAGTAGCACTTCTAACTAGGATTGCTAAAAAATTAGACTCGCTGCAGACCGTGTAATGTAAAAATCATGAGGTAGTCTGACAGCCCTCCAACAACGGCGTGTCTCATCGTGTCGCTGGTTAGCCTCTGGTCTGCCTGTGCACGTTCATGTGTTTTGGAAGAGGCATGGCTTTGCAGGGAGGGTGGGATCATGCCTTCAAAGCTAGCTTGCTGTTGATTATGGAAGAATATTTAGGGCAATTTTCAAAAGGAATTGCAAATTGTATTTTCAGTTGCGTTTTCCAAATGTGGATGCATAAATTGTGACATAATCCAAACGCAATTGCAAATCTTGCATTACCATTTCCGAAATCGCCTACCATACCTATAACTATTTCAGTGACTCCCGAACACCGTAAGGTAAAGTTGTACTTCGGTGTCATTTGCATACATATTTATTTCTGAAATGCTGGAAAGTATTTAACATAACAATATTTCATAACTGCTCCACCACAGCGACTGGCAGCAGAAAGAGAAGAAAAGCTTGTAAACATTCGAAATGGGTCTTAATTATGGCAGCAGCAGGTATGCAATACAATTTTAAAATGTGTATTATAAACGGATATATATCGCGTGTAATTATATACAACTGTAGCGCGTCTATTTTCCTATTTTTAAACAGGAGATTTAAATAATCAAATAAAAAATAGGATTATATATTATAAAATATGCTTGGAATAATAAGAATACATTTTACATAAGTATTTTTAAATACATTTTACACAATAATAAGAATTAATTTGTAAATTAAATTCATTTTTTGTAAATACAAATTTGTAAATAAAATTCAATGGAGGAGCTGAAATCAGAAAGTCCAAATCGGGCTTTTATCAGTAATTTTTTTTATAACTTTTTCAGTATCATTATTAATACATTACAGTTATGATGCTATATGTAAACAACCTATGTGAGTATATATACAAGGTCTGGAAGAGCTAGAGGTCTGCACGGGCTTTAAAGTGAAGCCCGAACCCGGCCCTTACCCGAGATCGTCTGACCCGACCCGACCTGACGTTAAATTTAGAGCCCAAACCTGACCCGGGCGCAAAATCTTTTTTTTTTTTCACAACGAATAGCCAATTATTAAAAATGCTGTATTTCACGATTGCATGCAATGGTCAGTAAGCAATTTTTTTGCATTCATAGACTAGTGAATATTCAAAAACTAAAATAATATAAAAGATAATATAGTGTTTTTCTTTTTGTTATTAGTAATAGAAAGGCAAAATCTTTTACTTATACATTCATTCTTACATATGAATTTATTTAATGTAAGATTGCATTTATTTGAATTAATTAGGCTAATTATATCAATTATTTGAATTAGCACGCACGAGAGAGAAAGCGAGATGAAAGTTGCGTGTGTGAACCTGCGTCTGCGTGTCTCTACAAGCAATGAGGCTTAGTTCCTTCAAAAACAGCGATTTTACCCCCTCATTGCAGAGAAATATAACGTTGCGAGTCAGTAGCCTGTCGAAGCTGTTTTACTAATAAAAGTTACCCGTGCTGTGTTGTCATGTGCAATAATGTGTGTGCGTGCGTCTATGAAAGCAGCATAGCCTGCATATAGTTTTAGTTTAGCTATAAACCCGAGCCCGACCCGAACCCGAAGCTATTCATTAAACATTAACCCAAAAGTATTTCGGAACCCATCGGGCCAAGTAGACATTACAAATTGTAGCTTTAGAAATATTTTATTTGATTCAACATAAACATTTATTACACGTAAACATTTAGGCTACAACGGCCTAACTAACATAAAAGAAGATAATTTGAGAAACATCTCAGTATAGTTTGTTCATACAATGGAAGTCATAGTTCAAGTTCAAGTTCATTTTATTTGTATAGCATATTTACAGCAGCAGCTAGGCTGACCATAGTGCTTTACAGGAGAGAAATTTATAAAAACATACACAGAAAGCAAGCCAAATAAAAAATATGAACAACCCATTAAAAAATTACCGAATAACAGTAATCAATACACTAAAGAAAACAGATGGGACTTGAAGACAGGCAGAGAAGGGGCCATTCTAATTTCTAAAGGCAGGGTATTCCATCCCTAAAACAGCTTTAACAGCTTTGTTGGTAAAACAGCTTTGTTACCCACAGTCTTCAAAAATACCTTCCTTTACATTAAAACTCGTGATATTCGGGATAAAATCAGCACTCGTGTAATAGCCTACTGCTCTCCCTGCTCGTGTGATATCTTATGATATAAATATGAGACAGAAACTCATACAGATGCATTTTTTGCACCAATGTCTTGAATTTTAGGGCATAACTGCATTTATGGAGTTGTGGCCCTGCATCGTATTTGTCAACAGTCAACTGTATGAAATGCAAGATGATGTACAGGTCTGGGGCCAGTGCGTTAACTGTGTTAAAATATTTTAATCATGTTTTTTTTTTTTTATAACTAATTAATTAAGTTAACGCGTTAAACTGACAACTGACTATTTATTGCATTGTAGCATTCCAGTCAATTTACAAATTTACTGCAAAGGAGAAAATGAGCCAAGCTTGTTATGTCTTGCTTGTGTGATGTCTGCGACTGGCCCTCCACTAAACCTCACTCACTGAATTATTATTATTATTAAATTATTATTGTATTTTTTTTGTTTCTAATGCTGTCAAGCTTTTCTTTTAGCTTTTGTTGTATTCCTCATTTCTAAGTTGGATAATAGCCAAAGAAATATAAGACAAACACTTATCTAAGCTTCATGTTTGTTTAATTTTAATAATAAAAAGAGGCAAAGAAGATGAGTGTTTTTATTTATTTGTGACCCTGGAGCACAAAACCAGTCTTTAGTAGCATGGATATATTTGTAGCAATAGCCAAAAATACATTGTATGGGTCAAAATTATCGATTTTTCTTTTATGCCAAAAATCATTAGGATATTAAGTAAAGATCATGTTCCATGAAGATATTTTGTAAATTTCCTACCATAAATATATCAAACTTTTTTTTTTTTTGTAATATGCATTGCTAAGGATTTCATTTTGAAAAGCTTTAAAGGCGATTTTCAAATAGTTATAATATTAATATAATATTGTGCGATCCTAACAAACCATACATCAATGGAAAGCTTATTTATTCAGCTTTCAGATGATGTATAAATCTCAATTTTGAAAAATTGACCCTTATGACTGGTTTTGTGGTCCATGGTCACATTTATGATTAATGTGTTCATTGCTACAGTATGTGCATGACTCTTCGAAAATGTGATATTTTTTCAATAACCTTTTTTTTTGTTTTTAATAAATTGTCTATAATATATATGGGTCACTGTGTGCCAAGTGCTAAGCTGTAGCTCCGATTCATTTAACAGGCTTTGGCAGAGATGCACTGTTTTTCTTGATGCACCAGTTTCACAGTTTTCAGGCAAACTTCTTCCTTATGTCTCCTAGCTGCTCATGGCCATCCAGCTGTTTGGAGCTAACCTGGATGACTACCTCCACCTACTGCTGCCACCCGTAGTGAAACTGTTCGATGCCCCTGATGTCCCCCTGCAAGCCCGCAAGTCAGTATGAAAATCTTCTGCTCTCATCAAGCTCCATAAGAAATACTTTTCCTTTAAAACAAGTGTTATTAAAACCAGTGAAGTAGTGAACGTAAACATTAACTGTGTATAGCTGAAATACTTGCATGATAGGTGGATGACAGTTTTTATTTTAATACTCTATACTTCTTATAAAAGAGTAGCTTTTTCCTGAAGTCAACATGAATCACCACTCGCAACCTATTTTATTGCTGTAATATGACATGTTTGCAAGTAAAACGGAATGTATTAATTCAGAAAGAGCTTTATTTTATTTCTTAAGGAATTGATTGGATAGTAAAAAAAAATCGCTGTTCCTTATCAGAATGGAGCCACACCTGAATGAAACTGCTTTCTGTAATAGTCTAAACATTTATAGTGCTGTGAAAATGTATTTGACCCTATCTGAAATTTCTTCTGTTTTTGTGTATATTTCATTTTAAATAGCTTTAGATCTTAATAATGAAATACAACATTTACATTTAGTCATTTAGCAGATGCTTTTATCCAAATGAGGACAATGGAAGCAATCAAAATCAACAAAAGAGCAATGATATGCAAGTGCTATAACAAGTCTCAGTTAGCTTAATGCAGTACACGTAGCAAGGTTTTTTTTAAATTATTATATAATAAAAAGAAAACCGATAGAATAGAAAAAGATTAGAGCAAGCTAGTGTTAGAGGCCTTTTTTGCTTTTACATTCTCTTTTAGGATTTTCTGATAGAGAGCAGAAATCATGTTTCCCTCAATTATTGCACATTACCCAGGCCCTAAACCAGCAAAGCATCCCCACATCAGCACACTGCCACCACCATGCTTGAGCGCAGGTATGATATTCTTTTTGTGGAATTCGGTGTTTGGTTTAGCCCAGATGTAATAGGACTTGTTTTCCAAAGGGCTCCCCTTTCACTTCATTAGCTCATGCAACATTCTCTCAAAATGTTTGAGGTCATCAAGGTATGTTTTGGCAAAATTCAGATGAGCCTTAATGTTCTTCTGGGTTAGCAGTGGTTTTCGCCTCACCACTTTTTCAGGGATGCCATTTTTGGCCAGTGTTTGGACAGTGACTTTTATTGATGCAAGAGAGGCATGCAGTTCTTTCCATGTTGTCCTTGGGTCTTTTGTGACTTCCTGGATGAGTCGTCGCTGTGCTCTTGGAGGAATTTTGGAAGGTCATCCACTTCTCGGAAGGTTTGCTCTGTGCTGAGTTTTTTCCAATTGGAGATAATGAACAAGGCTGGCAATAATCAGGCTTGGTGGAGTCTAGTCCAGCTGAACCACATTATGAATGCAGTTTCATAGATTTGGGAATTGGTAGCTACGGGGCAAATACGTTTTCACTAAGGTCCAGTTGGTATTAGACAGCTTTTTGCTTCAGTAAATAATTATATAATTTTAAAACTGTATTTAGTTTTGTTTTGTTTTTTTTAGGTTTGTCTGTTTGTGTTTTTTGAATAATGTGAATGAACAACTGAGAAACAATGAAATCAGGAATATATATAAAAGTAAATTGGTTCAATTTTAAGTTCTCGTTGACTTGAAAAGTAAGCATAGGTCAGTGGAGGTAGTGAAATTGTTTTCGCAGTAGTGGTAAGGACGGATGTGAATCAGGTAACCCCAGAATCTATGAAGACAGGATCACATTAACACAGCGACTTTGGCCAGCTGCTACTCCGTCATTACACTCAGCGAAACCTTTTTAACAGACAAGAATCTGCGTTTGATCCCTATTGTTTTACTGATAAAGTGTTGAGCTGAGTTAAAGACTTTTGAAGAGAAAGATTGTATTTTGTAGTTTGCTGGCTGTACCACTGCACAGATGTGTTTCTAGGGAAACTCCGTTTTAAAACATCAAATTACAGTTAATTTTTGAAATATATTAATATACCAAAGCCAATTAATTATATTACATTATCAATTAAATTTAACTCAAAGTTCTAAAATAACTTTTTCTAAGTTCTGTAAGAACTGGCCAATACTATTAGTCTGTTGCCAATACATTTTTATTCACATTTAATTGTTTTAATTTTGGTGTTTAGGGTTGCCTTGGAGACTTTAGATCGCCTGACTGAGTCTTTGGACTTCACGGATTATGCCTCAAGAATTATTCACCCCATTGTGCGAACTCTCGACGTTACTCCAGAGCTGCGGAACACATCCATGGACACACTGTCCTCACTGGTCTTTCAGCTTGGCAAAAAGGTACAAGCTCAAAGCCTATTTTAAATCATGCAGTACTATCGGATAGTTTAGCTGTTTGGGTGGGGGGTGATCTGTAATTTATTTATTTTTTCATCATTTGAAAAAAACTATTAAACTATTTTTTGCCATAATTTCCCAAAATTTTATGTCATAAACTTATGTTCTGAAGTAACCTCTAATGATTTCCTAGTGTCTCTGTAATGCCAATCAGAGAGAAGGATGAGGTCATTGCTTTTACCGTTCCTCCTAAAACCCTCTTAGAATTACCACTCAACATGTGGCCATCATGAGCACCAGACACAAGTTCTGATTCCTTTGATCACAGCAGGCCACAATCATCAGTTTCCTGTGTTTAGAGGAGCAACACTTTATTTGTGTACTTACTAGTTGATGGGGTTTAGTCACATGTACACACATGTGCACGCATTCACTCCCAACTCTCAAAAGCATTTTATTATACCGTATGGAATCAAAATAATCATTCCAGTAAGCTTGCTTTGCTCCTCATCTAGCGAATGTCAGAAGTACTTGTACCAAGTTGATATTAAAATAAAAAGAAGTCCTGATACTAATTTGTCTACAATATTAGTACTGACTTAATTCACTACACATGTTGTATCTGACTTTCTTTTTGCTTTTGTTACCAAAGAAAAAACTAAACAAAAAAAAAACACATGAAGCAGTACTTGAATGCTAGATGTAATTGCTTTATTTTCATTCATTAATAGTCATATTAACATTTAACTTTTTAATAAAGTTGTGTGTTTAATATCATAATAGATTTTGTCTGTGTAGTGAAAATTAGTATTCATATGTAAAATAATATGTCTGCTTATTTCTCTTTCACAGTACCAGATCTTTATCCCTATGGTGAACAAAGTGATGTTGAAGCACCGCATCAATCACCAGCGCTACGATGTTCTCATCTGTCGAATCGTCAAGGTCAGCATCCCGCCCTCTCCATGCCTGCATGCATAATTTTTTTGTGCAAAATCATATTTTTTCCACATAGACTAGGTCGCTGATGACAATTCAGTCCTGTTTGAGTTAATCTGAAACAAACGCCTCTTGTGTTCTGGTGGAGAAGCCTGCCTCTGTTTCCTGCATTTGGCCCCCTGTGTGAACCACCACTCATTCTTTGCTAGTGAACCCAGACTTCCTGTTTCAACACATGGCCTCTTGGCATCCAAAACTAATCTTGTCTTTGTTTTTGACATGCATAACATTTCGTACTGACATAAAATTACCTGCACATAATGCTGGTGTAAAAAAAGGTTCTTGCCCCTCTTTCAAGAGGAAAAGTTTTATTTAGAAATACATGTATCAAAAATGTTTGTTTGTATGTTCAATTTATTGTGTTAATTATTAACTTATTTAAGTACCAGAATATACCCCCGGTTTCACAGACATGGTTTAAGGATAGTCCCAGATTAAAATGCATGTTTGAGCTGTCTCAACTGAAAATATCTTGCTCTGACAAATCTTAAAAAATGTCAGTTCCATTGTTCTGTCTCAAGATGCACACATGTAATGTTTTCTTCTATTGCATTTTTATAAAAGCTGCTTAAATATCTTAATTTAACTAAGGCCTAGTCCTGGCTTAAGCTAAGCCCTGTCTGTGAAACCGGGCCATAATGTTTTACTTTACCCCAGGGCAGCGCTGTTAAACTGTATTTTATGCCTTTTAACATGTTCAACCCTTTAAACCTGTTACCAAAATTATTTAAAACTTGCCAATTTAGATTTTTTTTATTTTATTTGGAAGCATGTTTATCAACAAACTAACATTTGGTCTACTTAATTCAGGCTAAATTTGCAGTCATCTTACTAGCAACCCTCTTTTAGTAGTCTACACTAAAAGACATGTAAAGACTTTTTGTTTATATATATATATAAAAAAATACTTCATATTTTAAGAGTTTGAAGCCTTATTCATGTATTCTCTCTCTCTGGAAAATGTTGGCATATTTTGGAGCCTTTTTTTCTGGTGTGTGCTAACCTGTGTGTGTCTCTCTCTCAGGGCTATACTTTGGCAGAAGAGGAAGAGGACCCTCTGATATTTCAGCATAGACAATTACGTGGTAATCAAAGTGACACTCTGGTTAGCGGCCCGGTCGAATCGGGACCAATGAAGAAACTGCACGTCAGCACAACCGCTCTTCAGAAGGTTTGTAGAATGACGTGTAACCTTCATAACTTCACATTCACATATTGGAGGGTTTGTGGTGAACATACGCACGTGCCAATAATAGTTTGGTATTAAAAGAATGTCCCAATCCTGATCCCAATAAAGTCAGCTTCACAGTTAGAAATCGGAATATAATGTCCAGTTTAGGGTGTCTCCGTCCACAACATATTTATCCTTTTTTTTTCTTTTTTAAATATTGGTATTGTGTGTGGTGTATTGGTTGAATGAGCTCATTTATCACATCTTGAAATGTTGAAGTATCACACTGTAGTATCACACTGTTCATAAAAATAGTTTTGACTTGCTCCAAAGTTTGTAAAAAGTGAGAAACCTCTTTACACCAGGAGTCCCAATGAAGTTGAGCCCAGAATATTCCTTGATCTCCTGTTTTTCTGTTTCGTGTGATTTGAGCCATAGATCTGTCTTCACCACCACACTAGATCATCCTGTTCAGACAGAGATTATATTCACGTGTCCTGTGGGCACACTGCTGAAGGCATTGTCTGTTTTCTGTGATTTGTGAAGACATCATAATGATTCCCAGGTGTTGCCTGAGAGGTCTTTCCACTATCTACTTCACCATCCCCAATTATCTATTGCCCAAATATTGAACATTCACCCATGAGTGGAATAAACAGTCTAGAGTGTTTTGTTTTTTTTGTCTTCCTTTTTGAAATAAAACACACAAAGTTGTCTGAATGTCAATTTTTGTTGATATACACATTTTATTAAATGATAAAAATATTCTGAAACTGAAAAGTTATATCTCATTATATATATATATATATATATATATATATATATATATATATATATACAGTATATAAATATATATATGTGTGTGTGTGTAATATTTTTTAATAATAAGTTAGTAAAAGATATAATCAGTTAAATGTTTTATAAATACTGTAAAGTTAATGTTAAAATATGAACTGTTAAAAGTGTAAATTCAGAAATATTGAGATACACACTACTGTTCAAAAGTTTGGAATTAGTACGATTTTTTTAAATAAATGTATAGTTTTTCTTCAGCAACAATGTATTAGAATGACCAAAAGAAACAATAAATTAAATAAATAATAATAATAATAATGTATTATGGTTTCCACAAAAATATTAGGCATAACAGCTGTTTTCATCTCTGATA
The DNA here is from genome assembly GCF_001515645.1 of Sinocyclocheilus grahami. NCBI lineage: Eukaryota > Metazoa > Chordata > Actinopteri > Cypriniformes > Cyprinidae > Sinocyclocheilus > Sinocyclocheilus grahami. The sequence continues at coordinate 167,447 of NW_015505373.1, forward strand.
ACAATAAAGGTTTTTGACCACTAAATCAGCATATTAGAATGACTTCTGAAGGATCATGTGACACTGAAGAGTAATGGCTTCTGAAAATTGCTTTGCCATCACAGGAATAATTACTGTTGTTACTTTACTTGTTACTTATTTGTTCAAATGCATGCAGCCTGTGCCTTAGGCTGGCCACAATAAAAGGCCATTCTAAAATGTGCAGTTTTATCACAAAGCACAACATACGCCTGCCCATACCATAACTCCACCGCCACCATGGGCCACTTGATCCACAATGTTGACATCAGCAAACCACTCACCCACACGATGCCATACACACTGTCTGCCATCTGCCCTGTACAGTGAAAACCGGGATTCATCCGTGAAGAGAACACCTCTCCAAAGTGCCAGACGCCATCGAATGTGAGCATTTGCCCACTCAAGTCGGTTACGACAACAAACTGCAGTCAGGTCGAGACCCCGATGAGGACGACGAGCATGCAGATGAGCTTCCCTGAGACGGTTTCTGACAGTTTGTGCAGAAATTCTTTGGTTATGCAAACCGATTGTTGCAGCAGCTGTCCGGGTGGCTGGTCTCAGA
>NW_015505373.1:168082-186360 GCF_001515645.1 Sinocyclocheilus grahami
TATATCTCATTATATATATATATATATATATATATATATATATATATATTTCACAAATATTTATTTTGTCTGTTTATTAGGGCCCGAGCAACGATGGTGTGAGGACCCTATTAGAATTGCTCTTTCTTCTTCTTCTCCAAAGTGAATCGCATTTTTGAGAGTCTAAACATGCTCCAAAAGTCATGAAACTTTGCTCACGCGTCAGAAGTGGCGAAAATTTACATCTGATATGGGTTTCAGAAGTGGGTGTGGCAATATGGCTCGATAGCGCCACCTGTACACATTCAACGGAGTGCGCCTCGAGCTACGTTTTACGTACATGTACGAAAATCTGTACACACATGTAACACACCATTACCTACAAAAAAGTCTCGTGGTCCAAAACCCAACAGGAAGTACGTTATTTTCAATTTCCTGTACGATTCTTGTGCGGTTTTTGCCATTTCCAGGCCTCGTATTTTGACGAACTCCTCCTACAGTTTTAATTGGATCATCTTCATATTTGGTGAGGGTTATCTTAAGGCCTTTGTGACGTTAAATTGCAAAGAGCTTGAGTTTTCGTCAAAGGGCGTGTCCCTGGCGGCCTGACAAAGTTTGATATTTCACCATGAAACAGGAAGTTGCTGTTACTCAGGCATGCAGTGTCCAATCTGCCACAAAATTAACAAATTTGATAATTGATGAATGAGTCCTGTCCTGAACACGTATAAATGCCCATATTCGGTTATAGTCATAGCACCACCTGCTGGCAACAGGAAGTGAGATGTTTAACACTGTGATGCACTGTTAGCAATGCAGTAAAATATGCCATTGTGCTAAACATGGCAGAAACATGCTTAACAATGCTAGCAACACTTACTAAGTGCTAAAGCATGCTATTAATGCCATCAAACAGGAAGTTGTTGTAACTCATGCATACAATGTCCAATCTGCCCCAAACTTCACATGTTTGATAAGAGTCCTGGCCTTAACACATCTAAAGGCCAATATTCCATTATAATCATAGCGCCAGCTGCTGGCAACAGGAAATGACTTGGTTTACACTAAGGTAAACATGCAATGTCTGGTCTGCCCCAAACTTCACATTTGATAAGAGTCCTGGCCTGAAAACATTTACATGCCAATATTTAGTTATAATCATAGCGCCACCTGCTGGCAACAGAAAATTACTTGGTTTACACTAAGGTAAACATGCAATGTTCGATCTGCCCCAAACATCACATGTTTGGTTTGAATACTGGCCTGAGGACATCTACACATCAATATTCAGTTATAATTATAGCGCTACCTGTTAACAACAGGATATGCTATGCTTTACACTAACTCAAACATACCATGTTAAATCTGCACCAGACTTCACATGTTTGATAAAATTCCCGGCCTGAAGACATATACATGCCAACATTCAGTTATAATCATAGCGCCACCAGCTGGCAGCAGAAAGTTTGGCACATATAAATGACTTTTACATATTCCTCCTATATTTTCCACTTTAAATGCATGTTGCCCTCCGTTTGCGGTTTTCCTAAAGCCACCGGGTGGCGGTGAGCCCAGGTGCGAGGGCCCTTTCATCGCTGCTTGCAGCTTTAATCAGTCCTGCTTCTGCTGTTTGCAGGCATGGGGTGCAGCCAGGAAGGTCTCCAAAGATGACTGGCTGGAGTGGTTAAGACGTCTTAGTGTGGTCTTGCTAAAAGAATCATCTTCACCTGCCCTGCGCTCCTGCTGGTCTCTGGCACAGACGTATATACCACTCGCTAGGTAAACTTCACCTTTTCTGCCTCTGTTCCTCTGTTCAGAAACCCATCCGTTTAACAGAGATGTGTCACTGGTTTCGTCTGGCCAGAGTCTTGGTTCCTTCGACACACTATTTTCCTGTTTATACTGTAAAACTACTTTGACACAATCTACATTGTAAAAAGTGCTATATAAATAATGGTGACTTGACTTGACTTGATTGCCCACATTTTCAGTAGCCTTAATTCTGGAATTATTTTCCCAATAATTTTCTCCAAAAAAATTAGTCCAGTAAAAAGTTCTAAGACATGAACCAAACTAACAAGCTCCAAATTAAAACCAAATGTTATAAACTTGGCATATACAAACACAAAATTCGAAAAAGTCAGAAAGCCCAAAAATATTAGGCAAGACAAGGCAAGTTTATTTATATAGCACATTTCATACACAGTGGTAATTCATTTATTAGAAAATATTTTTTTTTTATATAACTCATAATTAGGAACCTCGCAGGAGGACTCAATGTCCTGGTTAAAGCCTGATTTACATTGAAGCCTACTTTGGCCAAGAACAGATAACTTGGACCAGTGTTAATTTCATTTACAAATAATTTTCATCAGAAACATTTTTTTACAATAACTAAATAAAAACCTGTTTTAAATGATAAAAACTATGACGGATATCTGTTAACCTTTTCGTCAACGAATAGAAACAAAAAGAAAATGCTTGGGAGGGACAGTTTGGGAAAAAATCTAATGAATTAATCTCCTGTCTCAAAAAAGGGTTAAAAAATGTCAATGTCTGGGGAAAAAGAGAAGAGCAGACATTTGGAAAATTTGAAAAAATGATCGAGTCGAATCATATGTTTGGGGGCGGGGCAAAATACATTTCCAAGAGTTAAGTCAGCCATTCGACAGTCATAATTACCGACGTTAACACAGAGGGAAAATATGTAGCCTAACGGACGCCTCGCAGATACAAGAATAATGTTTTATGTTTTGATTAAAAGATAGTGTGCGAAACCCTAAGAATTCACAACGTTTATTTACAACAGTGCTCTCATTATAAAGTTATGTATATAACAGTAGTTTTTAATGTTCTGCATTTCTGTTTTGAGCTGCGCGTGCTGAAGATGACCAGTAGAGTGAAGCATTTGATAGCAGGTTTTTAATCATTGGGATTTAACTCATCATTTATCTCATATAAAATACGCTTCGTTATTTATACAACATAATGTTAATATTACAATGTATAGGCTATCTGCACAAAATGCCCCGAATGCACGAACGTCTGTTCAAAATCCTCCTGTGAATGAACTCCTTTTGTGGATGCGTTCTTCACGCAACAACGTGCAGAAACACAGCAACTAAACTCTAAAAATTCACGTTTTATTATAATAGTGTTCTTATGTACAGTGGGGCAAAAAAGTATTTAGTCAGCCACCAATTGTGCAAGTTCTCCCACTTAAAAAAATGAGAGAGGCCTGTAATTTTCATCATAGGTATACTTCAACTATGAGAGACAAAATGAGAAAAAAAAAATCCAGAAAATCACATTGTAGGATTTTTAAAGAATTAATTGGTAAATTCCTCGGTAAAATAAGTATTTGGTCACCTACAAACAAGAAAGATTTCTGGCTCTCACAGACCTGTAACTTCTTCTTTAAGAGGCTCCTCTGTCCTCCACTCGTTACCTGTATTAATGGCATCTGTTTGAACTCGTTATCAGTATAAAAGACACCTGTCCACAACCTCAAACAGTCACACTCCAAACTCCACCATGGCCAAGACCAAAGAGCTGTCAAAGGACACCAGAAACAAAATTGTAGACCTGCACCAGTCTGGGAAGACTGAATCTGCAATAGGTAAGCAGCTTGGTGTGAAGAAATCAACTGTGGGAGCAATTATTAGAAAATGGAAGACATACAAGACCACTGATAATCACTAAACCTCGATCTGGGGCTCCACGCAAGATCTCACCCCGTGGGGTCAAAATGATCACAAGAACTGAGAGCAAAAATCCCAGAACCACACGGGGGGACCTAGTGAATGACCTGCAGAGAGCTGGGACCAAAGTAACAAAGGCTACCATCAGTAACACACTGCGCCACCAGGAACTCAAATCCTGCAGTGCCAGACGTGCCCCCCTGCTTAAGCCAGAACATGTCCAGGTATCATAGTTGTCAATATTCTGCATTGTTGTTTGTACTGCTTGCGCTGCGCGCTGAATAGATAATCACCGTAGTACTAGGGCTGCACGATTAATCGAAATTAAATCACAAAGGCGATAAATCGCGATTAGGCAGAAGCTGCGATTGTCATGCGTATCTTTCAGTGAAGCACGGTTCTGTGATCAGCAGTAAATCTCCATCCGGAGGCCAGAGGGCGCTCTCGCACAGAAACTCCAAATACGCCTCGCAGAAGAAATCCAGGAAATGCCTATAGCGGTAGCTGGATAAACAGAAGATTTAAATGCTTTCATTGATTCAGCGTGACTAATAAGCACACCACTATGACAATATATGGTTTATCTGAGTTCGTCTTATTATAATGTTTATTATAATAAAGTATATAAACAGAACCAGCTTTACTGACGAGATACGCATGACAATCGCATTCGATTAATCGTGCAGCCCTATGTAGTGCTACAATGAAGCTCTTTACTGCAGCGCAACTCAACCAAATGCATCTTATAGGCTACGAGATAAATAATATATGCACAATATATATAAACCGGCTGAAATGTTTTGAAATCACTTGTACCCTACCTGATTGAAAAAATCCAGTCTTTCACTCTGAGTCTTATCAAAGATTTAAATCCCTGCCGCCAAAACGCTCCTCTGTCGGTCACGGATTATGGAAAGTGAAACTATAGTGGTTGGATTTATTCACGTACGTTAAACATTTTTATTAAAAGCTTGTTTCTTTTCAGATTCTTATTTACAGCATTATCATAATAGGCTGCATATTAACTTACTGGGAGAAAACCAGTAGTTCTATGTGAAATCAGTCATTTGAGCACCCCCATATAGCCAAAATGGCATGATCATAACACCTCTGCGAATATTCGACTGAGATTGATAGTCGAATCAGGCTCCTCCTATCGAAGCATCGAATCTTCGACTATTCGGGGTCACCCCTAGTTCACATAAGCACAGTCAAGACAAGTCACCTTTATTTATATAGCGCTTTTAACAATACAGATTGTGTCAAAGCAGCTTTACAGTATTAAACAGGAAAAATGTGTAGTGATTTACTGACAACAGAATGCCAGTTGAATTTCAATTAAATAGGGGCACAGCAGTCTTTGCTAAATGTTGTTCAAACAATACCAGTGGGGGGGAAAAAATTGTGTGTTTATGTTCTCTCTTCACTGTAGGGATCTTTTTAATGCTGCATTTTTATCATGCTGGTCAGAGCTCAGTGAAGATCAGCAGGATGAACTGATACGCAGTATTGAGCTTGCTCTGACTTCTCAGGATATCGCTGAGGTCACACAGACGCTGCTTAATCTTGCAGAATTCATGGAGCACAGTGATAAGGTCAGTAATGAAGTCTATAGACTTTTGACAATGTCAGGTCAATAATCAGGCCAGAATTTCAAGTTATACAAATCAAGTCAGGAGAGGAAAGGTTTAATAAATATTGTGAATATATAATATATAAAAAACAATTGTTTTATTGTGTTTTTGCAAGTTTGAACACTTCTATTCTAAAAAAGAACATACGTTTACTCTCTCTTCTTTTAATATCATTTGCAAATGAAGGGTGCTACTTTTTTTTTTTTTCTTCGTGGTGGGAAAAAAACATCAAAATCTAAACTAAATGTAAGATGTACTGATTTTCTCTGGTTCAATATCTGTATCCTATCCAGAGAAGTCACTAATGTTAATAAATGTACATTAATTCGGTTTTACAGCATGAGTAAACCCAAATGGAGCACTATAGTTTATTCTTCTCCTGCGCACTTGGACGATCACATTTCTTTCCATATTTAGTATGATCTCATTGTGTTGAAAACCGAATGAATGGTGCATTTGTTCAGTTTTATTCCAGCACAACAAATAGAGCTCACACCCTTCAGTAGTGACATGGCAAATGGGCAGTAAAGTTAGAGAGCTGTGAAGTGAAGAGTTCACGCAGTGAGGGTCGGTTATATAAAAAATTTTGGGCTAGATGCTCCATTCTGTTCTGTTCTGGCCCGTTTAATATACTATTCCAGACAGTTCTTCTCTTCTATATCTAAGGTCTTGCTTTTCTGTTTTTTTCTTAGGGCCCACTTCCCTTGAGAGATGACAATGGAATTGTTCTGCTGGGAGAGAGAGCTGCTAAATGTCGGGCCTACGCCAAGGCCCTGCACTACAAGGAACTTGAGTTTCAAAAGGGCCCTTCACCACTCATTTTAGAATCCCTCATCAGGTAGGAAACAAAAAAACTTCTTAAGTCTGAGGATAGTCTAGACGCCTAGATGGCTTTATTTCATTTTACTCTATATATTTTACTTAAAGGGATAGTTAATTTATCTATCAAAATTCTGTCCCCATTTAAACACTCTCATGTCGGTCCAAACACGTATGATATAGAGGTGTTTAAGGTTAACTACATGAAAACAAAAATTACATTGCCACCCATTACAGTAACCACTAGAAGAATAAGCACTTCTAGGTTTTTTCAGACAATGGATTTCTTTTGAGAACTGTTGCTGTCTGAATTCAGTTTCATCAAAGGATCAATGCAGATAATCAGAGATCAGAATCAGAATCAGAATGAGCTTTATTGCCAGGTATGTTTACACATACGAGGAATTAGTTTTCGTGACAGAAGCTTCCACAGTGTAACAGAATGACAGTGACAGAACAAAAAACACAGATAATAAAAATAAAAAATAGAACAAGTAAATAAGGAATAAAAATATATAAATTGACAATTGTGTGTGCAGGTATATTACAATAGACAGTTTTTTTTTGTATGTACAGGTACTGTATATTATGTGCAAATTTGAGGTGTAGGCTGAGTATGAGTGTTAGATAAATAAGTGTATGAGTGAATAAATAGTGTGTGTTCCACGGTTATTGTCAAGTGTTCATGAGATGGATGGCCTGAGGGAAGAAACTGTTCCTGTGTCTGGTCATTCTGGTGCTCAGTGCTCTGTAGCGTCGACCAGATGGCAACAGTTCAAAGAGGGAGTGTGCTGGATGTGAGGGGTCCAGAGTGATTCTGCCAGCCCTTTCAATCTCCCCTTTAGATTTAATATGAAGCACAGTGATAAATGTAGCATGGGTACTGATGCGTAGTTTAAAAAAAAGGGATGCGCCACCCAAAAGTGAAAACTCTTTCATTTACTCACCCTCATGCCATCCTAGAAGTATACGACTCTCTTTCTTCAGATGAACACAAACGGAGATTTTTAGAATAATAATCCATTTCTATGAGTTCATGCAATGCAAGTGGATTGCATGACGCAAAACCAGATTTCATTTGCTTTTGAGTCATTGTTTGGGCCCGACCTGCTCTACAAAACTAGAACAGCATGTTTGTTATGGAGTAGTATATAGTTAGGAATGTTTGACTAAGTCTTAACTAATCTAAGATGGACTAATCTTCAATTCTGAGCTCATCCTTATGTCTTAGTGATGTCTGTTCTCGTCATTGTTTCCATGCACCTTTTTATTTTACACTGCAGCCTTACAGAGTCCTAGAACTGTATTCCCCCCCCCCTAATTTGACTCCTTCCTCTTTTAATCTATTCTGTATTTGGCTCGTCCCTCCCATGGAGCTGTTTCTAATTTCATAGGACTTAAGGAGTGCTTGAAGATAATTTCAATGCATCCCAGCTGCCTCCACCTCTCCAGTATTTCCCTTCAACACACACAGTCTTAACAAAGGCCTTTGTTAGCTGTGCACTTATTTTTCTACTTGAATTTGGAAAAAATCATGGTGGGTTCCCTTTTGTCAATTGGTAGTTAAAGATAACTTTTTAGTCTCAGGTCACAATCCTCACTTTTTTTAGATCGTTTTAGAGCAGTGACTTTAATTTGCTTGATTGAGCTAATATCTTTTTGGGAAACTCTGATTACTCCAAAACACAAACAGTGCTTGAAATTATTACTGAAAAGCATCTGCTAATTTAGTTAGAATAGGTAGAATTGATTTTTCTTTGCATTATCCACAAATGTAAACTCTCGGTACATTTCAGAATGGAATCGGTAATGATCAGCTGTCTAGTCAGGAAGCTTGTGATTGTGGACAAGAGACTTCTCGTCTAACCCTTACCCTATGCACCTTATGAATCTTCCAATCCCGCAGACGGCACACCCGAGACTCACTCACTGGCTAATTCATATTGCACACATAAATGGTTAGAGAAATTGTCGGTTCTTGGTCAGAAATTGCCGGTTCATGGTCAGAATAAATTGCCAGGGACATCTACTTTACAACTCTTAACTGTGAAGAATGACTATGTGAAACAGCACACAGGTGGCCATTGCATGGCTCTGTGCCATTCCAGTGTTATGAAAGTGCTTATATTTGTTGTAACACATGCACATAACATTTGTTGGTGATTTTTTTTTTTTTTTTGTGGTCCAGGTCAATTCAGTATTGTTTTAATATTGTTTCTGTGTCTGCTGTTGGGAATGTGTTTCTGAGCAGTGTTTGTCTGTGTTTGTTACTGAATGTGCTCCACCTTTGTCAAAAGAATGCATCTCTGAATTAGTAACAAGGCATTTTCTCATGAAACTTCAGCTAAACTTTGGAGACTGAGCCAGTCCTCGGGCCTGATACTGATTGTGTTCTGTTTCTTGGGTCCTTGGTATTGTTTTGTCTTGTTTGTGTTTTATCATAATAATACAAGAACAATCTTTTGTGTGGTAAAGAACAAAGAAGCTAAGAAATGCTGAGAAAGCTAGAGAAAAAGTTTGTTTGTTTGTTTTCCGTGATTTGTGATGAGACTTGTTTTTTTTGTTTGTCAGATGATAAAAATGTGATTATAGTAGAATATGGTTGGATGTAGTCTTTGAATTTTTTTTCTGGGTTTTTCCTTAATAAAAATACCAAGATCTAAGACATAACCTCATAAGGGTCTGCAATAGGGCTGCACGATAAATCGCATGTGATATTTAATGCGCATCTTGTCAGTAAAGCCAGTTCTGTAATCAGCAGTAAATCTCCATTACGTGCGTGCTTTCACATTTTACTACACAGAGCCATTGTTTACTACACAGAGCCATTGTTCACTGACAAGCTGCGCAAAACCACGATCATATTTTGCGCAGCTTGTCAGTGAACAACGACTCTGTGTAGTAAATGCTGCTCCATCTGAAAGCACGCACGTGATGGAGATTTACTGCTGATTACAGAACTGGCTTTACTGACAAGATGCGCATTAAATATCACATGCGATTTACCGTGCAGCCCTAGTCTGCAATGACATGAAGGTAATTAAATGATGACAGTTTCCATTAAAACTATTACTAATAGTAATCAAATGATTAAAGGTTCCTTTTTTACTTTTGTGCCATTAAATCATTTTATATACTTTAAGTCCCTATTTGCTTATTGTTCTGGTGCATTTACATTTTTCTGTTCTTTTCTGTTCTTAGTACTTTCGGTTGAAGATTTGTACATTTACTAGCACATATTTTTCCGCTTGGCTGCTTCTGAGGGGACTCTTGAGTGACAAACCCCTAAGCTGTAGAGTTTCGTGCCGGGTCTTCTATGACATGAAGAACGGCTTTGAGAAACAAATTGTGTCAACCAGTTGGGCACAGGAAGTCCTCCAATGCACTGAAAGGTCATGTAAGGTCATACAGTTCCTGGAAGCATAACCTCAACTGGACCTCCCAGAATGCACAGAGATTCTGCACTAGCTGAAATTAAATGGAATGTGCTCATGTTAATCAAGCTTTTGTGTATTATCGGAAGAAATTATTCGATTTATGTTTTCAGGTGATGGTTTGATATTTATGGTTATTTCTTGGTGAATCACCTTCACCTTGCTGTTATCTTTTTTAATTTTTTGGTTGTCTGTTAGGGGTCTGTGGCCATGCTGTCTGCATAACCTGGCCGTGATAGTTGTATGAATCAATCTTGACAAAGATCATATGAATTCTGAGATCGACAATCAAGGCAACAACTGCTTGAATGTTGTGTGTATTTTGTGTTTATTCATGTTTGTCACTCCCGCTAATTGTGAATTCCTTTTTGTTCATTTTGTACTAAAGCAGACACAGTATTTAGGTAACGCAAAAAGGGATTTTTTTTTTTTTTTAAATACAATTTATTAATCATCCAATATTTTACTTTGTACACAGTTAATTTTGCTGTACCAGTGAATTTACTATAATGTCTAGTCTGAACTGTCAAATTGTTTGTAATTGTACATTTTGTGTGAATGGCTTACATCAGCTTGTTGCTTTCAATGATCATGTGCATAAAATCCTCTAGAAAAAGCTAAAGAAAATTAAATATTTAAGAGATAAATACCATGTATAAAATGCAATTTACAATCAAACATCATTTCATCACATATTCAGCCCTATCATTCTGTTATACAAATGCATTCCCCCTGAAAAAGTTTGCCCAGTTTAAGCTGTAGATTATGTGGATCTGTTGATGCCAAGGTTTAGTGGTGAGCAGGAACATAAATTGAGTTTTGCCAAGTCTTTATGGTACAAAGCTCTGTGATCGGATCTTCATCTCCACGCGTTTCAGTGAGTAGTTTGGTCCATGCCATCCGTACCAAGAGATGCCATCTGAATTCTTGGTATGTGACCCATAGCGGTGAAACACACCATTTAGATTTGAGTCAGTGCAGCAGTTGTACCAGTATCCACCTGTGAAAGAAAGCCAGTAAGGTTACGTTACAAAGTTTGTTTCCACAGCAGAATATTGTGTGGTGGGTGTTTGTTTTTACCTTGGCGAAGTTGTGCGCAATTGTCCACACACTTGTCATTGTCTTTGTTTTTAGTGCTGAAGTTGGTATTGTTGTGGTAGCGCAGAGAGTCACCAGCATTTCCTCTGTAATTGGCAATGAAAAGCTTGTAGCTATTCATCTCGTTGCTCACTGTAAAGAAGCCATATTCGGCATAGCGTGTCTCACCCTCCCAGTCCTACCAGAATAGAAACAAATAACATACAGACTGTGTCATAGAAGAAAGCTTGCTTTAAGCCATGTTGACTTTAAATATTCATGGATTCATATTCCTTTGAGACATTCTACATTGCTTTCATGTATGTGCATACTTGCCTCCATCTCTATTCTCAGCACTGTGGGCTGTCTGGTCAGACGGAAGATGTGTTCATTGCCGAGCCAGAAGTCACCACGGATTGTACCAAAACCATTCTTGTACTGCTTCCAGTCACGGTTGAAGCTTGTCAGACCAATCTTGCGTCTCTGAATGACGGTCCAGCCACCACCATTGTTCTCCATGTCACAAAACACCTGGAGAAACCAAAAACATTTGGGGATTCATGACAAATCTTCTTTCAAATTGAACACCCTGCTTGTATGAAAACTTCATGAAGATTCAGACTTACATTTAGTTCAGGTGTTCCAAGGAAGTCATCTTTTGGTAGTTTATACTCTCCAGAAATTTTGTAGCTCTTGTTGTAAAGTGATGCACAATCATAGATAGCATCTAAGGGAGAGAGAATTCTTGGTTTAGGGTTTCAAAGCCAGGTGCTTTTGAAAAACAAGGGATTTCAACCTAGTGGGATCCACCAACAGAAGACACTTCAGTGTGCTTTAAGCTATGTGTGTCTGTGCAACTAGCACTTTCCTAACAAAGCCTCACTGTTTGCATGTTTGGAAGTGGGAAAAAGGAAACACAGCATGACAAATGACTAATTGGGTATTAAACTACAGCTTTGCTTCATGCTTGGTTTAAGATCTCTTTCTGGTTTAAAATATTAATAGTCCAGTAGTTTTTTTTTGGGGGGGGGGATGCTCCATCATTCTTGTGGGTTCAGAGTAGGAATCACAAATTACCTGCTGTGACTTGGCTACTGTTGTAAAGCCAGACATTCCTGCACATACTGATTATTACCTACTAATTACCTCTAACTACTGCCCAGACATTTCACAGCTCCTTGGGTACAACTATGTTAATGGTTCCTTAAATTAAAACGTGTGCGTTTGAAGAATTCCATGTGCGTGCATTAAAGCATTCTGTTCTGATGCAACTAAACGGCCCTTTGTTTTTATTTTCCTCTCTAACTTTCTTGTCACATGCTACGGTGTGATGCACTTTGCTGTAAATTTTGTCTTGGTTCTAAAATTTCTCAAATCTCACTCGCTTTAAGAAATAAACATACAGGGAACGTATAGCTAGAATAATCACTGAAGCCATATTTACATTAATCTTTCCTTAAACATGAGGTCGGCATTAGGTTTAGATGGGCTACATTATCCCATAACTTAACAGGACATCCATCGATGCTCTAAGGTATGTCAACAGCCAGCATATGTGACCTGTGACCCCTGCTGAGTGCAGAAAGTAGAGTAACACATGGTGTGTGCTTGAAACTAAGCATTCCAGCACACGTTGAGTTGTGTGGCAAGACTCACCTGAAGTGCTCTGCTGTGGAGCAGATTGGGCAGCCTGCAGCTGCATGATTTCAATCCGATTGTAGATTTCTGAATACTTGCTCTCGGCCTCTGTGACCCGGGCCTCTTGCTGCTGGTTAAGCTTTTCCAGCTCCATCATCTGCCGCACGACCTTCATAAGATCAGACTCCTGCTTCTTGCTCATTTCTTCCAGCATGCTGCTCAGGTTGGCCACCTGAACCTTCAGGGAGCGCACCTCATCGCAGCATTGTGCTGGTTTTGCTGGTTTGGGTGTTGCCAAGTTCTTCTTGAAGGAACTCTGAGCCATCGCGTGACCTAGGAGTAGCAGCAAAAGAGTCAAGGATGTAGCTGTCATCTTCACGCTTTTCGTTATTATGTGCGGAGAAAGTTTGAGTGGTCTGTCTTGTTTGTGGTCTTGTCTTGTCTGTCTGTGTTGCTCTCTTGAATACTTGTCAGATGAGAGGGCACGAGAAAAATGTGAGAAGAACTCTTTAGAATGACGTTTAGAACTGTAGAATATTCTCCGGCCAGAGGTTTCTCTTCTCTGCACTTCAGAATCAGATGTCTGCTCACACCGAGGGCCTGCAGCGGATGCAGCTTAAATATCTTTTCATGTGTGCTGTGCCCTCCCCTTTTGGCCCACAGTCATTGACCCCCCCTCCACCTACCACCACTAAGCCCTCCCCACCCTTTCCCCCGGTGAAATTTTTTCCTCCACCTCTTGTCTGGTCCCACCCATCAACACGTGTGCCATGCACCTCACAGTACTTCCATTATGTACAAGCAGAGTTTGTTTGTATGCAGAAGATTGCATGAAGATGCTTTGTTCTGTGAAGGTCATACATTGTCTGATATTCTGATCATTTCTTGTAAAGAAAAGTGCCCTTCCATGTTCACAGCCCTGTTACCGAAGAGAAGGACTTGTGAGAGGAAGCTGTGCTTTCTTCCATTCTTTTAATTTCTTAGAACCAGCTTGTAATTATTGGAGTGAGTGCTAGGTGAAATGCTTTCTAGCTTTTAATCCAATTAAAGGAGTGGTTCTCAATTTTTTTTCAGGTGGTAGACCACTTCAGAAGACCAATTAACTCTTAACTTAAGTTTTTTCATCAATCCTGTCTTTAGCTACGAGCCATAATTTTGCCAAAATGTTGCTGTTTTTTTTGTTTGTTTTTTTTTTCAGTCAAATCCTTTTTATTTGTATAGGGCTTTTGATAATACATATTGTTTCAAATCAAATTAGCTTTACAGACAATGATGTTAAAGTTTATAATATATTAAAATCTTATTATTATTGAGATTTCAATAAAATGAGCATCTAACTGCCTCCTCATAACAATAATAATTTTTTTTAAAAAATCTATGCCTTCACTTTTCTGTTCTCTAATTATCCTCCTATCCTAGATTTTTACTATTTTGAACATTGACTGAAACCTTGTATAATAGGCGCATCTTGTGTTTATTGCCATCTTATGAATAATGGCTTGTTGTATTCCTCAAGTGTAAGTCACTTTGGATAAAACCAAATGAATAAATGTAAATAATGAACTAGATTACTATTTTAGACTAAATGAACTGACTCTTAAGTGACTAAAACATTACTGGATATCAGAAACCCCTTATCATAAAATCAGTAACAGTTAATTCTTTGGACTGTGCTTTTTGTTCAAATTCAGTTTTGTTTTTGTTTTGTTTTTATTACCGTAACACCGTGACTATACCGGATGTGAAAATTGTCATGCTGCGCAACAACAGCTAAAGTCTGTCTGCACTGGATGTTGCAAATCATTTGAACTTTGTGTCAGTACGTCATAAATAGAACGAGGCAGCAGTTTACTGTCGTGGATTTGTCGTGTTGCATCATGATTGCACTGATTGTAATGAGTCCTATAGTGTTTTGTCACACCGCGCCGCTCGCGTCTGTTCATTTCATAATTTGTCAGTGTCAGCCTAAAGTAAGTTCGCGCTGTACTGAAGTGATTGACAGCTTCCTTATTAAGGAAGATCTCTTTGTTCACTTTCTATATATAACTTGTTCACAGTTTGAATAATTTGAAGAAAAAAAAGCTGCTAGCTAGAACACGGCAAAGTTTCTGGACTGACAGCCATTTTTAAATCAAATCCAT
Source organism: Sinocyclocheilus grahami (assembly GCF_001515645.1). Classification (NCBI taxonomy): domain Eukaryota; kingdom Metazoa; phylum Chordata; class Actinopteri; order Cypriniformes; family Cyprinidae; genus Sinocyclocheilus; species Sinocyclocheilus grahami. The sequence continues at coordinate 182,506 of NW_015505373.1, forward strand.
AACTGTGATGATTGACAGTAATAACCATGGCAAAAGACGGGACAGAAAAAAATGATACTATTTGCCAAAATAGATATGTGCACTAAATCTTGGAGTGTAAGTGCCAGTGTTGGGGAGTAGCTAGCTACAAGTAGCGACCCTACTAGCTTAACTACATTTTTCAGTAGCTTTATAGTAGTGACGCTACTTTTAAAACAGTGTAGCTTTTCCTGTAGCTAACCACTTTTTCCAGCAAGTAGCGGTGTAGCGTGACCAAACGCTACATTCTGTTTTGCGTTCTGACGAGTCACGAGCATGTAATGTATTGAAGCAGCAGCGCAGCGTCGTCTTCTGGCGATATCACAAACTAAATTTGTTCATTACTGCCATCTGTTGTAATATCACGCATTGCGCGGCTTTACAGTCTTTCCACCGACAAGAGATCGTCTGATGATATTGCAAAGGATGTACTCAGGAGTGGATATGTCCCATGAATCAACTGTAATTTACGCAAAACAAAGTCTACGTCGAAGACTTAATGCACACACATGTGGTGAATAATAGCCTTTTTAAACTGATAAATTTTTGTTCTTTATTGCACTCTATATCAAATGTCTATTTTGCAATCATGAAAGGCCATAATATAATCTGTGCATCACAGTTTTGTAATGAACACTAATCGAACAGTAAATAAAATCGCGATATAGTAGTGTGCTTATCATTTGGCAAAGGATGGTTGCGGCGGGATTCACGCAAAGTGCAGTGTTCACGATCGCAGCTGATGATTGACGTCTCCATTCACAGTCAGTAAATACCGCATGGGCTGTGAGTTTAACCTGCTTATTTTTTGACTCGTCCGTATCCAGTTTAAGTTTAAGTTTTGATCTTACATTGGTGTTACGTTTGTAGCAATATACTAATATAACTAAAATAACTATTTAACTATACAGTATTTTATTATTGTGTGTATCGAATAGTTTACAGAATCAAATGTTTGGGACACTTTTTGTCATTGAAATGGCTTGGAAAAGTGTCCCAATCAACCTCAAGTCACCGTACTCTTTGAAATCATGATTGCATTACAATATGTTGTTTTAAACCCCAAATATTTTACTTGTAACTTCATTATAATTCTTAATTATTAATTATTTCATTATTTGTAATGTTAATTGTAAAAAAAAAAAAATAATAATAATAATAATTTTAAAAAATTGAAAGTAGTTTCAATGTAGCTAGCTACTTTTTGATAGTAACTTGTAGTGTTGCTAGCTACTTTTTCAAAAGGATAGCTTGAATGTAGCTTAACTACTTTAATTTACGAGTAGCTTGTAGCTGGTCAAGCTACAGTTTCAGAGCAGCTTCCCCAACACTGCTAAATGCAGACTAAATAGACCTGCCACTTGTTTATGTAATATATAATGTGTTTCTCTGTTCTTAATTTTATTACTAACATTTTGCTTAATCTTTTTCAAACAATGTTTACTTAATATTTGAAGGCTACATGCTGAATCACAGGTTCTCAACTCTTGCCCTATATATATATATAGTGGTGTGAAAAAGTGTTGGCCCCCTTCCTGATTTCTTATTTTTTTTGCATGTTTGTCACACTTTAATGTTTCAGATCATCAAACAAATTTTAAATATTAGTCAAAGATAGCACAAGTAAACACAACATGCAGTTTTTAAATGAAGGTTTTTATTATTAAGGGAAAACAAAATCCAAAACTACATGACCCTGTGTGAAGAAGTGTTTGCCCCCCTGTTAAAACTGTGGTTTATCACCCCTGAGTTCAATTTCTCTAGCCACAACCAGGCCTGATTACTGCCACACCTGTTCGCAATCAAGAAATCTCTTAAATAGGACCTGCCTGACAAAGTGAAGTAGACCAAAAGATCCTCAAAAGCTAGACATCATGCCGAGATCCAAAGAAATTCAGAAACAAATGAGAAAGAAAGTAATTGAGATCTATCAGTCTGGAAAAGGTTCTAAAGCCATTTCTAAAGCTTTGGGACTCCAGCGAACCACAGGTAGAGCCATTATTCACAAATGGTAAAAACATGGAACAGTGGAGAACCTTCCCAGGAGTGGCCAGCCGACTAAAATTACCCCAAGAGCACAGCGACGACTCATCCAAGAGGTCACAAAAGACCCCACAACAACATCCAAAGAACTGCAGGCCTCACTTGCCTCAGTTAAGTTCAGTGTTCATGACTCCACCATAAGAAAGAGACTGGGCAAAAATGGTCTGCATTGCAGAGTTCCAAGACAAAAAAACGCTGCTGAGCAAAAAGAACATAAAGGCTCGTCTCAGTTTTGCCAGAAAACATCTTGATGATCCCCAAGACTTTTGGGAAAATACTCTGTGGACTGACGAGACAAAAGTTGAACTTTTTGGAAGGTGTGTGTCCCATTACATCTGGCGTAAAAGTAACACTGCATTTCAGAAAAAGAACATCATACCAACAGTAAAATATGGAGGTGGTAGTGTGATGGTCTGGGGCTGTTTTGCTGCTTCAGGACCTGGAAGACTTGCTGTGATAAATGGAACCATGAATTCTGCTGTTTACCAAAAAATCCTGAAGGAGAATGTCCGGCCATCTGTTCATGACCTCAAGCTGAAGCGAACTTGGGTACTGTGTATATATATATATATATATATATATATGTATATTGGCGCTGACTACTGAAATTTTGGTACCGTGGCAACACTAATGACAGGTTTATGTTCCCTCTTATTCAGACAACAAAACAAAACAGATGTCATGGAGCTGGCTTTTTTTTCAGAAAAGAAAAAAAAAACACTTATAGACAAGACATGCTCTTGAAACAGTAATGATACTCTTAAGAGGGTGTTAGGAAGCTGTTTACGATGTCATACCGCTGTGTGAGACTGCAAGTGTTTGATATGGAAAAAGAGTCAAATGGCAAAATATTCTAGACACAGGGACTTTACATGCAAAGTTTTATTTTTTTTTACATTTCGCCAGTCTGATTAATATTTACATATCTTTGCACTGTGTGTACATTGCAATGTTATCAGATTCGCTGGAATGTGTATATGGTGCCCAATTTTTAAAAGAGAAAAACAGATTTGTTTCTGAATATATTTTATTGCAGAAAATATATTATTCGGGAATGTGCTCCACAACTCAAAGGTACTATTAGCACAGCTGAAGTCAATGAGGATGTTGTCTGATTGCCATCGGCCACAGCCAGACGTCCAGATGTTTTCAGCAGCTTTGGGAGCTTCAGACTGTCGCGAGACCCCAAGTGTCTGCTAATTAACGTTCTTTAGTACATCTGAAATGTGTTCAGGTTGATGAGCAGCAGTTTCATCCTAAGGTCCTAAATCAGTGTGCCTCTGAAGTAGGGCTGGGTATTGTTCAAAAATTTTCGATACCGATACCTTGACTTCGATACCGGTTCCTGAACGATACTTTTTTCGATACCAATTTTATGAAATCTATTTGAACAAGATTACATTATCTAAAAAAAAACCTTTGGTTTTATTTTTCAGCTTGATGTTTATACAGAAACAAAGACTCATCTCCTGAGCCACTGCACAAAGGAACAAAATGTAACTAACAAAAAAGCAGTGCAAATAGTTAATAAAGCTCAAATAGTCTTCAGTTTACACATCTGTTAGGCTACATTTACACTAGTGCGTGTTTGTTTTAAAACAGAGACAGAATCGTCATTTCTATTCATTTTCCACTGATTTACTGATAAGCATTAGCAGTTTCTAGCGCTGTCTGCCTGTGCTCTCTCTTCCATGATCGCTGCTCTGACTCAGAGGTTATAATATATTTAATTTCATCAACAATACATGGCCAAAACACACACGGCAATCGGAAGTTATTACAAAAACTTGATGG